>NC_042963.1:48385941-48717996 GCF_901001165.1 Salmo trutta
CATACTGGTATCATACAGGTATCATATAGGTAGGCATATAACAATACTAATACAGGTATCATACAGGTATCATACAGGTAGGCATATAACAATACTTATACAGGTATCATACAGGTATTTTGTGCTCCAATCCATAATAAAACTTTGTTTCTATCACCTTGACTTAATGTTGTTCTAGCATTTCCCTCAACAGCTTTATCCAACTGAATTGATTTGCTTGGTGCAAATGTAGCCCTCATAGCCTAATCAAGCCTAATAACTTTCTGTTAGAGCCTGACCCTCAAACATCGACTAAAGGTGCTCAACCAAGAAAAGCTCAAAGATTTTTGACATCCATTTTGAAGCGTGTCACAGAGTTCAGCTAACCAAACATCGATTAGATGTTCAATCAAATCACTTTTGCTCCTTGAGCCAGGAAGTTAATACTGCAGTGGGCTAAATCAGGATAACACAGAGTGTTTCTTGGTAGTCTTAAACAAGTCTACTATGAAACAAAAGTATACACCTCACATACATGGTTATGGGCTTTAAAAAAAAAGAAGACACCTGTACAATATCAGATATAGAGTTGAAATGTATTCCATTTTGAGTTTGTATCCCAATATTACACTTTATATACATCACAGAAGACTGAAATATAACAAAACTGTTTGACAAACAGGTAGAAACACTGGATTTTCTGCAGTTGAATAATATATATATGTTTATTAATTATGAAATTATGAAATATATTAATAACATTCCACCCATGAGGCCACTAGAGGGGGATTTGGTCATTTGACTGCAGGAAAGGGCTACGGCTCTTTTGGGTGCTGCTAGATCGGATTCCCCTCCTCCCCCCTCGCCCACACCCTACAGTAACATCAGTTCATTTCTACGACAGAGCTATGTGCTTAATAAGCTCAACAGAACAATGTGCTGTTTCTTTCTGAGAGGATTAAAGGGCTTATGTAATTGAGGTATAATTAGTAAGGATCACTAAACACCCGAGGTGCCCAGGTTTTTTCAAGACTGGTTATTATAAAGACTGAATGAGGGCTCTCCAAGACTGGTTATAATAAAGACTGAATGAGGGCTCTCCAAGACTGGTTATAATAAAGACTGAATGAGGGCTCTCCAAGACTGGTTATTATAAAGACTGAATGAGGGCTCTCCAAGACTGGTTATAATAAAGACTGAATGAGGGCTCTCCAAGACTGGTTATAATAAAGACTGAATGAGGGCTCTCCAAGACTGGCTATAATAAAGACTGAATGAGGGCTCTCCAAGACTGGTTATAATAAAGACTGAATGAGGGCTCTCCAAGACTGGCTATAATAAAGACTGAATGAGGGCTCTCCAAGACTGGTTATTATAAAGACTGAATGAGGGCTCTCCAAGACTGGTTATAATAAAGACTGAATGAGGGCTCTCCAAGACTGGTTATAATAAAGACTGAATGAGGGCTCTCCAAGACTGGTTATTATAAAGACTGAATGAGGGCTCTCCAAGACTGGTTATAATAAAGACTGAATGAGGGCTCTCCAAGACTGGTTATAATAAAGACTGAATGAGGGCTCTCCAAGACTGGCTATAATAAAGACTGAATGAGGGCTCTCCAAGACTGGCTATAATAAAGACTGAATGAGGGCTCTCCAAGACTGGTTATAATAAAGACTGAATGAGGGCTCTCCAAGACTGGTTATAATAAAGACTGAATGAGGGCTCTCCAAGACTGGTTATTATAAAGACTGAATGAGGGCTCTCCAAGACTGGTTATAATAAAGACTGAATGAGGGCTCTCCAAGACTGGTTATAATAAAGACTGAATGAGGGCTCTCCAAGACTGGCTATAATAAAGACTGAATGAGGGCTCTCCAAGACTGGTTATAATAAAGACTGAATGAGGGCTCTCCAAGACTGGCTATAATAAAGACTGAATGAGGGCTCTCCAAGACTGGTTATTATAAAGACTGAATGAGGGCTCTCCAAGACTGGTTATAATAAAGACTGAATGAGGGCTCTCCAAGACTGGTTATAATAAAGACTGAATGAGGGCTCTCCAAGACTGGTTATTATAAAGACTGAATGAGGGCTCTCCAAGACTGGTTATAATAAAGACTGAATGAGGGCTCTCCAAGACTGGTTATAATAAAGACTGAATGAGGGCTCTCCAAGACTGGCTATAATAAAGACTGAATGAGGGCTCTCCAAGACTGGCTATAATAAAGACTGAATGAGGGCTCTCCAAGACTGGTTATAATAAAGACTGAATGAGGGCTCTCCAAGACTGGTTATAATAAAGACTGAATGAGGGCTCTCCAAGACTGGTTATAATAAAGACTGAATGAGGGCTCTCCAAGACTGGCTATAATAAAGACTGAATGAGGGCTCTCCAAGACTGGCTATAATAAAGACTGAATGAGGGCTCTCCAAGACTGGTTATAATAAAGACTGAATGAGGGCTCTCCAAGACTGGTTATAATAAAGACTGAATGAGGGCTCTCCAAGACTGGTTATTATAAAGACTGAATGAGGGCTCTCCAAGACTGGTTATAATAAAGACTGAATGAGGGCTCTCCAAGACTGGTTATAATAAAGACTGAATGAGGGCTCTCCAAGACTGGCTATAATAAAGACTGAATGAGGGCTCTCCAAGACTGGTTATAATAAAGACTGAATGAGGGCTCTCCAAGACTGGCTATAATAAAGACTGAATGAGGGCTCTCCAAGACTGGTTATTATAAAGACTGAATGAGGGCTCTCCAAGACTGGTTATAATAAAGACTGAATGAGGGCTCTCCAAGACTGGTTATAATAAAGACTGAATGAGGGCTCTCCAAGACTGGTTATTATAAAGACTGAATGAGGGCTCTCCAAGACTGGTTATAATAAAGACTGAATGAGGGCTCTCCAAGACTGGTTATAATAAAGACTGAATGAGGGCTCTCCAAGACTGGCTATAATAAAGACTGAATGAGGGCTCTCCAAGACTGGCTATAATAAAGACTGAATGAGGGCTCTCCAAGACTGGTTATAATAAAGACTGAATGAGGGCTCTCCAAGACTGGTTATAATAAAGACTGAATGAGGGCTCTCCAAGACTGGTTATAATAAAGACTGAATGAGGGCTCTCCAAGACTGGCTATAATAAAGACTGAATGAGGGCTCTCCAAGACTGGTTATAATAAAGACTGAATGAGGGCTCTCCAAGACTGGTTATTATAAAGACTGAATGAGGGCTCTCCAAGACTGGTTATTATAAAGACTGAAACAAACAGAGAACACTAGCACGTCACGGTTATACTCTCAGAAATACGGTATAAAACAGGTTGTTTTAGCCAGTAGGATTTAAAAGGGAGAGAGGGGTGAAGAGAGAGAGAGAGCAAAAAGAGAAAGAGAGAGAGAAAGAGAGGGAGAGAAAGGGAGAGAGAGAGAGGGGGAGAGCGAGAAAGAGAGAGAGAGGGAGAAAGCGAGAGAGAGAGAGAGAGAAATAGAGAGAAATAGAGAGAGAAATAGAGAGAGAAATAGAGAGAGAGAAATAGAGAGAGAAATAGAGAGAGAAATAGAGAGAGAAATAGAGAGAGAAATAGAGAGAGAAATAGAGAGAGAAATAGAGAGAGAGAAATAGAGAGAGAAATAGAGAGAGAAATAGAGAGAGAAATAGAGAGAGAAATAGAGAGAGAAATAGAGAGAGAAATAGAGAGAGAAATAGAGAGAGAAATAGAGAGAGCTAATCAACGAGCAGATAGTCAGACGTGTGTTAAAGCATCAATTAACCCAGTGGTCACAAACCCTGATCCTGGAAACTTTCAATTGGCTGTCTTAGCTCTAAAACACCTGAGGCAACTAGGCTAGGGCATTGATTAAATGGATAGATGGATAGTTCTGTGCTGGGCTAGAACAAAACCATGCACACCCTGTATCTCTGCAGATCTACCCCACTAGAACGATGCACACCAAAAATGTGTTGAAAATGAATTTATTGTATTCATATTTTGCTGCAATGTAAGTTGGTTGAAGAAGATTACCTTCAACTTACTAAACTTATGTTGTGAATTTTGGTGAATTAAATTTTGTAGAATTTGAAAGAAACATAATTTGATAAAATAATGTCATTTATGGACTCTAAATACTTACAAAACATATAAATAACAAAATCATCTGACAACATTGGGTGAATTTAGAGGATACCCACTATTTCAGAGCATATCTCAGAGAGGTTGTGTCTTCTTGATAGGAATGTCAGGGTAATCAATGGATGTTAAAGGACAAGATAACTATAGCGTGCATTGTGAAATCCACCTGTTGCAAAAGTATGTTTCAGTTGATAGGAATTCAATTAGTCCCTAGTCTCTGAGTATATGTCCTGTTCTTTCAAGATTAAATCCAACCTAATCAGTTGACAATGCAACCAATATAACACTCAGCAAGGTAGCAAATCAATTAGCATCATTAGGAAAGGATATCAAAGGATGCCCGTGCTTACCTGAACATAATATGCCACACGTCAAACAGAGGAGAAGCACAAACGCCAACTGTGCCTGCATCTTGGAGAAAATCCCACACTCTGAATCCAGCTAGCTAAGCAGGACCCAAGTCCATAGGGTTAGGGGTCAAATGCAGAAAGAGAGACAGAGATGGAGGTGGAAGTGGAGAAGGAGTGTACTCAGTCTGTTCCTCCTTGTGTTCTCTTTTTCCTGTCAGTGACAGTGTGTGACTGTGTCCTCCTGGCTGTAGGCAGAATGAATGAAGTGAAGAACACTGAGCTCCATTCCCTCACTATATAAGAGGTAGAATGATGTCAGAGGACCACTCCCCCCCACTCCCTCCTTCATCCTCCATTCCTCCATCCTCTCCCCCTTTCTCTCTCTCTCATCACCCTCTCCCCCTCTTTCTCAACCTATGAGCCCTGGCGCGGTGTCATCGTGACATCAGACGTCATCCCCGCGTCACACATCAAGGTTTTGCATCATACAACTTCTAGATGTGGTTATTTTCATATTTGGTTATATTTATTACTTTAGAGTGGGTAGATTGATTGGTTTTCTGATTTGTTTGTGAAGGAGAGCTGTGTGTGTGAAGTTTAGGACCCCATGTCTCACTGGGATTCAGAGACACACTCTCAGGGCTCTACAAATACTCTATAAACCCCAATATTTTTCTAACACTTATTTCTGGGTGTTTTAGGTGGTGTCTAAATTAGGATTTAATGGTGTCTTATCAAGCCTAGATCAATGTGATACAATTAAAGTTGTATCACTCTTCTTACCTTGAGACCAAATGCTGAGAAGTTATTACTATGGGTATAGGGAGTTTTATTATATGAGTTGTATTATAAGCTTATTTTCACCATATTCTACTATCAAACAAAATGTCTGTGATTATTATATTATATTGTTTTCTTAATTTTTTCCCCCAACGATTCCATTGTCATACATTTGAAATAAATAAATATATTATTTGAGTAATAGCAATTTTGTGTAATAATATATTAACAACTTCTATCAAAAACCCTAGGCTACTGGTAGTCCCAAACAGCGATGATGTATAGTCTAATTGTACCATACATAGGTCATGCTATCGTGATGAAAATGCACTCCCGCTAGACGTCAGTCTCAAGCAAATTATGTCTACTTGCTCTTCCATCGCGCATTCATATGCTGCCTAGTGGGCTATAATAAATTACTGGATTGTGGGAAACCATTCATGATGCCACCAACACGACTATTCTCAAGTGAACACAGGGATGAAATAGTCCATATCTGAAAAACATGAACGCATGAATGATTTGCTCTCTCTAACAGAAAAGTGAATATCGATATTCCCACTGTATATCAAAGAAAGTGCCCCCCCCCCCAAAAAAAATGATATTGGCTTCTGTTCTGTCCTCTTTTAAAATGGCAAATGTATGCTTTGATGTGTTGGTCATTATAAAGAACAGTTTTGAACGCGCAGAATAAGTGCGGCTGAGATTTACGCCTCCATTTTTGGATAAACGCCACCCTCAGCTTTACGATGGGGCGGCCTCTCACTGAAGTGCGCTATGACAAGCGTTCCGATTTGGGACAGTGTTCAACTTTTTGGTGAGTGACAAGCCTACACCAGTTTGTGAAAAAGTCACGGACGTCCTGCCATGCAGTGGCTGTAACCCATTTTGGCAGCATTTTGGATAATTGTGTTTCAGTTGAGCGTCTTGCCATGGCTCCATTCGGGAAGAACTTTCTGAAAGCGCGTTTGAAAAACAGGTAATTTTAAAGATGTATTTTTTTGTTCTCACCTGTTGCATTCAGAACTGTAGAATACTGTATATGAGGCACTTTTAACATGTGGAGGAGGGAATGTATGCTCCTCTGCCGGATGCTAAATATTCCTTATTTTACGTACATAATGGTTTTATCCATCTGACTAAAAATACCACCAATGTGGCTGTTCAACAATTCAGCTCTCATTTCCGAATCTATTGATGTGAGAGAAAACAGCATAGGCTATTTTTGCATCTCGTCCAGACTCTGATATACTGTAACTCTTTTGCATTTAGAATGTTCTCCTGCTCAGTGAAGGTAAATGGTGCCATTTTTTGTTGTTGAAATTGTGGGAGGGTTTTGTAAGCAGGTGAAATGGCCATTTTAATGTTGTAAGTAGACTGTGTGTTTGTGTGTGTGTGAGTGTGTGTGTGAGTGTGTGTGTGTGTGTGTGTGTGTGTGTGTGTGTGTGTGTGGTGCGTGTGTGGTGATGGGAAAGTGTGGCTGTCAATATGTCTAAGTCAGACCAACTCTAGACACTGCAGATGAACAGATGACTGTGAGCAGACTCCTGTCAGTCAGTCAGACAAATCGTGACAGTAGTGACTTTTGAGGGGTCATAACATGGTAATAACATAAGAACACATACATTTCAGGGCATGAATTATACCCACGCCACCACATTGTAAACCCTTGCCTAGGTTTGTTTTGACACGCAAGGCCATGTCACATCAGCTATTACTAGGGTTCATATAACATTGTGCACTGGAGAAAATGTTCACAAAATGTCAACATATTTTTAGTCTGACATGGAATTGCATAAAAATGATATGATAATAAAATAATATTTATAGTAAAATATCCCTGTAGACTTTGGTGTGGAGTTTTAGGCCAGACAGAAAGATGGATAATATGGAATCTAATAAGAGTTGACCTGCTCTTAAGATGCAGATTAATCTGTAATTAAACCTAAGATAGTTTTTCATAAAGTGTTTCTACCTGAGAGACTGTTTAGTGGGAGAGAGCATTCCTGGTTCAAGTTTAGAGGTATCCTGTCATCGACACTTGTATAATTTGCTTGAGCAATTTCCTTAAGTGGCTCAGTTCCCTTTTGATGTTTCATGGTCCCAGATAAGCTAGACCACTGTACATTGAAAGGTATTAAAAAATGTATTTGTTGTTTAGCCGCAAGCGATGCTGTGTCAAATAAATAATTGTTTTGTTGTTAAGATACCTAAATGCAAGCATTTGATGTGGTTAATCTAAAACCACCATCTAATGCCTGCTTGCTTAATGGACATGTTGCATGTGGTCATGCTTTAGGCTAGTCCACATCTAGGATGCAGGAAAGATGCTTGTTGTTGGAACAGCTCCAATCTACTCCAGTATCTTAAAACATTTTTATAGAGAAAAATAAATAAATAGCTTTTGTTTGGCTGAATGAACTTTGTTATGGCTGACACTCTTAAGTTTGAGAAAAAATAGATGCAGTTTTATGTCGGTCGAAGTGAAGAAAAGTATGTTTTACACATTTCTTCAGGCATTCATCGCTAACCCTGATTGTGGCAGTGGCACCAGTCTGACACTAATGTATTTTCATTGCACACACAGCTGACGACAAGTGAAGTATTTATCTGTCTAGTCCGACTGTCTTTCATGACTTCAAACAGTCTCAGCTCAAGTTGCCTCAGTAGATATGTAATTTTTTCATGTTGTGTAGTAATTACCCAGCAGCTTGGCCAACTATAATTATCTCACCTTTTCAGATCTCTGTCAATTTAAGTTGTGTAGCAAGGAGATACACCAAGTTGGATTCATTCCTAAAGATTGGCTTAGATATATCCTAAAGGGGAGAAGATATTCAGCATGATATACTGTAGTTGTATTCGATGTCAGAATATGTAGATAGACAGGAAGCTTGGTTATATTCAGCTGGATCAAATGAATTTACCCTGAAGGTCAGACAATTACAATTTGACCCATTGAAACATGTTAGAATATGTAGATCACATGTCAAACTCATTCCACGGAGGAACGAATGTCTGCAGGTTTTTGCTCCTGCCTTGAAAATGTATTGATGAATTAAGGTCACTGATTGGTAAGGAACTCCCCTAACCTGGTTGTCTAGGTCTTAATTGGTCACAAATTTAAAGAAGAAACCAAAAAGGAGCAGACAATCGGCCCTCCATGGAATGAGTTTGACACCCCTGATGTAGATAGACAGGAATCATGGTTATGTTCAGCTGGATCAAAACAATTTACCCTGAGAGTCAGACAATTCAGATTTGACCCATTGAAACAGTCAGAAAACAACCATATGATACAGTAAGGACTCTTCTCCAGTGCTGCACCGGCCCGGGAGAGACGAGAATAGGGTAAGGGCGTAGATTATTTTGTCTTTTCTCCCAGATGCCTATCTAACTGGGAGTCATCCTGGAGATCAACGAACCCAGATAGAGAAGTGATGTTATTTCCTTCCAAATCCCTCATCCTCTTAAGATAAGAGCCGAGAACTGTGTGCCTCTCCAGTCTGCATCCCAAATGGAAACCTATTCCCTATTTAGTGCATTACTTTTGACCAGGGCCAATAGGGTAGGCTGCCATTTGGAAGGCAGCCCCTAGGGTGCTATTTGGAACACAGAAGACCTAGTCTCCTCCTGTTTCGTCCCATGATAGTAGCCCTCCACATAGTTAGTTGTGTTCGGAAACCGCCTCTGGGACATGGCTTTACACAAACAGTATTAACCCTACTTACTGTACAGTACAGTATTCGCTCCCATTTTCTTTGGGCCTTATTTTATTGAATGGATGGGCTTGGATTACATATGAAAGATGATGATGGTTTCTAGTATCTTTAGAAGGATTTAGATGTGAAACTGTCTGGTGCATTCACTCTACGACAACTCTTTCAAGAACCGTTCCTGTCTTGCACTTCAGGCTCTGTTACTTTTTCTACGTTCTTTGAATATGGATGTAAAGCAACATAATCGTTCCGTTTATTCCATTCCAGCGATTAATATTAGCCCTTCCTCCAATATAGCTCCTTCCAACAGTCTCCACCGATATATTGTAATCTAGTGTAGTCACTTCCCACTCAAACTAGTCTTGATAACAACAGCTCAAAAAATGTTTACGTTCGTAGTATCACAGATGGGCAACTGTCACAGAATATCAATGTATCCATGTTTCCCTGTTTGTCTAGGTGATAGTGTCACTCAGTCAACACGCTGTGACATAGAGTAGCGCTAATAATTTGGTCTCACTTGTTGGGACTTGTTCAAACTTGAAAGAAAATGCATTTGATTCTTCATTGTAAATTTGCCAAGGGTGGTTTTTAAATTGATGAGATCGTTTTTACTGTATTAAATTACTTTTTATGATATGTCTTAGGGAACAAGAAGTGCTTTAGCAATGTGAACTATGAATGCTGTGGTGTTCCAATGTAGATCACAAAAACACACAAACTGCATATCACCTGGTAGTTTAATAGAATAGAGTTTCTCCTCCACCACAGGCCTTTATGTACTTCCAACATCTACTCAGGGGTTACTGTAGATTACTCAGCATTTAGCTCCCTATTAAATTAGGAATTATTGCACGATAAAGATTTATTTGACCTTAGCAATGACATAAAGTAGTATATAAAACCTACATGTATGTAGACTTTGACTGTGTGTAGTTTGTATTTTGTTTTGTTTTTTTACGATTGGCATGCTCAAGTTCATCAGCACATTCATGTACATTTCTGTCATAAAGTACTGTATATCATTAAGTTTATCAATGTAGACCTGTAAGGGCGCCCACATACGTTCCTGCCCCAAACCATAATATATTCCCCAGCTATGCATATGAAGTGGCACACCAGTTCACAGCCCTCATGAATGTATTGGCTTTGATTGAATCAGCCCATTGGCCCATGCAGACTTTGTATTTGTCCAGGCAGGGAGCTGGCTCGAGAGGAGAGGAGACAAACAGTTCCCAGTGTTACACAGTGTGTATGTCTACTGTTTTGGCACCGACTTCACTGTTATCTTATCACCAGTTAAGTGTAAACATGGTTGTCCTCAGAGTGAGAGAGAGCAAGTTGTACCCTCCTCTTCTCCTCACTGAGACAGAACACGTTTTGACACAGGTCTCTGCTTCGGCTGCTGCCTCAAACGTAAGAAAAAGGCCAGTTAACTATGCCACTAACCATGATGTGAATATGTACCAGTACCGGATGGGAACTATTCCCAGCACAGATCACTGTTAATATGACATCCATGGAGACATACTCACACAATATACCCATATTCCTTGCTCACGTTACATTAGGTGTGCACCTCATGTTCCATATTTACACAGCTCTAGTTATGGAATTCATGTTTTCCCCCTGTCCATAGACTAGCATTCTGTCAGGAAGTAGCAGGATGTTGCCGTTGTTCCACTGATTGTGGCCCTGCAGGACAAACACAGGTGCTTCCCTTCCTCTAGTGTTCTGCCTTCCTGTGACTTCCTGCACAGCTGAGGGTTTAGGTCAGCTGGCCCACCATAACACTAATTGTATGTGTGTATGCGTGAGTGCATGCTTGTTTTCACATGTGTCTATGCAACTTTTCTGTGTTTTTTTAAATGTATTTTTCAGTTAATTTTTGGGGAAAAGGCTCCATGGGAGTGTACAGTACTATATCTACCATACTCTACTGTTCTCCTCACTGAGAAAGGAGAAGGCAGTCTTTACATTTCGAGAGAGAAGAGAGTCTCCAATTTCTCAAGTTACTGAGTGCTCCTTGGGTTTCCAAGGGAAGAGGTGGAGGAATGGTTAGGTCAAAGTCGTCATGGTGATTGTCTGTGAATGCTGGAGGCGTGTCGAGGAGATTGTTTTCCCTCTCTCTGCATAGCTCAGGTATTTGCATTCCCTTTTCATCTCCAAGGGTCTCCATAACCATTAACTAGCCTGTTGCATTGTTGCATACATATCGCATTCCTCAGGCCTCGTTCAGCTCAGAGTTTACACAATGCTCCACCTGTGTGTTTTTACGCCCGTTGGAAACCGTAACACTACGTGGTGATATCGCACTGTATATCAGCTAAACAGTTCACGGGGAGCTAAGCTGGCGCGGATTGGTTTTTCCATTGAACTCTTTTTGAATGAGGTTGTTTATTGTATATTTCTCCCATCACTGACTGTACAGTAGACATGCGCGTCAGATCGTTCTGAACAGGTAACTACTGTGGGCTATGTCATCCAGGGGCCACTCTGAAGCTTTGTTCGTGCCTGGTAGAAGGATGATTGACGTTGCCTCCAGGATGCCTGAAGAGCTTGATGTTAGCCCAACCTGGATTTTGTGGTCAGAGAAGGTTATCTCTTCACCGACAGACAGAACAGATATAGACTTAGATACCCTTTTATCCAACAGTCAGACAATGGAGTCAGTACCAGATACCAAGACTAGGACCAGGCTCACCATATCAGACCCTAACCAAAACCATGTCTGGTATGATCTATGATCTCATGGAATGAAAGAATGAAAGCCACTGTACATACAATGAGAACGATATGGATACTTTGGTACTGGAATGTTGCAGTATCTGGCCTTTGGACATATGATGCAGTTACAGGACTTATCGGACATATTAGATGTTCTTATATGAGATATTAGATTTGATTCTAAGGACATTATCCTGAAACATATTAGTCAGTCAACTACTGTTGAGCTACTGAAGACATCCAATGTTAACTGCCATGTATTAAACATTACAAAGTTCAGTGCCTTGTACTGCAACAAAATTGCCATGTCACAAAATGCTATCTGGACATTACGTTTGATTATTGCTTAACGTGATTAATTGTGTTGGTATCTGCGCTGCACTGCCTCGTTTGATCTAAACTGCCCATGGCTCTGGGGTTTTCCCATCATGGAAAGGAGACAAAGGAATGAAACATTGAGTTAAATAAAGGACATCATCAAAAGCCTATTTTGGAGGCGATTTTTTTATCAGGTTTTTATGATCCAGACAAAAAGATAATGAGGGCTTTGGAGTTAAATAGCTCAGAACGGAATCATAAAGTGATCATGTCTGATGAGTAAGAGGATGAGTAACTATTTCATAGAATCAGAATCGGAGTGCTGAGCAAATTGAGTGACTACGTTTTCTGCTCATCGACTGCCTTGATGACCACCAACCAACCATAGGATGTGCTTTTTCCCAAAGCTATTAGGCTAATGAAATGACACGTCAAAAACGAGGTTTATCCATAATTGCACATCATTACATTCTGGGACATTTCATGCTGTTCAATGGTTATTTCAATTATACCCATTGATGTCTAACACATACAATATAACCAAGTCTTACCATATCAGAACCTGTTGACTATTCAAACGCTTACCAAAATTCTTACATTTTGTATTTGTCTTTTTCCTAGAGCGAAGGACAAAGATGACAAGGAAACTGTGCCAGGAAAGGAGATCCAGGTGTCTGTGTGTGATGAGGAGAAGGTGGTGTGCGGTGTCACCAAACACACTACGTGTGCTGACATAGTGCAGGCCTTGCTGGACGACCACAAGACCATTCCTGAGAGCAAGAGAAATCTGCACGGCGACCCTAAAGACTTCTGCCTGCTGGAGCGCTGGAAAGGCTTTGAGAGGGCTTTGCCCCCATTAACCCGCATCCTCAGGCTATGGAACGCCTGGGGAGACCAGCGACCGTTCATCCAGTTCACCCTGGTCAAGGCCAGCGATTTTGTACCCCAAGCAGGATGCAAGAAGGGAGCCAAATCGAAGGGGGCTAAGGGTGCTAAGAGATGGGAGCAAGGCCCGGCCCAGTACTCCCAGTCACTGCCAGTGGAGAGGCAGAAACGGATGGTGAAGAAGGCCTTCAGGAAGCTGGAGAAGATCCATAAGGAGAAGAGGGTAGTGGGATCTTCTCCGGGCAGCGAGGAGATAGACAGGATGGTTCAGCTGCTTATCCAACAGGACCACACCATCCGGCATCAGATCCAGAGGATGAGGGAGCTGGACTGTGAGATGGAACGCTTCGAGATGGAGCTGCAGGGAGGACAACAGGATACAGAGCTTCTCCATGAGGGATTCTCCTCACTCTCTCCGATCTCCTTCCCCCACAGCCACAGCCACAACCAGAACCTGGACAGCCAGCCAGGGGTTTCAGAGCAGGAGCTGCTGCAGGAGTGCGTGTATACTAGTGACGGTGTGGCCCAGTTGGAGATGCAGCTGCTCAGGCACGAGGAGCTTATAGCCCAGCTGTCCCAGGACATCGACGTAGAACTGACGAGGGCCATGTTAGTGTTGCCGGAGGTCCCCGACAAGGATACTCAGTTACAGGGGGCAACGGCAGGGGTAACTTCTGACCCAGACCTGTCCTGGGAAGCGGCAGAACTGGAGAGACTGCAGGCCGAACTGAGGCTTAGTCTGCGCACCGGTGTGTCCCTTCACATCCAAACGGCCCAGCTGGAGAAGGAGCTGAAGGGCTATGAATCCACACTGCTCTTCAAGGACCAGAATTGCTGGCAGCTGGCTTCCCAGCTGAGCACACTGCAGGTGGTGGACAGCGTGCAGGAAACACCCAGGCTTGGGACCATGAAATGCCCGGCCCCATGCACTGTTCCACAGGCAGTGAGACTGAAACACAGCCTGTCCCCTACAGATGTTACAGACACAGACTCAGACACAGGGATCAGCTCCACACACAGTCAGGACTCACTGTCTCCCTGTCTGGACATGATCCTGCCACCGCTGGACACTGATGTCTGAGATGTCTGCCTCTCTGGATTCACCTCAGAAGGCAATAGACAATCCAGCTATACGCACTACTTGCCTGGCGCACTAATTTGATACTGTATTAATCATTGAGTTACACTGACACATTTGCTACTTCAAATGATAATAGTATTTTCTTACTATTCCTACTTTTGACATGCCCATTGCATGACACTTCATTAAGTATTAATAGATTGACCAAAACACAAAACATAAAATGATTGTTTTATATTAAAACATTCAGCAGACCTTTGTAGATGTAGAATTTTACCAGTCTGCCTTTGTTATAAACTGTAAAGCATTATCTATTCATATTTTCTTCATAACCTATAAGATATAATGTCACACAGAGATTCATCAAAATGACAAAAGAACAATGAGATGTAATGGAAAACTATATTTATTTGTGTTCTTGTTTTGGAGCATTAGGCTATTTGTTACTGTATGTTTATATACATTCCAAAAGCATATGAAGCCAAACTCTACATTTCTCAATATGTGTGCAGGTAGTCACTGTCATTCATGTAAAATGAAAGCCATTTAAGCTAAAAAAAAATATATATATATATAAATGTACATTCTTTACTGCAACAATAAAGGCAAGTTTCTTAACAATTCTTAACATTTCTCTAAAACTCCATTAGTGATTCCATCGATTCCACTGGAGATGCTCGCTAGGTAAGCACAAACTAAAGCGAGCAGTCTTCTCTTGTCAAGCTATTGCTGACAGAGGTAACATAGTGTATTCTGGGCAAACCAGGGCTGGTGGTGGAAAAGCAGGGGATATCTATTTCACACACTAATTGCCTGCTTCTCCCCCCTCTCTAAGCCTCTAAGTAGCTCTGGCAATCATGAAAGAGACTGAACATTACAATGTGGAAGGCCCTGTCACTGGTGCCTTGCCCGACTCGTTGGATGAACAAGGGGTGTAGTGCTTTAAGCAGGCAGTTTAGCCCAAATTGGAGGAAAATCAGATACCTCTGATTGTATTTTCTGATGTCTATAGAAATCCCACATCTTAAAGATGTTGGTTATGATATTGCACAACAGAATATGAGAGGAAACATTGTTAGCTACGGTATCTATTGTTCTTATGAACGACTAGTTAATGTAATGTAGGTGCACTCCGTTTCTGTGATTTGGTAACAAGCTGTGTGCTGATTACTTTCCCCGACCCTCTGTATTAACCATTAAAGGGATAGTTCACAACAAACACAACATTTACATGATTTTCCAATTATAGTACCCTGGCTGTTGTTGGCAGACAGTACATTAGTACATATTTTGCTTATTTTGGAAATTTCAGATGCCTTTGGCAAGCACAAGGACCAATGATGAAAAGAAGCCAACAGGGCACATCATAGCTTGTTCTTAAAAGAATGAAAAGGTTCTCAAAGTGTATTTTTTGCTGCACATTACTGGCCAATATCCCAGAGGGGAGAAGCAAAGAGTCAGGAGTTAGACTGGGTCCAATGAGTTTACCTGTCTACATCAGATCAGCAGGAGATAAAAGCCTCGCAAAATGACAATTACAGTACTGCTGTATTTTTTTCTTCCTGTTGTGGCAACCTCAGCGTTAGCAATTACTACAGGCCAGTTTGGACAAACAGTTATTTGTGGATTAGGATGGTCTTGGGTTGGGAACGATGCTAAAGACAGCAATGACTGAGTTACAAACTAAACATACTGAGATGTATAGTATGTTCAATATTAGAGTGCAGGTCCTTGAAATAGCTGTGGTTTAGAATGCCATGCATGTATGTGCATTCTTTAAAGCTTCTGGTGCCCTGTTTGTGAGAGAGCTGTCTGTAATGACTCGATTGCTCTTTATTCATTTCCAAATATTGATTTTATAGCTTGAAAAGTTTTAAGAACGACTACATCTGCGCTGTGGAACACTAATGTTTTTGATAAAGCCTAGCACATATTCTCTATTCACAGAGGGTGAAACACCACACAACCTAATTTACAATTAGCACCTTCTACTGCACCACAGTCCATTTAACACCACTGAGAATGGTTTCATTTAATTATCAGTGTATTATGACTAGTAATGACTAGTAAGTAGCAAACAATCAAATGTCTATGTAATATTTGTATCTCAAAAGAAGGAATATAATATTGAGATAAGTGCTCAAATTACATTGAATACATAATGCGACATGACACATGACACATTAATTGACTAAAATGTGTTAATTTTCTCATGCTGTCAGTGCTAAGTTGTTTTAAAAGAACTGAACTATTTTCAGTGGTCCTTGAACGTTCTGATCACAGGGATCAAACAATGAACTCAACTCTGTCATTGACAAAAACAGAAATAACAAGATCATAGAAAGTTTAATATTAATTATTTGATTCCAGCATTAGTCAGAGGCATTAAAGCAGAGGCTTTTGAAAAACCCCAAACCTAAACCCCAAACGATTTGTCAGTCGTCCAATTTTCTTCTCATTTTGAAGTTGATAATTGCTTGTTAATTGAACTGCTTTATGCCTCTCAGAGTTCTGTGATTTTAAAATGTTTAATTTCATGGTAAAAAGGATTATGTTGATCCATTGCTGTCTGCAATGGGGTTGATGTCTGGATAAACAGCAGTATTCAGGTTTTGTTTTGTGAGATACTGAATGTGAGATCATGTGAGATACTGAATGTGAGATCATGTGAGATACTGAACGTGAGATTATGTGAGATACTGAAGCCATTAGCGTAGTTACACAACTGGCCCTTGTATGGCATATGACATTTGTAAGACGGTATGCAAGGGATTGTAAAATCACCCTTAGGGTACAAACACACTAATCAGACGCCAAAAATATGTACACATTTTAAGTGTGTGAAAGTGACAAAATGGCACTTTACCAATGACTTGACAGGCTGTCAGACTAGAACTGTGCACACTACACCATTAATCAACCAGGTTTGATGTGATCATGAACACATACGTCCTGTCACGGAATTACCTTCATCTTAAATCAAATCAAATAGTATGTGTCACATGCGCCGAATACAACAGGTGTTGACCTTACCGTGAAATGCTTACTTACAAGCCCCTAACCAACAGTTCAAGAAATAGAGTTTAGAAAATATTTACTAAATAAACGAAAGAAAAAAAGTAAATTAAAGTAACACAATTAAATAACAATAACGAGGCTTCACACAGGGGGTACCAGTACCGAGTCAATGTGCGGGGGTACAAGTTAGTCAAGGTAATTTGTACATGTAGGTAGGGGGTAAAGTGACTATGTATAGATAATAAACAGCGAGTAGCAGCAGTGTAAAAACAAAGCGGGGTGGGAGGGGGTGTCAATGTAAATATTCTGGGTGGCTATTTGATTAATTGTTCAGCAGTCTTATGGCTTGGGGGTAGAAGCTGTTACGGATCCTTTTGGACCGAGACTTGGCGCTCCGGTACCGCTTGCCGTGTGGTAGCAGAGAGAACAGTCTATGACTAGGGTGACTGGAGTCTTTGACAATTTTTTGTGCCTTTCTTTGACACCGCCTAGTATATAGGTCCTGGATGGCAGGAAGCTTGGCCCCAGTGATGTACTGGGCCGTACACACTACCCTCTGTAGAGCCTTATGGTTGGATGGTGAGCAGTTGCCATACCAGGCGGTGATGCAATGGGTCAGGATGCTCTCGATGGTGCAGCTGTAGAACTTTTTGAGGATCTGAGGACCTCCTGAAGGGGAAAAGGCGTTGTCGTGCCCTCTTCATTACTGTCTTGGTGTGTTTAGACCATGATAGTTTGTTGGGGATGTGGACACTCTCAACCCACTCCACTACAGCCCCGTCGATGTAAATGGGGTTGGGTTCGGCCCTCCTTTTCCTGTAGTCCACAATCATCTCCTTTGTCTTGATCACATTGAGGGAGAGGTTGTTGTCCTGGCACCACACTGCCAGGTCTCTGACCTCCTCCTTATAGGCTGTCTCATCGGTCAGGCCGATCAGGCCTACCACTGTTGTGTTGTCAGCAAACTTAATGATGGTGTTGGAGTCATGTTTGGCCACGCAGTTGTGGGTGAACAGGGAGTACAGGAGGGGACTAAGCACGCACCCCTGTGGGGCCCCAGTGTTGAAGATCAGCATGGCAGATGTGCTGTTACCTACCCTCACCACCTGGGGGCGGCCTGTCAGGAAGTCCAGGATCCAGTTGCAGAGGGAGGTGTTTAGTCTCAGGGTCTCTAGCTTAGAGATAAGATTTGTGGGTACTATGGTGTTGAACACTGAGCTGTAGTCAATGAACAGCATTCTCAAATAGTTGTTCCTTTTATCCAGGTGGGAAAGGGCAGTGTGGAGTGCGATTGAGATTGCATCATCTGTGGATCTGTTGGG
Organism: Salmo trutta; assembly: GCF_901001165.1. NCBI lineage: Eukaryota > Metazoa > Chordata > Actinopteri > Salmoniformes > Salmonidae > Salmo > Salmo trutta. The sequence goes on from NC_042963.1 coordinate 48,404,260, forward strand.
ACGGTATGAGAATTGGAGTGGGTCTAGGGATTCTGGGATGATGGTGTTGATGTGAGCCATGACCAGCCTGAGGTTATTTACTACTTTACTCACATAATCCCACCCAAATGAACATGTGAGACTGCAGTCAATGCATCAAGAAGAGCAAGAAAACTGCCTTTCTTGCGTTTAAATCAATCCATCAAAATGTAAATTGATGAAGTGTAAACAGAGGCACGAGAACAGAAATGACCATCGCGTTATCTTAATGGCTGTGATATCACAAACCCCTCTACTAGTCCCTTATTGAGGCACTGCAGAGCTAGGTCACTCCAGTCATAGACTCTTTAGCAGTGGGCATGTCAGAACACAGCAGATCTATGTCCTGGATGCACACTGTACTAGCTAGATATAATTGCCTAAATAATCAAAGCAGAACCAAGGTACCATCCACAACAATTGTAAATCATATGATAATCAGATCAAAGAGTCAACTAACAGCCATTGTAAATCAGGTAGGAGCAAGGCATCCAGAGAAACTGATGAAGAGAAATGCAACTGAATTATCTGAGTAAATTGTGAATCTCTCATATTAGAGGTACTGTACAGCATGTGCCTGTGTGTTGGTCTGGCTGCTTGGGGAGGGGGGTGGGGGGGCCTGACTGGGAAAGGAGTTCTCTGAGGTATCCAGTGCATGAGACAGTACATGATTAACTTTGGCAGTAGATTTAAATGTTTTGATTAATTTTAGTTTAGACTTCAGTCTAATTTGGGTTTTGGAATTTATTGCTTTCATGTTACTTAGTAAAAATGGTGTCCTGATCAAGTCATTGGCATGCTGCCATGCTAACAGAGCCCGGACGCGCACACGCACGCACACACACACACACACACACACACTTCAAGTAGACTGTTTTATCTTTGCTGCCTCCTGCCTTTAATCACTCTGTAAATAAACAGGGCCACATTCTAGGGCAGACATGAATTATTTTCCTCCTTATTAGTGTTGCTGTTCAATCAGAGGCTGTTTGCTGAGCCACAGGTGTTTCTCTGATACTGCTCTCTCCTCCATCCATTACCCTTTCATTAAGGAAAAGAGGAAGAGAGACTGTGACTCCCTTCAGTAAGAAAGAGGAAAATATTGAAAAAAGAAAGAAAAAAAGAGGGAGAAGAAAATAGAGGGTAAAATAGCATATTGAAGAGAGAGGAATGGAGGAAACGAGAGAGGCAGACAGAGGGATAAAAACATGGACAAAGAGGTGTAAAGAGAGAGAAGCAGCAAGAGAAAGTGGTGAAGAGTATGGCAGTCATTTTTTAACTTCAAGCATGACCCAAGCATTAACAACTGGAGTATTTTTCTCTGGTAGGACTATGTCTGAGCATCTGGTGAAATCTACAAACATCATATAGAAATCATGTGATTCCTTTTCCACCCCCCCCCCCCCCCCCCCCCCCACACACACACACACACTGCCTTAACAACCCGCTTGACAATCACTATTAAAACCTATTAGTGCAGCAGAAGGATGACTGGTTTTTGTAGCTAGGTTTCACATTTATTCAAATGTTTCCTTTCATTTGAAAGTTTGTTTCTTATGTCCTTTGTTGTTGTTGTAATGAATTCTTTACAGTCATGTTTTTTTTCTCATCATAATTTCAATAACTTGCAAAAAATACACATTATGACACTGTCATGAAGCATTATGACCATCCTGTTTGACTTTACTTTTATTACTCTCATCTTATCGACGAACATAGACAGGGCTCTAACTCCCCTAGCTCCACAATGAGACAGGGTGCAGGCCAGGCAGCAGGCTGTTAGCCAGCCTGCCAGCTTAGTGGAGTCTGCCACTAGCACAGTCAATGTAATCAGCTCAGCTATCCCCATTGAGACTGTGGCTGTGCCTCGACCTAGGTTGGGCAAAACTAAACATGGCGGTGTTCGCCTTAGCAATCTCACTGGAATAAAGACCTCCTCCATTCCTGCCATTATTTTAAGAGATTGTGATACTTCACATCTCAAAATAGGGCTACTTAATGTTAGATCCCTCACTTCCAAGGCAGTTATAGTCAATGAACTAATCACTGATCATAATCTTGATGTGATTGGCCTGATTGAAACATGGCTTAAGCCTGATGAATTTACTGTGTTAAATAAGGCCTCACCTCTTGGTTACACTAGTGACCATATCCCCCGTGCATCCCGCAAAGGCGGAGGTGTTGCTAACGTTTATGATAGCAAATTTCAATCTTTTGAGCTTCTAGTCAAGCAATCTATGTAGCCTACTCAATCACTTTTTATAGCTGCTGTTTACAGGCCTCCTGGGCTATATACAGCGTTCCTCACTGAGTTCCCTGAATTCCTATAGGACCTTGTAGTCATGGCAGATAATATTCTAATTTTTGGTGACTTTAATATTCACATGGAAAAGTCCACAGACCCACACCAAAAGGGTTTCGGAGCCATCATTGACTCAGTGGGTTTTGTCCAACATGTCTCAGGACCTACTCACTGCCACAGTCATACTCTGGACCTAGTTTTGTCCCGTGGAATAAATGTTGTGGATCTTAATGTTTTTCCTCATAATCCTGGACTATCGGACCACCATTTTATTACGTATGCAATCGCAACAAATAATCTGCACAGACCCCAGCCAAGGATCATCAAAGGTCGTGCTATAAATTCTCGGACAACCCAAAGATTCCTAGATGCCCTTCCAGACTCCCTCCGCCTACCCAAGGACGTCAGAGTACAAAAATCAGTTAACCACCTAACTGAGGAACTCAATTTAACCTTGCGCAATACCCTAGATGCAGTCGCACCCCTAAAAACAAAAAACATTTGTCATAAGAAACTAGCTCCCTGGTATACAGAAAATACCCGAGCTCTGAAGCAAGCTTCCAGAAAATTGGAACGGAAATGGCGCCACACCAAACTGGAAGTCTTCCGACTAGCTTGGAAAGACAGTACCGTGCAGTATCGAAGAGCCCTCACTGCTGCTCGATCATCCTATTTTTCCAACTTAATTTAGGAAAATAAGACCAATCCAAAATGTATTTTTGATACTGTCGCAAAGCTAACTAAAAAGCAGCATTCCCCAAGAGAGGATGGCTTTCACTTCAGCAGTGATAAATTCATGGACTTCTTTGAGGAAAAGATCATGATCATTAGAAAGCAAATTACGGACTCCTCTTTAAATCTGCGTATTCCTCCAAAGCTCAGTTGTCCTGAGTCTGCACAACTCTGTCAGGACCTAGGATCAAGGGAGACACTCAAGTGTTTTAGTACTATGTCTCTTGACATAATGATGAAAATAATCATGGCCTCTAAACCTTCAAGCTGCATACTGGACCCTATTCCAACTAAACTACTGAAAGAGCTGCTTCCTGTGCTTGGCCCTCCTATGTTGAACATAATAAACGGCTCTCTATCCACCGGATGTGTAAAAAAACTCACTAAAAGTGGCAGTAATAAAGCCTCTCTTGAAAAAGCCAAACCTTGACCCAGAAAATATAAAAACTATCAGCCTATATCGAATCTCCCATTCATCTCAAAAATGTGAGAAAAAGCTGTTGCGCGACAACTCACTGCCTTCCTGAAGACAAACAATGTATACGAAACGCTTCAGTCTGGTTTTAGACCCCATCATAGCACTGAGACTGCACTTGTGAAGGTGGTAAATTACCTTTTAATGGCGTCAGACCGAGGCTCTGCATCTGTCCTCATGCTCCTAGACCTTAGTGCTGCTTTTGATACCATCGATCACCACATTCTTTTGGAGAGATTGGAAATCCAAATTGGTCTACACGGACAAGTTCTGGCCTGGTTTAGATCTTATCTGTCGGAATGATATCAGTTTGTCTCTGTGGATGGTTTGACCTCTGACAAATCAACTGTAAATTTCGGTGTTCCTCAAGGTTCCGTTTTGGGACCACTATTGTTTTCACAATATATTTTACCTTTTGGTGATGTCATTCGGAAACATAATGTTAACTTTCACTGATGACACACAGCTGTACATTTCGATGAAACATGGTGAAGCCCCAAAATTTCCCTTGCTGGAAGCCTGTGTTTCAGACATAAGGAAGGCTGCAAATGTTATACTTTTAAACTCGGACAAAACAGAGATGCTTGTTCTAGGTCCCAAGAAACAAAGAGATCTTCTGTTATATCTGACAATCAATCTTGATGGTTGTACAATCGTCTGTGAAGGACCTCGGCGTTACTCTGGACCCTAATCTCTCTTTTGACGAACATATCAAGACCGTTTCAAGGACAGCTTTTTTCCATCTACGTAACATTGCAAAAATCAGAAACTTTCTGTCCAAAAATGATGCAGAAAAATGTATCTATGCTTTTGCCACTTCTAGGTTAGACTACTGCAATGCTCTACTTTCTGGCTACCCGGGTAAAGCACTAAATAAATCTTCAGTTAGTGCTAAACACGACTGCTAGAATCTTGACTAGAACCAAAAAATTGGATCATATTACTCCAGTGCTAGCCTCTCTACACTGGCTTCCTGTTAAGGCAAGGGCTGATTTCAAGGTTCTACTGCTAACCTACAAAGCATTACATGGGCTTGCTCCTACCTATCTTTCTGATTTGGCCCTGCCGTACATACCTACACGTACTCTACGGTCACAAGATGCAGGCCTCCTTATTGTCAAACAGCGGGAGGCAGACTCATCTCTTCAGTAGGTCATATGATTGAGTGTAGTCTGGCCCAGGAGTGTGAAGGTGAACGGAAAGGCACTGGAGCAACAAACCACCCTTGCTGTCTCTGCCTGGCCGGTTCCCCTCTCTCCACTGGGATTCTCTGCCTCTAACCCTATTACGGGGGCTGAGTCACTGGCTTACTGGTGTTCTTCCATGCCGTCCCTAGGAGGGGTGCGTCACTTGAGTGGGTTGAGTCACTGACGTGATCTTCCTGTCTGGGTTGGCGGCCCCCCTTGGGTTGTGCCGTGGTGGCGATTTTTGTGGGTTATACTCGGCCTTGTCTCAGGATGGTAAGTTGGTGTTTGAAGATACCCCTCTAGTGGTGTGGGGGCTGTGCTTTGGCAAAGTGGGTGGGGTTATATCCTGCCTGTTTGGCCCTGTCCGGGGGTATCGTCGGATGGGGCCACAGTGTCTCCCGACCCCTCCTGTCTCAGCCTCCAGTATTATGCTGCAGTAGTTTATGTGTCGGGGGGCTAGGGTCAGTCTGTTATATCTAAACTATTTCTCCTGTCTTATCCGGCGTCCTGTGTGAATTTAAGTATGCTCTCTCTAATTCTCTCTCTCTTTTTCTCCTTTCTTTCTTTCTTTCTTTCTTTCTTTCTCTCTCTCGGAGGACCTGAGCCCTAGGACCATGCCTCAGGACTACCTTGCCTGATGACTCCTTGCTGTCCCCAGTCCACCTGGCCGTGCTGCTGCTCCAGTTTCAACTGTTCTGCCTGCGGCTATGGAACCCTGACTTGTTCACCGGATGTGCTACCTGTCCCAGACCTGCTGTTTTCAACTCTCTAGAGACAGCAGGAGCGGTAGAGATACTCTGAAAGTGATCGGCTACGAAAAACCAACTGACATTTACTCCTGAGGTGCTGACCTGTTGCACCCTTGACAACCATTGTGATTATTATTATTTGACCCTGTTAGTCATCTATGAACATTTGAACATCTTGGCCATGTTCTGTTATAATCTCCACCCGGCACAGCCAGAAGAGGACTGGCCACCCCTCATAGCCTGGTTCCTCTCTAGGTTTCTTCCTAGGTTCTGGCCTTTCTAAGTAATTTTTCCTAGCCACTGTGCTTCTACACCTGCATTGCTTGCTGTTTGGGGTTTTAGGCTGGGTTTCTGTACAGCACTTTGAGATATCAGCTGATGTAAGAAGGGCTTTATAAATACATTTGATTTGATTAAGAAAATACACTTTATAAACACTGTCAATAAGCATTATGACCATCATAATCATATATGCCAGATAGGCCTATCACGTACATGCTCTTAATTGAGTCATCAGTCAAAAAATGGTGTTTTGTCCTCCTGCTCATGAAATCTGCTCCTGCATTCATCCCAGTCATCTTCAACAGTGCATTGGGGTAGTTCGGGGGCTCCCGAGTGGCGCGGCGGTCTAAGGCACTGCATCTCAGTGCTAAAGGCATCACTACAGACCCTGGTTTGATTCCAGGCTGTATCACATCCGGCCGTGATTGGGAGTCCCATATGGTGGCGCACATTTGGCCCAGCGTCATCCGGGTTAGGGTTTGGCCGGGGTAGGCATTCATTGTAAATAAGATACGGTGCCTGGAGTCTTTGACAATTTGTAGGGCCTTCCTCTGACAGCGCCTTTCTCTGATAGCACCTGATATATTTTTACATTTACATTTTAGTCATTTAGCAGACGCTCTTATCCAGAGCAACTTACAGTAGTGAATGCATACATTTCATACATTTTTTCTCCGTACTGGTGATACATGTTGTGATACATGTCACAACAGGTCTAAATATATGTGTCATGACAGTGTTATGACCATTTTATGACAGGTTATGACAAGTTATATCAGCTGTTATGACATATTAAGACATAGTTATGATTGTGTCATATGACTGTGTCATAATGTGTTATGACGCATACAAAAATATGCACATTTTCTCACCAAAGGTGTTTCCATCAAACTGACTTGTGCAAACTGTGCGTGATGATGTAGTCCACATAAAAATCACTTATGTGGTTAAGTTCCCATGTACCAAATAAAAAACTAAAGTGAAATGGGTTTCCATCGCATTTTCAACTCTAACGATGGTTTTGTCACAAAAACTGATGCGATAAATAGAAAACTGCCCAATCTGGTTTGGCGTATGCTCTCTAGACAATCATTTGCTGATAAAGTGGACCGGGGATTATATGATGAGACGGATAAGATCATTTTATTTCATAATTGGCAGCCAAGCACCGATCATCATGTCCCCATCCTACCCTCGATATTTAGCCTATTGGAAACGTGCATGACCAGCATGTAAAATTCATCTTAACTTGTTTCATCTGCCTATGAACTGTTAATGCTTTTACACATGGTGGTGGTAGGCCTACAACGAAATATATCATTGCGTACCTTCAGGTTTATGTCCATATGATGGCTATTACATGTATATCAATATAAGACATTTCAACTGCCATTTCTTACATAATTCAATTTACAGACACAAAAAGATCCCACCATGTCAAATTAACAAATTCTCTGTCGACATTTATGAAATTGTACCGACATTTCCTGTTTCCATCAGCCCTGTCCTGACCTTTTTTTATTTATGCATCAGATAATTTATCTGCATGAAATGGTTGGATGGAAACCTGGTTGGTCTGTCTCTAAGGAGGTAGAAGGCACCAGTTACGAGCTACTCCTCGCATATCCTCTGATCCTCTGCTTCGACGTGTCGTCCTGATGAGCTACTTATGTAAACATGGAACTAGTAGCTTTGCCACCGCTCCACACATCATAGGGGCCAACAACCTCCACCCTTCTCCTCTCTTCAGGCAGATCTTCTGGGGATCCCTCCATCCCCACTCTAATTTTATGGTAGACAGGTTCTGATTAGGCGTGTTTTTACAGAAGCAGCTGTGTGTTTTTCTATTACAGCTAATCAGTGCCTGAGCCATGACCCCTATTATGTGAAAGGGTGGTTTGGGTGGTTTGTCACAAAGGGAAGGAAGTTACCACAAGAGTAGACACTCTTCAGAATGGAAGATATATTACTAAAGTATGATGACGCATGTGTGTTAGTGTGTTTCAATAGCGCGTTTGCTTGCATTTCAGTGACGGTCCCGTTTTTTTTAACTTCATTTTTCAATGACGTTAGCATCTATAAGTGTGAGATTGTCTCCATTTCAGTGACGCGCACAGCTGTGTCTTTCAGTGACATGTACTGTACCTTGAGACATTCTCAATCTTTCCTTATAAACAGTGATATATACAGTTGAAGTCGGAAGTTTACATACACTTAGGTTGGAATCATTAAAACTCGTTTTTCAACCACTCCACACATTTCTTCTTAACAAACTATAGTTTTGGCAAGTCGGTTAGGACATCTACTTTGTGCATGACACAAGTAATTTTTCCAACAATTGTTTACAGACAGATTATTTCACTTATAATTCACTGTATCACAATTCCAGTGGGTCAGAAGTGTACATAAACTAAGTTGACTGTGCCTTTAAACAGCTTGGAAAATTCCAGAAAATTATGTCATGGCTTTATAAGCTTCTGATAGGCTAATTGACATAATTTGAGTCAATTGGAGGTGTACCTGTGGATGTATGTCACGACTTCCGCCAAAGTCGGTCCCTCTCCTTGTTCGGGTGGCGTTCGGTGGTCGACGTCACCGGTCTTCTAGCCATCGCCGATCCACCTTTCATTTTCCATTTGTTTTGTCTTTGTATTCTACACACCTGGTTTCTATTCCCCAATTACATGTTCATTATTTAACCCTCTGTTTCCCACATGTTAGTGTGCGTGTTAATTGATTGTTCATGTCGGTACTTGTCGGCTGGTTATGTTTGCCGGGTTATGTATTTACGCCCGTTATTTTCGAGTGACCGGTATTTCTTCGCACCTTGAGTATTGTCTGTATACTGGTGCTGTCATGGAATTAAATACCTTGTACACTCATTTCTGCTCTCCTGATTCACTGCACCAGTTAAAAACCGCCTGACAATGTATTTCAAGGCCTACCTTCAAACTCAGTGCCTCTTTGCTTGACATCATGGGAAAATCAAAAGAAATCAGCCAAGACCTCAGAATAAAAATTGTAGACCTCAACAAGTCTGGTTCATCCTTGGGAGCAATTTCCAAATGCATGAAGGTACCACGTTCATCTGTACTAACAAAAAGTACGCAAGTACAAACACCATGGGACCACGCAGCCGTCATACCGCTCAGGAAGGAGACGCGTTCTGTCTCCTAGAGATGAACGTACTTTGGTGCGAAAAGTGCAAAACAATCACAGAACAACATCAAAGGACCTTGTTAAGATGCTGAAGTAAACAGGTACAAAAGTATCTATATCCACAGTAAAATGAGTCTTATATCGACATAACCTGAAAGGCCACTCAGCAAGGAAGAAGCCATTGCTCCAAAACCGCCCTAAAAAAAGCCAGACTACGGTTTGCAACTGCACATGGGGACAAAGATTGTACTTTTTGGAGAAATGTCCTCTGGTCTGATAAAACAAAAATAGAACTGTTCGGCCATAATCGCCATCGTTACGTTTGGAGGAAAAAGGGGGAGGCTTGCAAGCCAAAGAACACCATCCCAACCGTGAAGCACGGGGGTGGAAGCATCATGTTGTGGGGGTGCTTTGCTGCAAGAGGGACTAGTGCACTTCACTAAATAGATGGCATCATGAGGCAGGAAAATTATGTGGATATATTGAAGCAACATCTCAAGACATCAGGCAGGAAGTTGTTATAGCTTGGTCGCAAATGGGTCATCCAAATGGACAATGGGCCCAAGCATACTTCCAAAGATGTGGCAAAATGGCTTAATGACAGCAAAGTCTGTAACGCCCTGGCCATAGAGAGGGGTTTTTTGTTCTTTGTTTTGGTTAGGCCAGGGTGTTACATTGGGTGGGCGTTCTATGTTCCTTTTTCTATGTTTTTGTATTTCTTTGTTTTGGGCCGTGTGTGGCTCCCAATCAGGCACAGCTGAAGCTCGTTGTTGCTGATTGGGAGTCACACATAAGGAGCATGTTTTTCCTTTGGGTTTTGTGGGTAATTGTTTCTGTTAGTGTTTGCACCTGACAGGACTGTTGGCTGTCGGTTTTCTCTTTTTTTGTTTTTGTATAGTGTTCACGTTGTTCAATTAAATATTAAATGATGAACACTAACTCCGCTGCGTTTTGGTCCACTCTCTCTTCAGACAGCCCTTACAAAGTCAAGGTATTGGAGTGGCCATCACAAAGCCCTGACCTCAATCCTATAGAAAATTTGTGGGCAGAACTGAAAAAGTGCGTGCAAGCAAGGAGGCCTACATGTAGTCTAGTAGTTAGAGCATTGGACTAGTAACCGAAAGGTTGCAAGGTTGAATCCCTGAGCTGACAAGGTAAAAACCTGTTGTTCTGCCCCTGAACAAGGCAGGAACCCACTGTTCCTAGGCCGTCATTGAAAATAAGAATTTGTTCTTATCTGACTTGCCTAGATAAAGGTGAAAAAAAATACACAAAAAAATGACTCAGTTACACCAGCTCTGTCAGGAGGAATGGGCCAAAATTCACCCAACGTATTGTGGGAAGCTTGTGGAAGGCTACCTGAAATGTTTGACCCAAGTTAAACAATTTATAGATAGTGCTACCAAATACTAATTGAGTGTTTGTAAACTTCTGACCCACTGTGAATGTGATGAAAGAAATAAAAGCTGAAAGAAATAATTCTCTCTACTATTATTCTGACATTTCACATTCTTAAAATAAAGTTGTGATCCTAACTGACCTAAGACAGGGAATGTTTACTAGGATTAAATGTCAGGAATTGTGAAAAACTGAGTTTAAATGTATTTTGCTAAGGTGTATGTAAACTTCCGACTTCAACTTTACATTTGAAAAGTGGTGATATGTTGAAAACTACAGAACTGACAGCCTACAGACTGATTAAATGTCCCTGATTTAAAGAAGAATATAAATATGTTCCTTTGACAACAATCATCTGAAAGCAAACCCACTTGATGAAAAAAGAATCAGATGCAAAGTGCTCCACTATTGCTAGTTTTATTGTTTCCCAATTCCCCGTGTGACAGTGTTCTCTGTCACTCTGCGGGGTGTGAAGTAAGAACTACTGAAGACCGGAGTTGTGACGGCCTTAGATCCTCTGCTGGCCTCCTTTGATCGGGAGCTAAAGCCAGTGGTGATGGATACCTGTGCTGTGTGCTGTGATGAAACTAGCTGGGCAACAGCAGAGCTAACCTTCATGCACTTCCTCGGATTGTAGAGCTACGCTTTGAAGACCCAAGTCTGATTGTGAGATTTATATGATTTGGTGCTAATTTCCTGAGAGTCCCTCGCCATGCCGTCGTATCCTACCACCTCTGCCTGAGCCTCCAATCCACCCGCAACCCCCTTGTCTTTGAGATTCATGTTGTCGTGGCAACTAGATTCGTGTTTATCTGGTGTTGGCAGTTGTTTTACAGCGTCAGGGTTTGAAAAAAACCTGAGAAATCCCTTCAGGGGAAGGCGGATATCAGATCTTATCAACTCAACAGTCAGTAGTTGTCATCTGAAATGTCAAATCAAATCAAATTGTATTGGTCACATACACATGGTTAGCAGATGTTATTGCGAGTGTAGCAAAATGCTTGTGTTTCTAGTTCCGACAGTGCAGCAATATCTAAGAAGTAATATCTAACAATTCCAGAACAAAAACCTAATACACACACATCTAAGTAAATGAATGGGATAAGAATGTACACTGCTCAAAAAAATAAAGGGAACACTTAAACAACACATCCTAGATCTGAATGAAAGAAATAATCTTATTAAAAACTTTTTTCTTTACATAGTTGAATGTGCTGACAACAAAATCACACAAAAATAATCAATGGAAATCCAATTTATCAACCCATGGAGGTCTTGAATTTGGAGTCACACTCAAAATTAAAGTGGAAAACCACACTACAGGCTGATCCAACTTTGATGTAATGTCCTTAAAACAAGTCAAAATGAGGCTCAGTAGTGTGTGTGGCCTCCACGTGCCTGTATGACCTCCCTACAATGCCTGGGCATGCTCCTGATGAGGTGGCGAATGATCTCCTGAGGGATCTCCTCCCAGACCTGGACTAAAGCATCCGCCAACTCCTGGACAGTCTGTGGTGCAACGTGGCGTTGGTGGATGGAGTGAGACATGATGTCCCAGATGTGCTCAATTGGATTCAGGTCTGGGGAACGGGCGGGCCAGTCCATAGCATCAATGCCTTCCTCTTGCAGGAACTGCTGACACACTCCAGCCACATGAGGTCTAGCATTGTCTTGCATTAGGAGGAACCCAGGGCCAACCGCACCAGCATATGGTCTCACAAGGGGTCTGAGGATCTCATCTCGGTACCTAATGGCAGTCAGGCTACCTCTGGCGAGCACATGGAGGGCTGTGCGGCCCCCCAAAGAAATGCCACCCCACACCATGACTGACCCACCGCCAAACCGGTCATGCTGGAGGATGTTGCAGGCAGCAGAACGTTCTCCACGGCGTCTCCAGACTCTGTCACGTCTGTCACATGTGCTCAGTGTGAACCTGCTTTCATCTGTGAAGAGCACAGGGCGCCAGTGGCGAATTTGCCAATCTTGGTGTTCTCTGGCAAATGCCAAACGTCCTGCACGGTGTTGGGTTGTAAGCACAACCCCCACCTGTGGACGTCGGGCCCTCATACCACCCTCACGGAGTCTGTTTCTGACCGTTTGAGCAGACACATGCACATTTGTGGCCTGCTGGAGGTCATTTTGCAGGGCTCTGGCAGTGCTCCTCCTGCTCCTCCTTGCACAAAGGCGGAGGTAGCGGTCCTGCTGCTGGGTTGTTGCCCTCCTACGGCCTCCTCCACGTCTCCTGATGTACTGGCCTGTCTCCTGGTAGCGCCTCCATGCTCTGGACACTACGCTGACAGACACAGCAAACATTCTTGCCACAGCTCGCATTGATGTGCCATCCTGGATGAGCTGCACTACCTGAGCCACTTTCACTCTACCACTAGAGTGAAAGCACCACCAGCATTCAAAAGTGACCAAAACATTAGCCAGGAAGCATAGGAACTGAGAAGTGGTCTGTGGTCTCCACCTGCAGAACCACTCCTTTATTGGGGGTGTCTTGCTTATTGCCTATCATTTCCACCTGTTGTCTATTCCATTTGCACAACAGCATGTGAAATGTATTGTCAATCAGTGTTGCTTCTTAAGTGGACAGTTTGATTTCACAGAAGTGTGATTGACTTGGAGTTACATTGTGTTGTTTAAGTGTTCCCTTTATTTTTTTGAGCAGTATGTAAATATATGGATGAGCAATGTCAGAGCGGCATAGGGTAAGGTGCAATAGATAGTATAGAATACACTATATACATATGAGATGAGTAATGCAAGATATGTAAACATTGTTAAAGTGGCATTATTAAAGTGATGAGTGTTCCATTATTAAAGTGGCCAATGATTTCAAGTCTGTATATAGGCAGCAGCCTCTCTGTGCTAGTGACGGCTGTTTAACAGTCTGAGACCTTGAGATAGAAGCTGTTTTTCAGTCTCTTGGTCCCAGCTTTGATGCACCTGTACTGACCTCGCCTTCTGGATGATAACGGGGTGAAGAGGCCGTCGCTAGGGTGGTTGTTGTCCTTGATGATCTTTTTGGCCTTCCTGTGACATCGGGTGTTGTAGTTGTCCTAGAGGGCAGGTAGTTTGCCCCTGATGATACATTGTGCAGACCGCACCACCCTCTGGAGAGCCCTGCGGTTGTGGGCGGTGCAGTTGCCGTACCAGGCTGTGATACAGCCCGACAGGATGCTCTCAATTGTGCATCTGTAAACGTTTGTGAGGGTTTTAGGTGACAAGCCCAATTTCATCAGCCTGCTGAGGTTGAAGATGCGGTGTTGCGCCTTCTTCACCACACTGTCTGTGTGGGTGGACCATTTCAGTTTGTCGGTGATATGTATGCAGAGGAACTTAAAACCTGTTGAGGACAGATGTTCCGCTAGCCAATATCCAATGGAACAGCATGGCGCGAAATACTAAAACCTCAAAAATCCAGTAATTTCAATTTCTCAAACATACGACTATTTTACACCATTTTAAAGATACACTTCTCCTTAATCCAACCACATTGTCCGATTTCAAAAAGGCTTTACAGCGAAAGCAAAACATTAGATTATGTTAGGAGAGTACATAGACCAAAATAACCACACAGCCATTTTCCAAGCAAGCATATATGTCACAAAAACCCAAAACACAGCTAAATGAAGCACTAACCTTTGATGATCTTCATCAGATGACACTCCTAGGACATTATGTTACATAATACATGTATGTTTTGTTCAATCAAGTTCATATTTATATCCAAAAACAGCATTTTACATTGGCGCGTGATGTTCAGAAAATGTATTCGCACCAAAAACTTCTGGTGAATTTACAAAAATACTCATCATAAACATTGACAAAATGCATAACAGTTATTTTAACAATTATAGATACAGAACTCCTTTACGCAACCGCTGTGTCAGATTTGTGTCAGAAGCACATTTTTCAATATTCTGAGTACATAGCTCGCCATCACTATTCAGACACACGCCAAGTTCGGGCAACCTAAACTCAGAATTAGTATTAGAAATATGCGCTTACCTTTGCTGATCTTCGTCAGAATGCACTCCCAGGACTGCTACTTCCACAATAAATGTTGTTTTTGTTCGAAATAATCCATAGTTATGTCCAAATACCTCCGTTTTGTTCGTGTGTTCAGGTCACTATCCAAAGGGTAACGCGCGAGCGCAATTCGAGACACAAAAAGTCAAAATTTCCATTACCGTACTTAGAAGCATGTCAAACGCTGTTTAAAATCAATTTTTATTATATTTTTTACGTATAATTGCGATAATATTCCAACCGGACAATAGCGTATTCATTCAAGGAGAAAAAGAAAAACAGCTTGCTCGCGGGACCGCGCATATCCAATCCCTTTGTTGCCAGGCAGACCACTCAGTAACTGAGCTCCTATACTCTGTCCAGTGACAGGAGATGGCTCAAACCACTTTCTGAAGGCTTTAGACAGCCAATGGAAGCCTTAGAAAGTGCAACGTAACAGCACAGATACTGTAGTTTCGAAAGGGACTAGAAAGAAGAACTACAATTCTCAGATCCTCCACTTCCTGGTTGACTTTTTCTCAGGTTTTTGCCTGCCATATGAGTTCCGTTATACTCACAGACACCATTCAAACAGTTTTAGAAACTTCAGAGTGTTTTCTATCCAAATCTACTAATAATATGCATATTCTCGTTTCTGGGCAAGAGTAGTAATCAGTTTAAATTGGGCACGTTTTTTCATCCAGCCGTGAAAATACTGCCCCCTATCCATATCAGGTTAAAACTTTTCACCTTCTCCACTGCTGTTTCCTGAAGTCCACGATCATCTACTTTGTTTTGTTGATGTTGAGTGAGAGGCTATTTTCCTGACACCACACTCCGAGAGCCCTCACCTCCTCCCTGTAGGCTATCTCTTCGTTGTTGGTAATCAAGCCTACTACCGTTGTGTCGCCTGCAAACTTGATGATTGAGTTGGAGGCGTGCATGGCCATACAGTCATAGGTGAACAGTGAGTACAGGAGGGGGCTAAGTACACACCCTTGTGGGGCCCCATTGTTGAGGATTAGCGAAGTGGAGATGTTGTTTCCTACCTTCACCATCTGTGGGCATCCCGTCAGGAAGTCCAGGACCCAGTTGCACAGGGCGGGGTTGAGACCCAGGGCCTCAAGTTTAATGATGAGCTTGGAGGGTACTATGGTGTTGAATGCTGAACTATAGTCAATGAACAGCATTCTTACATAGGTATTCCTCTTGTCCAGATGGGATAGGGCAGTGTGCAGTGTGATGGTGATTGTATCGTCTGTGGACCTATTGGGGCCGTAAGCAAATTGAAGTGGGTCTAGGGTGGCAGGTAGGGTGGAGGTGATTTAATCCTTGACTAGTCTCTCAAAGCACTTCATGATGGCGGAAGTGAGTGCTACGGGGCGATAGCCATTTAGTTCAGTTACCTTGGCATTCTTGGGTACAGGAACAATGGTGGCCATCTTGAAGCATGTGGGGACAGCAGACTAGGATAGGGAGAGATTGAATATGTCCGTAAACACACCAGATGTCATACATAAACTTAAAAAGCTACAGTACCCTCTTAGAAAAACAGGTGCTATGTAGAACATGGGAGAACCCTTTGAATAACCCTTTTGGGTTCCATGTAGAACCCCTTGTACGGAGGGTTCTACATGGAACCCAAACGTCCCTACCTGAAACCAAAAAGGGGTCTCCTATGGGGACAGCCAAAGAACCCGTGTGGCTCAGTTGGTAGAGCATGTTACTTGCCACACCAGGGTTTTGGGTTTAATTCCCACGGTGGACCAGTATGAACAAATATGAAAATGTATGTAGTCATTTTACATTTTAGTCATTTAGCAGACACCCTTATCCAGAGTGACTTACAGTAGTGAATTAATAATTTTCATATATATATATATATATTTTGCACTGGCCCCCCCGTGAGAATCAAACCCACAACACTGGCGTTGCACACACCATGCTGGCGTTGCAAACACCATGCTCTACCAACTGAGCCACAGGGAAGCTAGTCACTCTGGATAAGAGCGTCTGCTAAATGACAACAAAATAAACCTGTACATGGTAGTAGTCTGACAAGTGTTAGTGTAGACGTCAAATTGTATTCAAACTTGAAGTGGCAATCAAATGCTGACTTGCTAGTGAAGACTTTATAATGGGGACAGCATTGACATTTTGATAGGATTTTTTATTTCTTTTTTAACAACCCAAAAAAGTTGGAAAAGACTTAACACTGGATTGGACTCTCTCTACTCTGCATGAACCGTGATCATTGGCAGGGCAGTAGAGAGTAATGTTGCCATGTAGAGGTCAGTGCATTCCTTTTGTAGAGGTCGGGATATTCCGTTGCTTCGCATGGTAGTTTAGGGTCTTTTTCCACTGTGCTTCATTTTGTGCTCTGAAGGGGAGTGGTTTCCTGTGCCGTCTACAGTTGATGTTTCCTGTCAGAACTTAGCAGTGAACTTCTGGGGCAGCAGTACGGTGGCCCTGAGGGACAAAGTAGGTTTTAGTTACAGTTGTATGGGAGAGATATGAACTTTACACTATGAATAAGTTCACAATGTAAATGTTAAATGTACTTAGAAAATACACCATTTAACTTCAATGACCTTACATGGAGACTTACAAGAAACAGAGGACATGGATATGAAGTGTTGAAAGCTGTGCACTTTGTTATTGCTGGGAACGTGAAAAACGAGTAGTACTTCTAGTCATTAAACATGATTCATTTAAATTCAAAAGACATTTACAACGCATTGCTTGGCGAGTTATGACCTGGGAACGTTGCCACTGAAACTCAATTAGCTTGACAATACATTTCAAGTTTATTGCGTTTCTACTTGTGCCAACTGAGATCTTTGCTGAGTTACATGTTCGAAACACACAATAAATCAATCATGCTGTAAATGTCCCCGTTCCATGCCACCTTCCATGTTCCATGAATGCATATTTCATTGTTATGAAAGTGTTCTGTAGCCCTCAAGAAAGCCTGATTCTTATAGTTAACTTCTCCCAAGTTGTGCTTCCTGAGGTGCTGTCAGGGTTGGCTCTGGCTGAGGGCATGTCTGCGTTAGGGCTGTAGGAGAAACAGGAAGTGTAGGAAGTGCAGTTATCTCACATGGAAAGTGCTCACTGCTCACAATGGTTTCTAGATGTATGTATCTGGGAGGAGGAGAAGATTTCAATAATATACTTTATCTTTTCAAATAAGTAACCTTGTTAAGCCTCCCATCCACTCTCCTGACGTATCAGGGTGGACATGATCTGTCTCACTATATAGAAGATTAATCAGACATATGGAAAATATACACGAGTTGCCCCTTCTGTCTCTGAGTCATTGGATCGTATTAGAGTCTGTCTCCTGCCACAGAACTCTCCAAGCCAAGGCATATGATTTCACGGAGAGGTGTACAAAACATAAAGCACACCATCCTAAGGTCGAGTTGCACCGGCTCCTTTTGCCATCAGAACAGCCTTAATTCATTGGGGCATGGACTCTACAAGGTGTCAAAAGCATTCCACAGGATGCTGGCCCATGCTGACTCCGACGCTTCCCACAGTTATGTCAAGTAGGCTGGATGTCCTTTGGGTGGTGGACCATTCTTGATACACACAGGAAACTATTGACTGAGAAATACCCTGTAGCATTGCAGTTCTTTACACAAACCAGTGCGCCTGCCTTGCATCTACTACCATACCCCGTTCAAAGGCACTTAAATCTTGTCTTGACCATTCAGCCTCTGAATGGCACACATATACAATCCATGTCTCAGTTGTCTCAAGGCTTAAAAGTCCTGATTTAACCTGTCTTCTCCCCTTCATCTACACTGATTGAAGTGGATTTAACAAGTGACATCAAAAAGGGATCATAGCTTTCACCTGGTCAGTCAATGTCAATGGAAAGAGCAGGTGTCCTTAATGTTTTGTACATTCAGTGTATATCATGCATTCTTGTTTTGTGGCAGCTGAATCTATCAAATATATTTTTAGAAAGCTGAAATAGAGTGAAATAAAATGTGTGAAACCTCCTGGATCATGTCCACTAGCTCTCCATGGGCTCTGGTCGGGGCCTTCTCCCCTGATTGCATATGAACACTTCATAACCTATGGAGAGAAAAAAAAGCATTAGCTATACAACTGAAAATGTTTTTCTCTGCCCCATGGCAATATGTGTAGAATTGCAGGAAATTTGCTTTAAAACAGCAACATATTCTCTCAACCTCATTGTAAAATGTGTAGAATAGTGTGAGATTAGCTATACAACTGCTATTTTTCTCTATGCCCCATGGCAAAATGAGTTGAATTGTAGGAAGTTCGCTGTTTTCTCAAAAATTAAATCACCTTGTGGGGGGACCCAGCCAATGTAACGTTCGTTGTTGGAATGAGACCAAGGCGCAGCGTGGGTTGGGTTCATCATACTTTAATATAAACGGTGAACCAGCAAAAACCAAAACAAGAAGCAACACAACGAACGAACAATTTCGCAGGCTTCTCACAGCAATGCAAAAACAACTTCCCACACCAGACAGGTGGAAAAAGGGCTACCTAAGTCTGGCTCCCAATCAGCGACAACGATGTGTAGCTGTCCCTGATTGAGAACCATACCAGGCCAAAACACAGAAATACAAAACATAGATAGGGAACATAGAATTCCCACCCCAACTCACGCCCTGACCAAACCAAAATAGAGACATAAAAAGGAACTCTAAGGTCAGGGCGTGACAGCCAAACTGCAGTACACCACTGATCATGTAATTTTCTCTTGATGTTTATGCTTTATCTAAGGTCTAGTATCCACTTAGCAGTGGCATTAACAATTGACTTTAGACTACTTTTAACAATTAACTGTTTTGTTTGAAAAAGTGTATTTTTAAAGCCAGTCCTCTGTGCACCTCAAGTTATTCCCTCGTTCTGATCAGATTTAAACCAATCACATGCTGTAGTACCATGGCCTCCAACTCCCAAGACTATTACCTATCACTCCTGTATTTCCTTTGACAACCAATCACTCTCAATAATCATCCCGTCACAGGATGAATCAGAAAGGATTGGGAGAAAGTCTTGGTGGATTTGAGCAACTGAGGTTTGTTGTAATGTACATCACAGTACATTTCAAAGAAGGTACGTAATTATGTTCTCAATGACAGTGGAGTATACAGTATATTGTTATTTTATGATTCAACATTTTGGCCCCCACACATAAAGATGTAGGATCTTAATTTGATCACTCCTAGGAAACGTTTGCATTTCCTGCATAGCAGGAAATGCAAACGTGTAGTGTATTTCAGTTTTAAAAAGGCTTCTAAAGTTTGTAATTTCAATGTATCACCCCATACAAAAATATCCATTAATTATAATCCACATAATAATTTGCATTTCCTGTTGCTATAGGATTATTTTCCTTCTGTAGAAAACTGACTGAAATTAAGATCCTACATCTGTTCTGATCTGTCTTTCATTGAAACTGTTATAGAGACAGAGAACAAAATAATTTTGTAGTGAAGGAAATGTATGCCTTTGTGTTAAATCTCTCATTTTATGACCACCTATTTTAGTCAGGCATTTCCTGAGACAAAGGTTGAGAATTAGCTAAACCGAACACAATGAGAAAGGCATTATTTCAAAAGGAGATAGTGGAAAAAACACCAGAGGCAAATAACTGGAAAATTCCCCTGAAAGATGTTCTGGACGCAGTGTAGATTATGTTAGGGCTGCAATAGACGTCACTAACGACATAATTAATGCAACTAAACCCCAGGTTCCCATTAGCCTGTCTGTCACATTTAGTCTCTCTATGGAGGGAGGGAAAGAAATATGCGGTAAACATCACCACAGACATTTTAATGACCTCACTGTCTGTGTACCTCCTCCCTGTGACTTCACTTTAGAACTCCTGGTGCTAAATCCCTTTCACATTCTTTTAAAGAACTCCTACGGACAGTAAACAAACCAATATGGGGTGTAGTTATGAACTGTGATTAAGAAGAAGAACACTGTGGATTATCCACTGAATCCATAGTAAATAGTCTTACGTTCTATTGACGTCCTGAGAGGGATGCGCCAAATTAGTCAAGATCTCAATGAAAGTTCACATCAGGTTAACTTCGCAGATGTAGAATTAGATGTGTGTGTTGTCTTAGAAGTGTTTAATCCTTTTGTACCATTCACTGACAGGTAAAATCACAGCCGTTAACAAGTCTAGTCACAAGTCTGTTGTCATGTGTATGACCTTGTAAAGTAGTATAGACGATTGCTGTTGAATAAACAGATCCGGAAGCCAGGAGAAACCCAACTACAATAGACGAAGCCCACTGTCCAGTAGACAAAGCCCACCCAGGACATAAGAAATTAAACAGACTTCAGATGGGAAGACTCCTGACCGCTCTTTAATATCCCAGAGATATTGCAGACTACAATATTCGAGCTGTCTCGCATTATGAGACAATAAAAGGGTTGCGTTCCAAGCCTACTATCTAAAAAAATATATATATGTATTATTATTAGACAATATGTTATGAACACAACCTTTTTTCTTGTCCTAAAATCTCATAAAACCCCAAACTGGGTATGTCATCCAGACACAGTACATAATTAGGGGTCAGGGTAGCCATCTTTATTGAGGCTTTAAGAAATAGTCCTCCAAGACTGGAAAGCTTTGTCATTGTTTGGGATATGTAATCGTAGTCATACAATAGTCATACCATAGGCATACCATAGTCATATCATAGTCATACGATAGTCATATCATAGTCATACTATAGTCATACCATAGTCATCATACCATAGTCATATCATAGTCATACCATAGTCATATCATAATCATATCATAGTCATACTATAGTCATACCATAGTCATCATACCATAGTCATATCATAGTCATACTATAGTCATACCATAGTCATCATACCATAGTCATATCATAGTCATACTACAGTCATACCATAGTCATCATACCATAGTCATCATACCATAGTGATATCATAGTCATACCATATTCATCATACCATAGTCATATCATAAGTACTACATTGGGAAAAAATGTCTTCCATCTGTTTTTCCTGGTGTATAATAATAACTGCCTATCATATTGTTTCTCCTCTGCTGTCTTTGGCTGGAGTGGAGTGGAGCATGACGTCTTTCTGCTGTGGGATATGATGACATCAGGACGGAAGTAGGGAACTATAACACCTGTGGATCTACGCAGGGAGAAGGAGGCGGAGATGATGGGGTCATAACCCCTCCCTCATGTGGGAGCAGTGTAATGGGAGGGATAGGGGTTTACACATCTGGACCGGAACAGTTGGAATATTACAGCACACATATGCAGATACACTGTACAGATACACATGTATAGATCAATAATATGTGTGTGTATATGCATGTACTGTAGTTATGCTTATCCTCCTGAGACTCAGCAATTCATTTGTTTTTGGTCAATATCTCTAAGGCCATACATGCCACTGTGTTAGGTCCTGTTGTAGCTTTGAGAGGACATTCTGGGCTCACGTGTTCTTTCTGTTTTCTGATTCTTCAAATTGGCTGTGTAATTTTGTAATCATATTTTTTTGTGAGTTTGATATTCAAATAGTTTCTAATAGGTAAATATCTAATGAATAGTTGAATGAGTTTTCAGAGCAGTGTATAAGAGCTTGCTAATAAATGTCCTCCTGTAGTGGACATCACTATGCACTAATTATGTTTTTTACCTACTCTCTCTATTTTTTCTTATTTACAATCAACCGAGTCCTAATGGCCACTACATTACACACACAAAAAAACAAAAAAAATACATATTTTTTCACATTTCTTTCTTTGTAACATGTTCTTTTCACCCTAGACACATATTCATATTTACAAAAAAATAATAATAATAAATGCTGGTTCTCAAGAGGCTATATATGATATACATGTACAGTATATAGTACAAAAAGGCACAAACCCACACATACACACCCTCCATAATCAGAGGAAGCTGGGTTGGATGGTGGCAGCTTTGATTTGAACAGGAAACTCCCTCTATTGTTCTTCCCCAGTAACCCACACCCTCTGTGGTTTCAGAAATGTCCAGTACTTTACCCAACATCAGGCCTCCTGGCATGTATTGCTCCTCTACTATGGGCACTTGTTGCTATGGGTTTCTCTTAAATCAAATAAAATTGTATTCGTCACATGCGCCGAATACAACCGGAGTGGACTTTACCGTGACATGCTTACTTGCAAGTACTTTCCAAACAATGCAGTGTTAAAAGACATTTAGCAAATAAAAATACAAAGTAGTAAAACAATAAATTACAATAACAGTACCGAGTCAATGTGCGGGGGGGTATGAGGTAGTTGAGGTAATATGTACATGTAAGTGTTTGTCCTCTTAGAAAAAAACCTTGTCTGTATTCAGGTGGTGAAATGCCTGTCGTAGTTTATACATCTCTTTGAATTTGGAAATCAGATAAGAGTGTTGTTTCTGCTGCTGAATAACAGGGATTGCCGTTAATTAGCAGTTAGTTACTTTCTGTCATGAAAACGGAGCAGGCTAACGCTAGAAGTGCTAGCCCACCGGTGTTCTTATCCACGGCTGGACACAAATGCTTTAGGTGTGAGATGATTTCCACACAATCACAAGATGAAGATAAGGTGGAACTGAACAATGGACAGGGATTTGTCTGCCCTAAATGGACCACCATCAAACACTTAGATCCTTTGTCTGCTGCCCTAAATGGACCACCATCAAGCAGCTTAGATCCTCCGGCTGCACGCTCGGCTGCGAGAAAAGGATAACCTGCTTTCTAAGTACACCAACATTGCTGTAGCCCAGGCAAACCGAATCTCAGCTATAAATGCCTCCTATAGCAAAGCTTGATCTGTCCCAATCCAACAGACAGATGTTAAGCTCAACTCCGTGGTCGATGGGAGACTGGACACTTACAAGGCGTAGGAGATGGGGAAGGCAGACTGGCCACCCTTCATCTATCCGAGAAGATCGGATCCAGCTATCAAACAGCTTTGGCCCGCTTGAGATGGACCTATCAGCCCCTGGAGTCAGCACAGATCCTGGGAGCATACCATCAGCCGGAGGCCGCCGAGTGGCACACTCCCCCACGGCCACCACAGTTCAGCAGGTCGATGACTCAAGACTGAAGGGTCTCAGACCATCTTCCACCTTCCTCGGGTTTCCGACGCCATCCGCTGTTGCTGGTGCAAAGAGTCAGGTTAGCCTGGATCAAAGCCTCCATCTCCCTTCCATGAGGCAGTCCCATCCTGCTCCACATCTTCCTTCCCCATCGGATTACATCACAACCACCATCATTGCGGGCAGCTCGATAGTGAGAGATCTTGGTCTGCCTACGATCTGTAGACCGACCAAGGTCCACTGTCACAAAGCAGCCTGTGTCCATGACATCAACTCCCTCCTGCCCAAGGTTCTGGCCAACTACTCCAATATTGACACCATCGTCACTCACATAGATTTTAACGACCTTCGCTTTAGGTAATCTGTTTGTTAACTTGGCTTTCGAAGAACTCAGAAAGGCAGGGTAGGATGGATATAGGTCTGTAGCAGTTTGGGTCTAGAGTATCTCCCCCTTTGAAGAGGGGAATGACCGCTGCAGCTTTCCAATCTTTGTGAATCTCAGACGATACGAAAGAGAGGTTGAACAGGCTAATAATAGGGGTGCAACAATTTCGGCAGATAATTTTGGAGAGGGTCCAAATTGTCTAGCCCGGCTGATTTGTAGGGGTCCAGATTTTGCAGCTCTTTCAGAACATCAGCTATCTGGATTTGGGTGAAGGAGAAATGGGGAGGCTTGGGCGAGTTGCTGTGGGGGGTACAGGGTTGTTGACCGGGGTAGGGGTAGCCAGGTGGAAAGCATGGTCAGCAGAAGAAAAATGCTTATTGAAATACTCAATTATAGTGGCATTATCGGTGGTGACAGTGTTTCCTAGTTTCAGTGCAGTGGGCAGCTGGGAGGAGGTGCTCTTACTCTCCATTGACTTTACAGTGTCCCAGAACATTTTGGAGTTTGTGCTACAGGATGAGAATTTCTGCTTGAAAAAGCTAGCCTTAGATTTCCTAACAGGCTGTGTATATTGGTTCCTAACTTCCCTAAAAAGTTGCATATCACGGGGCTATTCGATGCTAATGCAGTACGCCACAGGATGTTTTTGTGCTGGTCCAGGGCAGTCAGGTCTGGAGAGATCCAAGGGCTATATCTGTTCCTGGTTCTACATTTTTTGAAAGGGGCATGCTTATTGAAGATGGTGAGGAAGGCACTTTAAAGAATAGCCAGGCATCCTCTACTGACGGGATGAGGTCAATATCCTTCCAGGATACCCGGGCCAGGTCGATTAGAAAGGCCTGCTCGCTGAAGTGTTTTAGGGAGCGTTTGACAGTGATGAGGGGTGGTCATTTGACCGCAGACCCATTACGTATGCAGGCAATGAGGCAGTGATCGCTGAGATCTTGGTTGAAAACAGCAGAGGTGTTTTTGGAGGGCAAGTTGGTTAGGATGATATCTATGAGGGTGCCCGTGTTTACAGATTTGGGGTTGTACCTGGTAGGTTCATTGATCATTTTTTGTGAGATTGATGTCGTCAAGCTTAGATTCTTGGATGCCCAGGGTGTTAAGCATGTCCCAGTTTAGGTCACCTAGCAGCACAAGCTTTGAAGATAGATGGGGGGCATACCATACCATACACATCATACGAAAAGTAACATATCATACTAAATGAAGTGTCTCGGATGTAAGTACAGAATAATACGGGCCCACCCATAATCATACTCTGGACCTGGTTATTACCAGGGGGCTTTCTCATGACATATCCTCTATTGTTAATGTTTCTTTATCTGATCATCACTATGTATTTTTTACTACCTTGTTGCCCATAGCACATGGTAATACTGAGCTCATTATTAAGAAACACTGTCTTATTTTTTTATCTTTATTTAACTAGGCAAGTCAGTTAAGAATAAATTATTATTTTCAATGATGGCCTAGGAACAGTGGGTTAATTGCCTTGTTCGGGGGCAGAGCGACAGATTATTACCTTGTCAGCTCAGGGATTCAATCTTGCAACCTTTCAGTTACTAGTCCAACACTCTAACCACTAGGCTACCTGCCACCCCTCTCTGAAGTGGCTACAGATTGTATTGAGTGTATGAACAATACACCACCACCTATTCTGCCTACCTGTTGTGATGACTTAGTTGATAACTTTAATTGCAAATTAAGGGCAACCATTGATACCATAGCTCCAGTATGGTTGAAAAAGGCCACATCCAAACAGAGAGCCCCTTGGATGAGTGAAGAAACAAATCAATTAAAGAGAAATTGCAGAAAGGCAGAGCGGAAGTGGAAAAACTCAAAGTTGCAGGTCCGTTATGATATTCTGAGAAAATAACAATTAGAAATTCCAGACAGGCTAATTTTTCAAGCTTGATCACTAATAATCAAATAATTCAAGAATGCTCTTCTTGACCATTGATGGCCTGATAAATCCTACCCCCGCAAACCTATGTGAACTTTCCTCCACATCTAATGTGATGAGTTTGCGGCATATTTCAGAGATAAGATAACAAACGTTAGAATGGGTATCAGTCAAGAACCTGATTGGTTAGCCACCTGTAGATTTATGCAGGGTAGTAATGTTTTGAGTTGGGATTATGGTTCATTGTTCACCTAGCTAGCTAGCTACATGTCTTAGCAAATGACTCCACTATGCAAGTAACCATTTCAATAGAATGTCACTGCGACAACTGTTGATAGACGTAGCTGGTAAATTCACTCTGGCTGTCTACTTCGATTTCAGAGGACTCTCATCTGATTGTGCCACAGCGCAGAATAACTGACACATTTACAAACACTCAACACCCGTTGAATATGGCCGGTGTCAGTAAACGTTGGCAAAAAAACATACATTGTTGCCAGCAGCACAGTTGCAGTCACCAACTCTCTGGATAACATAAAAGCAGCCTAACCAGCTCTGCTAGGGCGAGTAACATTAGCCAGTTAGCTTGGGTGCTTGACTGCTGTTGTTAGGACAGAACACTCGGATCAACCCTTAAAGAGATGGGTGTGGCTAAAGCTTAAGAGGGTGTGAACGATGCTAAGTGACACGAGCCTACTTCCTGACATCCAGGACCTATATACTAGGCGGTGTCAGAGGAAGGCCCAAAGAATTGCCATAGACTGTTCTCTCTGCTACCGAATGGCAAGCGGTACCAGAGCACCAAGTCTAGGACCAAAAGGCTCCTCCTTCTGGCCCAAGCTATAAGACTGCTGAACAATTAATCAAACGGCCACCCAGACCATTTACATTGACCCCCCCCCCCATTGTTTTTACACTGCTGCTACTCACTGTTTATTTTCTATGCATAGTCACTTTACAAATTACCTCAACCAACCTGTACTCCCGCACACTGACTTCCAGTACCACCTGTATATAGCTTCGTTATTGTTGTGTAATTTCCTTGTGTTACATTTTGATTTAATTTTTTTACTTTGGTTTATTTAGTAAGTACTTTCTTAACTATATTTCTTGAACTGCATTGTTGGTTAAGGGCTTCTAGGTAAGCATTTCACAGTAAGGTGTAACCTGTTGTATTCGGCACATGTGACAAAAACAATTTCATTTGACTTGATCTGACACCAGTTTTAAAGCGTCTGCAGTGGCTGCCTCTGAGTTTTAGAATACATTTTAAGATTCTTATATTGGTATTTAAATCAATCCATGATTGTGCACCCCAATACATGTCAGACATGCTTTTAAGTTATGTACCCAGTAGGTCCCTCAGGTCCTCTGGCACTGGCCTTTTAACTATCCCAAGCCTAGGACCAAGAGGCATGGAGAGGCAGCCTTTAGTTATTATGCCCACAGCCTCTGGAATAGCCTGCCAGAGATCCTGAGGGGGGCGATACAGTGGACACATTTAAAAGCGATCTTAAAACACACCTTTTTAGCTTTGCTTTTCCTTAGCATGCTTTTTTAGTCTTTCAGTTTTTATTGTTATTCTTTTGTTTTTTATCCTCTTATGTTTGTAGTAAATATTCCTGTTTTTATTTTCATTGTTTTTTATTCGTTTTTTCCTGTGAAGCACATTGCATTGCATTCCTGTCTGAAATGTGCTATATAAATAAAGCTTGACTTGATTCTCTTCACATAGCATGGCAGGGAAGATTCATTAGCAAGCACAACACATCCAATAGGTATCCAATAGATACAGAGCTATGCAAAATTGATTTGCGTGCCAACACAGACTTCTGGTTTGTTTACACCACTTTACCTTACTCTTTCCCTCAGCTGACTTCCTTCAATTACATTACCAAACTCTTCCTCCCGCTCTAACTAAATCTACACCCGGCCCAATCCCAACCCTATGCTTCATCCAAAGGTGGGATGCACTTTGGCAACAATATGACTCATCAATTGCAGAATGCAAGACATTATCTCCACCGGATACTGTTCAGGTTCCAATACAAGCGAAGGAAACACATCAATTTAAAAAGGCAAAAATAAACAAAACAAAACAAAACCCAATCCACCCGAGCCCCCCATAGTGTGTACTCTGTAAACCCACTTTGATGATAGTTGTGTCTAGAGCAAGCTCTGTTCCTAATCTCATCTACTCTGAAGAGTCTCTGGTGTCTGGTTCAAGGCCGCGGAGCCTAGGGGTGAAATGGGAGGTCTTGTTTTGACACTGTGAGAAGGCTGACTTTGTTCTTACTTATCTCCCTTTTCATTAGAAGTCAACCCCCATACTGCTACAGCTATTACTGCTTCTGCTGCTACTACTGCTACTACTACTACTGATTCTACTACTACTGCTGCTACTACTACTACTGATGCTACTACTACTGCTACTACTACTACTGATACTACTAGTACTGCTAAAACTGCTAATTAAATTGTTGCTAGTGGTTGTACTAAATTATCCTCTAAATTAATCCTTCACAAGCTGATTTTGTTTCCATTGTGAACCATTGCGAAAGTATTTACCCTCCCCCCCTCCCCCCTCCCTGGCATTTTTCCTATTTTGTTGCCTTACAACCTGGAATTAAAATATATTTTTGGGGGGACTGTATCATTTGATTTACACAACATGTCTACCACTTTGAAGATGCAAAATATTTTTTTCTTGTGAATCAAACAACAAATAAGACAAAGAAAACCTGAAAACTTGAGCGTACATAACTATTCACCCCCCCCAAAGTCAATACTTTGTAGAGCCACCTTTTGCAGCAATTACAGCTGTAAGTCTCATGGGGTAAGCTTGGCATGGGGTAAGCTTGGCAAGCTTGGCACATCTAGCCCCTGGGATCTTTTCCTTTCTTCAAGGCAAAACTGCTCCAGCTCCTTCAAGTTGGATGGGTTCCGCTGGTGTACAGCAATCTAAGTCATACCACAGATTCTCAATTGGATTGAGGTCTGGGCTTTGACTAGGCCATTCCAAGACATTTAAATGTTTCCCCTTAAACCACTCGAGTGTTGCTTTAGCAGTATGCTTAGGGTCATTGTCCTGCTGGAAGGTGCACCTCTGTCCCAGTCTCAAATCTCTGGAAGACTGAAACAGGTTTCCCTCAAGAATTTCCCTGTATTTAGCACCATCCATCATTCCTTCAATTCTGACCAGTTTCCCAGTCCTTGCCGCTGAAAAACATCCCCCACAGCATGATGCTGCCACCACCATGCTTCACTGGGGGATGGTGTTCTCGGGGTGATGAGAGTTGTTGATTTTGCACCAGATATAGCGTTTTCCTTGACAGTCTCATCTGACCAGAGTACCTTCTCCCATATGTTTTGGGAGTCTCCCACATGCCTTTTGGCGAACACCAAACATGTTTGCTTTTTTTTTCTTTAAGCAATGGCTTTTTTCTGGCCACTCTTCCGTAAAGCCCAGCTCTGTGGCGTGTATGGCTTAAACTGGTCCTATGGAAAAAATACTCCAATCTCCGCTGTGGAGCTTTGCAGCTCCTCCAGAGTTATCTTTGGTATCTTTGTTGCCTCTCTGATTAATACCCTCCTTGCCTGGTCCATGAGTTTTGGTGGGCAGCCCTCTCTTGGCAGGTTTGTGTGGTGCCATATTCTTTCCATTTTTTAATAATGGATTTAATGGCGCTTCGTGGGATGTTCAAAGTTTCGGATATTTATTTATAACCCAACTCTGATCTGTACTTCTCCACAACTTTGTCCCTGACCTGTTTGGAGAGCTCCTTGGTCTTCATGGTGCCGCTTGCTTGGTGGTGCCCCTTGCTTAGTGGTGTTGCAGACTCTGGGGCCTTTCAGAACAGGTGTACAAATACTGAGATCATGTGACAAGTCATGTGGCACTTAGATTACACAAAGGTGGACTTTATTTAACAAATTATGTGACTTCTGAAGGTAATTGGTTGCACCGGATCTTATTTAGGGGCTTCATAGCAAAGGGGGTGAATGCATATGCACTTATCACTTTCCATAAATGTTTTATTTTTTATTTTTTGAAACATGTTATTTTTTCCATTTCATTTCACCAATTTGGACAATTTTGTGTATGTCCATTACATGAAATCCAAATAAAAATCTATTTAAATTACAGGTTGTAATGCAACAAAATAGGAAAAATGCACTGTAGCTAGCTAGCTAGTGGTAGTAGCGTATTGCTTCTGCAATCACTGCAGTTACTGCACTTTTACTGCAGTTTCAAAATTGATATATTTTTTTGTAAGGATACTACAACTGCTACTGCTTCTACTTCTGCTTATGCTGCTATTGCTGACTACACTACAGTGTCTGTGTGAAACTGTTGCTGATTGAAAGACATTTACATAAAATCACTGTCTTTTTCCCAAAAAATATTTTCAAAGATTTGTATCCATTAGCATTTTAGAAACAGTCGCTAAAATTGAATGTTAGCATACTAGGAGTCATGGACGACAGAGTCCGTTTAACGTGTGCTCTCGCGAGAATTTGTAAAGTAATGATGTGCAGTAGGCTATTTAGCCTGCTTTCTATTGCTTAACCTCATGCTTTACAATGGCCATGGCTTGGATCGTCTGTCTCATTGGTTTGTCTTCTTCTTTTTTCCCCAGATGACTTTCAATACAAGAAGAGTAGCTGCTGCTTTCGCAACAACTAATGGGTATCCTAACATAATACCCCCAAAAACAAAAAAATAAATACACTGTGAAAAGATAAGAAACCCTGTTTTCCTGATCCCTCCTATACTGTATCTGAATCCAAGGCCATCCATGTGATTTGCTGTGCGAAGCTGAAGATTACATTTCAGCCCCAGGCTTTAGAGTGGCCAGCCACATGTCTTGGGAGAATGAGAATTGACTTAGTGGGGAATGGTCTAACAAGTACCCCAGACCAGTTTTCATTGTAATCCTTTTGAATGGCGGTAAGAGGTCAGAAACCGTAGAGCACATGAAAAGAGGGAAGTATCAGCTTAAGGCTACACGCAGCAGGCATGTGGATCCAACACAAACCCAAACCTCTCGCACACTGAATGTAACTAGAGTGAATATCCTATTGATTTGTACAGTTGTTTCTAATGCACATTTGTTTCTAGTCCTTTTTAATGATTTTTTTATTTGGTATTAACCTGAATGTAACTAGAGTGAATATCCTATTGATTTGTACAGTTGTTTCTAATGCACATTTGTTTCTAATGCTTTTTAAAACAAAAAAAGAAACTTTTATTTACCAGACATATTGAGCATTAAAACACCTACACGTTGCAGCTAGCTCCTTTTTTCAGGGTTTTTGTGCTGTCCACTTTATGTTAGAAGTAATAAAAACAGTACGTCACTACTCTGTGTGTGCTTTACCCCTCTCTGAATACTTCAATCAAAGTCAATCAACAAGAGGGATCTTCAGGTTCAGGATTAAACATCTGTACTGAATACCACTTAGAAAACCATCTTCCCACTAAAATGTCCTTTCATGCATGAATCAAACATTGCTTTGCACTTACTTAACATAGAACGTGGTTTCCCACCCATATTAGATGACTGTGAGATCCCTTTTTAAATTGCTTATGCGCCCCAAGCAAAGTTTGTTTGTTGACAGCTACAACAGCTACCACTGTAATGTGAAAGCCTGATGCAATGTGTCTTTATAACGCACGACTGGCATGCTAAAGTGGTATCCAGGAGCTTATTACTTCCATCTTATTAGTGAACCCAGAAAGCGCATGTAGTTCCTTTAGACCGGGTAAATTCATCTCAAGCAGTGGGATTAGTTAGCTCAGTGTTAAGGTGGTGACAAAACTGTTTTGTTCACTTACTATATTTACCTCCTTCTTCCTCTCTTTTAGAATTGAGGAAGTCTAAGCCAAGAAGCGTAAAATAGAATTGAAATTGTTCTGTGGAACATGAGCTGAATGGCTTCACAGAATGCGCTGTACAATACAAGTATGTTGATGTATCAGTGGTGGAGTAGTTAACTCCAAACCAAACAGACACAGCTGGCATACATGTCTGGACGTATTTTAAGGTGTATTAATCAGCTGAATTTAATGTCTCTCATTTAGAACTAATGACTGAGACCTTTAACTACACAAAGCATTGATTGAGTTACTGCTGTTGTCTCGTTGTCTGTTCTACCAAGAATGCTGCTATCTGAATCAATAGCGCAGCTTTACTATCTGTATGGCTGAAGTTCTGGAAGGAGTGCACATACCTGCACAACAAGAAGTTAGCGTTTTGATCCTCCTACACTCCCAGTAGGTATCCTATTAAATGTTGGTTTGTGTAAAACATTCTCACACGGGGCACTATTTGTGCTTCTTGATGCATCAAAAGTTTAAACACATTTTCTGAAAGACAGCAGCATGCAACCTTAGACCCTCCCTATGTTCCTGCAATCCTATTTTTCTAATTGAAAACCATTGAGTTGACTGCGTTGTTTTACAAATACATTTTTCCAGTTTGGAAGCACTCTGTTTGATCACCCCATTAGGTTTCCAGACCATTACACTCAAATCATACATCGACATCAAAGTTGCATTCATTCAGCTAAACGTAAAAGCGTATTATCCATACACAAGCCAAAACATCTCCAATGCCCACTTTCCTTGCTGCTCTTATAGGTTTAAACAAACAACAAAAATATTCAAAGGGGAAAAATACACAGATATATATTATATATCAGTCTACAGATATATATTAACCTAGCTATCAGGCAGAATATTTGTCATATTTTGGTCTGATAAACAAAATTATAGTATAACAATAAGTTTAATGTTTTATCTCACGGTAGTTAGCAGATTCGTTTTACAGTCAAAGTCACAGCAATGAGCAGCAATCAGTGTATGCATCCTTATTGAACAGTATCTCTCTAGACCTGTCCTTATATGAGTAAATTTGTTTGGGGGACAGAGTTAGAGCAGATGGTGTCTCTATGATTTTATTAGTCGGCTTTGGATGTGATCCTCTCAATGCTCTCAGTTCCTCTTTGATTTAATGAGCACTAAATGTGAGTGACTACCAGCAATAGTACCCTACTACCAGCCAATCAATAAGCACTGTCACCTGTGAGAAATAACGCTGATCAACATTCTGACTAGTAAACTTAAACCATTTGTTCAAGTTCAGTGACAGATAATGGCTATGCATGATTGCACATCTCTCTGAATTAGAATGGAGGACATTTTAGGGGATGAATCACTTTTGTTGTGGGATGCAGTAAACGGATGTAGGAAGTGAGCTGATAAAACGTGGAGATGTGGAGAGAAAGATGTGGAGAGCAAGACTGTTGTGGGCATAAAACAAATGGGTTAGATGAAAACAAAGAACCTAATTAGATGTAGGATGTATGATCTTAATTTGATCACACACAGCAGGAAATGCAAACTCGTAGTGCACAGGTGTCAAACTCATTCCACAGAAGGCCGAGTAGCTGTGGGTTTTTGCTCCTCCCTTGTACTTGATTGATTAATTAAGGTCACTAATTAGTCAAAAAAACCTGCAGACCCTAGGCCCTCCATGGAATGAGTTTTGCACCCGTTGCACCCGTGGTGTTTTCATGGTTTAAAAAAGCTTCTGAAGTTTGTAATTTACATAAAAATATGTCAGACTTGATTTGCCTTAACTAAAAATGTATCAACCCCTACAGAATTGCCCATTAATTAATTATACAGTATAATCCACACATGAATTCAAATTTCCTGTTGCTGCAGGATTATTTTCCTGCTGTAAGTAACTGGACAAATTAAGATCCTATGCCTGTAGCAGACAGAAGTTGTTGTAAACACAAAATATGCTATCTAGAACCTAAAAGGGTTATTTGGCAGTCCCCATAGGAGAACCCTTTGAAGAACCCTTTTCACAGAGGGTTCTACGTGGAACCCAAAGGGTTTTACCTGGAACCAAAGTGTTAGTGAAAATAGGCTTCTACTTTTTATATTTTACATTTTGGTCATTTAGCAGACGCTCTTATCCAGAGCGACTTACAGTAGTGAATACATACATTTCATACATTTTTTCCCCCCGTACTGGTCCCCCGTGGGAAACGAACCCACAACCCTGGCGTTGCAAACACCATGCTCGACCAACTGAGCTTCCCTTTGACTTCGCATTTGGAAAATTACCCAAATGATACACAAGTGGCTCGTAAATTATCTCTATAAATCGTTTGTAATTGTGGGCCTTTTATATCACAAGAGGTCATACTGTAGGGTTTGAGTCTTTAGGTAATGCTGTTATTGGGATAAGGCATATAGAGAACAACTTGTATAAATGACTCTCTCTGTCTGTGACGTGTAACATGATGACACAGTAAAAGGTCATCACCGGTACAATGGCCACCATTAAATCTGAGGATAGTGCGTCGTGTCATCACCACCAGTAGTTGACGCACCTCTAACCCCCCTTGTAACCTCTCCACGGCAACAATAGTGTCCGTGACAACCTCTCACTGAGATTCAGGTGTATAATCATCCACTTGCAGAGGTCCTGAGGGCAACACAGCACAATCACTGGAGGCAGATGGATGACCTGGGTTTCACTGTGATGAGGGTGATGGACTCATGGATGACTTTTCACTATACAGTGAGTGGTTATATAGAATCACGCAAAAAAAGAACGGTTGCTGTGCTGAACCATCTGAAGGTATCAACAACCAGACAAAGAACCATTAAAGTTAGAGATAGATAGAAACGTTAAAGACAGAAGCTTCAATTTAGTTTAGTGTATTGGTAACTCAGCATTAAGACACATTGAATAAATCTGATATAAGACCTTGGAATAAACAACCACAACCTCGCGGACATACTAACAACCACAACGTCCTGGACATACTAACAACCACAGCGTCCCGGACATACTAACAACCACAACCTCGCGGACATACTAACAACCACAGCGTCCCGGACATACTAACAACCTCCTCATAGACATACTAACAACCACAGCGTCCTGGACATACTAACAACCTCCTCATAGACATACTAACAACCACAGCGTCCTGGACATACTAACAACCTCCTCATAGACATACTAACAACCACAGCGTCCTGGACATACTAACAACCTCCTCATAGACATACTAACAACCACAGCGTCCTAGACATACTAACAACCTCCTCATAGACATACTAACAACCACAGCGTCCTGGACATACTAACAACCTCCTCATAGACATACTAACAACCTCCTCATAGACATACTAACAACCACAGCGTCCTGGAAATACTAACAACCTCCTCATAGACATACTAACAACCACAGCCTCCCGGACATACTAACAACCTCCTCTTAGACATACTAACAACCACAGCGTCCCGGACATACTAACAACCACAGCGTCCTGGACATACTAACAACCTCCTCATAGACATACTAACAACCTCCTCGTAGACATACTAACAACCACAGCCTCCTGGACATACTAACAACCCCCTCGTAGACATATCAACAACCTCCTCTTAGACATACTAACAACCCCCTCATAGACATATTAACAACCCCCTCGTAGACATACTAACAACCTCCTCATAGACATACTAACAACCTCCTCGTAGACATACTAACAACCTCCTCATAGACATACTAACAACCTCCTCATAGACATACTAACAACCCCCTCGTAGACATACTAACAACCCCCTCGTAGACATACTAACAACCCCCTCGTAGACATACTAACAATCCCCTCATAGACATACTAACAACCCCCTCGTAGACATACTAACAATCCCCTCATAGACATACTAACAACCCCCTCGTAGACATACTAACAACCCCCCTGTGGACATACTAACAACCCCCTCATAGACATACTAACAACCCCCCCATGGACATATTAACAACCTCCTCATAGACATACTAACAACCCCCCCGTGGACAAATGATGTTGAAAATTAAATGGAGGAAGATCATACTTTATTCTACCAATTAATCTACTCTATGCAGGACATTTTATTTTGAATTCAACAGGCGCTCATTATGACATGTGGTTGAAGTCGTGGAACTAATAAAACCTGGGATTAAATTCTAGACCAACGGACCGGAAAAGCCAACAGATACAGACTGTAGGTAATACATTAGGTTATAATGACAATCTATGTCTTATTTCGATCATCAAGTTGACTATATTGAATTTTCAGTCAACAGCTGCTCATGAGTGGAGGTCATTGGAAATGTATCTCAGCGAGACACTGTATCCTACTGTCACTGTTATTAATTATTATCTACACAAACCTGGTTAACCCAGGTCAACGCACCAGTTCTAAGCGCAATGGTTTCAGGAACCTCTGAAAACAAACCCACAGGTCTTGCAATAAAGAGGCTTCCTTCCGCACATATGGATGTACATTTCAGATTTATTGAGCTACGCTAAGACTTAAGTCAGAATAATACCAATACCCACATGTATTACAGTAGTTGCATTGTTTGTGATCCCAAGGAGTGTCCCACTGCGCAAAACTGGTGGCAATTATGTTATTGTGACGTCATTTATCACGTCAGGTTGTACAGTGCATTCGGAAAGTTTTCAGACCCCTTGACATTTTCCACATTTTGTTACTTTACAGTCTTATTCTAAAATGTATTCAATTATATTTTCTCCTCATCAATCTACACAAAATACCCCATAATGACAAAGTGAATACAGAAATACCTTATTTACATAAGTATTCAGACCCTTTGTTATGAGACTTGAAATTGAGCTCAGGTGCATCCTGTTTCCCTTAATGATCCTTGAGATGTTTCTACAACTTGACTGGAGTCCACTTGTGATAAATTCAAATGATTGGACATGATTTGGAAAGGCACACACCTGTCTATATAAGGTCCCACAGTTGACAGTGCATGTCCGAGCAAAAACCAAGCCATGAGGTCAAAGTAATTGTCCTTAGAGCGCCGAGACAGGATTGTGTCAAGGCACAGATCTGGGGAAGGGCACCAAAAATGTCTGCAGCATTGAAGGTCCCCAAGAACAGTGGCCTCCATCAATCTTAAATGAAATAAGTTTGGAAGCACCAAGACTCTTCCTAGAGCTGGACACCCTGCCAAACTGATCAATCCTGGAAGAAGGGCCTTGGTCAGGAAAGTGACCAAGAACCCGATGGTCACTCTGACAGTCCTCCAGAGTTCCTCTATGGAGATGGGAGAACCTTCCAGAAAGACAACCATCTCTGCAGCACTCCACCAATCAGTCCTTTATGGTAGAGTTTCCAGACGGAAGCCACTCCTCAGTAAAAGACACATGACAGCCCTCTTGGCGTTTGCCAAAAGACACCTAAAGGACTCAGGCCATGTTAAAAACAAGATTCTCTGGTCTGATGAAACAAAGATTGAACTACTGGACTGAATGCCAAGCATCACATTTGGAGGAAACCTGGCACCATCCCTACAGTGAAGCATAGTGGTGGCAGCATCATGCTGTGGAGATATTTTTCAGCGGCAGGGACTGGGAGACTAGTCAGGTTTGAGGCACAGATGAACAGTGCAAAATACAGAGAGATCCTTGATGAAAACCTGCTCCAGAGCGCTCAGGACCTCAGACTGGTGCGAAGGTTCACCTTCCAACAGGACAATGACCCTAAGCACACAACCAAGACAACTTAGGAGTGGCTTGTAGTTGATTTGAAGTTTAGAAAGGCTTCTGAATTCACAAATATCCTGTTGCTGCAGGATTATTTTCCTGCTGTAGCAAACTGGCTCAAATTAAGAACCTACACCTTTACTTTGACAAAATCTGCACAAGGGGAGACAAGCTGCCTGGAAACAACAATGGTTTGGCAAAGGAACAACAACAGCCATGTCTCTAGGCTTGAGGTTGAACTAGTGGAAGAGGGAGGCCTGCCGCAATAATCAAAGACTAATTTCCTACGTAGTTGTGTTGGTGCAATTCAACCTTTACCAAGGTGTTTACAGCACTAGGCCCTTAAAATGATCTATTTTGCTAGCGAAAGACTGTCCATTTCTAGGGGAGAGCTGCAGCTAGGTTGCAATAATAATTAGGGACCTGTGCAGCTAGAGATATTGGGTTAATCAAACGACACAGCTGTGTGTTAGGCAGAACGTTTTCGCTAATTCCTATGATTATTTGCAGAGAACTAAATGCAGGGAAGGAAACACTTTGCATGATTAAGCCTTAATTTTCAGAGTGTGTGAAGACTAAACAGACATTAATACACACATCTGTCACTACCTCAGTTCTGCCTTTCCACACCTGTCTGTGTGTGCATCCATGGAACCTTCTCTCCATGTCCTATACCATAAGATCTTTGCTCCTATGTTCTAATGTACATGATGTATGTTTGGTTGTCTTGACCAAATAAAGAGTTGCGGGCACTAAAAAGCTGTAACAATTGTCTTTAATGCATGCGCAACACGGCACTCTAGCATCTAACAATAGTTTGCCACAAAAACTGTACTGAGTTTCAGGGTTTTTAAAAAACAAATGACTTTTTAGTGCCCGCTAATGTACCAATGTTTTGGCTAAGCAAATCATGCTTTCTCAGGTAGTGGCTGTCTCAGTGTCTCATGCAGACAGGGCATATTCATTGGCATTAGTTAATCTAACATAGAAAACTCAGGTCTGGATAAATACATTTTAGTCATTTAGCAGACACTCTTATCCAGAGCGACTTACAGTAGTGAGTGCATGCGTTTCATTTGTACTGGTCCCCCCGTGGGAATCAAACCCACAGCCCTGGCGTTGCAAGTGCCATGCTCTACCAACTTGGTTTCATTTATGATCCTCTGAGATGCATAAAACAATGTGGTGATAATATGAAGGTCAGCCAAAGTGTTAGTGAAAATAGGCTTCCACTATTTATATTTTCTTCCCTTTGATTTCGCATTTGGAAAATTACCCGAATGATTCTCAAGTGGCTCGTAAATTATCTCCATAAATCGTTCATCAGGTCGAGACGTAGGTAGGTAGCGCAACTAGGAGTACCTGCAATGACATTTGCCCTCCAGCAAATCTCAAACCTCCCTGCCATAATGGTGGCATGGAAAACATTCCTCTGCACATTGCGCTTTAAAATAGAGTGATGGCACATGCCATTATTGCACCTGTCAATCTTCTCACAGCCTCAAATGCATGTACTATGTGTCTCTACACTGGTCTTCCCTTAACAATTCAATAATTACTTTGAAACCACAACCATTTCCAGGTAGAGGCAAGCAACCACTGCTAGGTAGAGTAAAACATTTTTTGGAAGTATCTTGTCAATTCAGTGGCTCACCCACCCTTATTGACATGTGCACAGTTTATGCTAATACAATTAATTCCGTTGGCTGGTCACAAGCAGCAACTTGTTCTGTGAAGAGGCTTCTTCAGGCGTGATTTGGGAAGGCTGAATGGTAACTACAAAGCCATGCAGAATGAGGATTTACAGCCAGGTAATTGCTGGATACTTTGAGGGCCCTTTTCTGCCTATTGGGCCTGTGTCGATTCTAACTATTGTGCCTGTGTGGATTCTGCCTATTGGGCCTGTGTGGATTCTGCCTATTGGGCCTGTGTGGATTCTGCCTACTGGGCCTGTGTGGATTATGCCTATTGGGCCTGTGTGGATTCTAACTATTGGGACTGTGTGGATTATGCCTATTGGGCCTGTGTAGATTCTAACTATTGGGACTGTGTGGATTATGCCTATTGGGCCTGTGTAGATTCTGCTTATTGGGACTGTGTGGATTCTGCCTATTGGGCCTGTGTGGATTCTGTCTATTGGGACTGTGTGGATTCTGCCTATTGGGCCTGTGTAGATTATGCCTATTGGGCCTGTGTAGATTTATTTTAACAATCTGCTTAAAACATATTATGTATTCGTCCTGTGATTTAGCAGTTGGTTGTTGGCTATGTTAGGTGGTAAACGAGAGAGGGTGAACTTCAAGGAAAGGACATCTAATCTTTGACTGCCCAGTTTCATTCTAGTTTTCCGTCACAACATCTCCACACTCCAGCCTGGAACTCCTGCATTCCAGACAATCCCAAAGGTTTGTCAGCCTGAAGTGTTTGCTTATGCCTAATTAAGGTGTTAAATATGACCCTGTTTCGGTTATCTGGACTGTTTGTTGTGTAGATCAGCAGTAGGGTCTTGGATATGCACTGGTTACACTGGGTGCCATGCACCTTTGTTGTAATGCACTTTGTTTTTAGTATTGTATGTTTTATAATTGCTATTTTTACTCTGTATGTGTCCTTGGGTATCTTGAAAGGCGCAAATCAAATGTATTATTATTATTATTATTATTACTATGTCTACCAGGAGTAACAAGTAAACACTTGGTTGTTGCCTATATGTAATTCTGTACCCAATGCTTTTAGAGACTTAGATTCTTACTTAACTATCACCACAACAAGAACATTTCAAGACCATTTTATTATTTTGTTTGTTGC
This sequence comes from Salmo trutta, assembly GCF_901001165.1. Taxonomy (NCBI): domain Eukaryota; kingdom Metazoa; phylum Chordata; class Actinopteri; order Salmoniformes; family Salmonidae; genus Salmo; species Salmo trutta. The sequence goes on from NC_042963.1 coordinate 48,444,387, forward strand.
ATAGAAATCCTGAAATTGGACCAGAGCTGCACTCCTGCTGTATCTTTTGTTAACTGAAGGGTACATGCTAATTGATTCGTTTTTGGAGAAAAAAAATGAAACCTCCCCTCCTTTTCGTTCATTTTTCCGCTCAGAACATGAGAAAAGAGAAGGGGCTCCAGCTGCAATGGGAGTAATTCAAGTGTTTGTACCCACACATACTCCGCGACGAGGGGTCTCCAGTTTCAAGAATAAATCTCTATTTGAAAAGATTGATCAAACGAAGACGCAGGCGGAGTTCTGCATAGGCCCGGCCCAATCAGCCAGCCAGGGCTAGGCCTGCTATCTGAATAAAATATCAGAGGAGACGTTGGATACGTTTGACCTTTAGCGAGGCGTGCAGTGGCAGAGGGAGGCCTGCCTCCTGCTCTCTCCGGGGCATTAACCTTATCTTAGAGATGAATAATAGGCTATTGACTGGCTGCCTTTAGTTGTCCTGTAGGGCTGGGACTGAGGTTGGAGATATGGCTGGGGCTGCATGGGGCTGGGATTGGGGTTGGAGATATGGCTGGGCCTGCATGGGGCTGGGATTGGGGTTGGAGATATGGCTGGGCCTGCATGGGGCTGGGATTGGGGTTGGAGATATGGCTGGGGCTGCATGGGGTTGGGTCAGGTGAGTCCCCTGTGTTCACTGTCTGCTGAAGCACTATTCTTCGCAGGCCCATGTCTTCCATTCTCTGGAGTCAGACTCCATAGGTTTGACCCTTTATGGACTAACTCTTTTGACTCATCACATATGCTGCTGTTACTGTTTATTATCTATCCCGTTGCCAAGTCACTTTATCCCTACCTGTATGTACAGTACATATCTACCTCAATTACCTCCTACACCTGCACATCAACTCAGTACTGGTACCTGTGTATATAGTCAAGTTATAGATACTCATTGTGTATTTATTTCTTGTGTTATTATTTTTCTACTATTTCTCTTTGTTTCTCTCTGCATTGTTAGGAAGTAAGTAAGCATTTCACTGTTAGTAAAACATTTTATTTTATTTTATTCTCTTTCTCTCATCCCATTGGATTACTGTCAGGTTTCCAAAGAATTGAGTGACCTGTCAGAGAGATATTTTTTTTTAATTCAGACTTGACGAAGCTGCCAATTCCAATGCTATGCATGTGGCAATGTTAACTAACAAATGGTTGGATGAAAGGTAACAATTCACTGGCAAATACTGGCTGAATCAACATTGTTTCAATTTCATTTCAACCCAAAAAATCTATGTGATGAAGTTGAATCAACGTGGAAAACTGATTGGAGTTGCACAACTTCATCAACGCAAGGGCATTTAGTCTTTTTTTACCCATGGTGAAATGTTTTGTTGATTTTACGTTGAATTCACATTTGTTGAGAACTCAACCAAATGTAAATTCAAACTAGACATTGAACTGACGTCTGTGCCCAGTGGGAACTGAAAAAACCTGTATCGCGTCACTGGTGACAATGTTGCTAAAGCAACACCCTTTGTACTTTGGCTGTACATCAAACAAAGCAGATTTTTTTTTAAGAGCTGTGATTAGCATCTCGTTTGGACCCCAAAAAATCCTGTTAGTTCAGTTGGCATTATTATTGGACACTCCCTTTGGTGGTAAGTACCAGAAATGTAAAAAATATATATTTTTAAACAATACTTTTTTAAAGTACTTGAAGTCAAAATGGCCATTCTAGATAGTTTAGTACTCAAACCAGTTACCAGTTACCTGGTTAAACAAACAGCTATAAATAGGGTTAGCACAATTATCGTATAATCGTGTTACCTGCAATTATGTACAATAACCATGAGCTTAAAAAAATAACTGTCATAATCATCTTAATAAATTAATTTTAGAAAAAGGGGGAATTGAACTTTATATTCAATTAGATATAGTTTACCCAATAGCCATTTCTCATTTTTAAAACCAAGTGAGGGATTGGAAGTGATGCAGACAATTACATTGATGGAAGCTACATTCTACAATATTAAAGCTGATCTACCCCCCCAAAAAATGTAAAATTAAAAAAATAATAATAATCTATACCCACTCATATTGCAAACTACTTTAAGTTTTTTTTTCATTGGCAAGATTAGCAAATTTAGGCATGACATGCCATTAACAAACTCTGAACCTACACATCCATGCATAACTGGCCAAATTATGAAAGACGAGCACTGTCATTTTGAATTCCATAAAGTGAGTGTCGACAATGTGAAAAAATTATCAACAATGACACATCACCTGGGACTGACAATTTGGATAGAGAATTACTTAGAAAATCTAAGCCTACAGGAAAGTATTTGCCCTTAGGCCTGAAAGGAAGCAAATGTCATTCTGCTACCTAGGAATGGCAATCACCTGACCAATCAGCCTGCTACCAACCTTTATTAAACGTTTGGGAAAAAATGTGTTTGACCAGATACAATGCTATTTCACAGAAAACAAATTAACAACTGACTTTCAGCACCCTTATTGGGAAGGGCACTCAACATGTGCAACACTCAACACTTAAACAAATGACTGATGATTGGCTGAAAGAAATTGATAATGAGATTGTGGGGGCTGTTTTGTTAGACTTCAGTGCAGCTTTTGACATTATCGATCATAGGCTGCTGCTGAATTTTTTTTACAGTGCATTCGAAAAGTATTCAGACCCCTCGACTTTGCCACATTTTGTTACGTTATAGCCTTATTCTAAAATGTGTTAAATAAAAGAAGTACTCAGCAATCTATACACAATACCTCATAATGATCAAGCGGAATTTTTTGCAAATGTATACAAAATAAAAAACAGAAATACCTTATTTACATAAGTATTCAGACCCTTTGCTATGAGACTTGAAATTGAGCTCAGGTGCATCCTGTTTCAATTGATCATCCTTGAGATGTTTCTACAAGTTGATTGAAGTCCTGTGGTAAATTCAATTGATTGGACATGATTTGGAAAGGCACACACCTGTCTATATAAGGTCCCACAGTTGACAGTGCATGTCCGAGCAAAACCCAAGACGTGATGTCGAAGGAATTGTCCGTAGAGCTCCGAGACAGGATTGTGTCAAATCAAATCAAATGTATTTATATAGCCCTTCTTACATCAGCTGATATCTCAAAGTGCTGTACAGAAACCCAGCCTAAAACCCCAAACAGCAAGCAATGCAGGTGTAGAAGCACAGTGGCTAGGAAAAACTCCCTAGAAAGGCCAAAACCTAGGACGAAACCTAGAGAGGAACCAGGCTATGAGGGGTGGCCAGTCCTCTTCTGGCTGTGCCGGGTGGAGATTATAACAGCACATGGCCAAGATGTTCAAATGTTCATAAATGACCAGCATGGTCAAATAATAATAATCATAGTAGTTGTCGAGGGTGCAACAAGTCAGTGACACAAGAGTAAGTGTCACATTGGCTTTTTCATAGCAGTTGGCTTTTTCATAGCCGATCTTTGAGAGTATCTCTACCGCTCCTGCTGTCTCTAGAGAGTTGAAAACAGCAGGTATTGGACAGGTAGCACGTCCGGTGAACAGGTCAGGGTTCCAGCAGGTCTGGGACAGCAGGTCTGGGACAGGTAGCATGTCCGGTGAACAGGTCAGGGTTCCATAGCTGCAGGCAGAACAGTTGGAACTGGAGCAGCAGCACGGCCAGGTGAACTGGGGACAGCAAGGAGTCATCAAGCCAGATAGTCCTGAGGCATGGTCCTAGGGCTCAGGTCCTCCGAGAGAGAGAAAGAAAGAAAGAAAGAGAGAGAGAAAGAGAGAATTAGAGAGAGCATATTTAAATTCACACAGGACACCAGAAAATACAAGAGAAATACTCCAGATGTGACAGACTGACCCTAGCCCCCCGACACAAACTACTGCAGCATAATACTGGAGGCTGAGACAGGAGGGGTCAGGAAACACTGTGGCCCCATCTGATGAAACCCCCGGACAGGGCCAAACAGGTAGGATATAACCCCACCCACTTTGCCAAAGCACAGCCCCCACACCACTGGAGGGATATCTCCAACCACCAACATACCATCCCGGGACAAGGCCGAGTATAGCCCACAAAGATCTCCGCCACGGCACAACCCAAGGGGGGGGCGCCAACCCAGACAGGAAGACCACGTCAGTGACTCAACCCACTCAAATTGTTGAGGCACAGATCTGGGGAAGGGTAACAAAAAATGGCTGCAGCATTGAAGGTCCCCAAGAACACAGTGGCCTCCATCATTCTTAAATGGAGTAAGTTTAGAACCACCAATACTCTTCCTAGAGCTGGCCGCCCGGCCAAACTGAGTAATCAGGGGAGAAGGACCTTGGTCAGGGAGGTGACCAAGAACCTGATGGTCACTCTGACATAGCTAGAGTTCCTCTGTGGAAATGGGAGAACCTTCCAGAAGGACAACCATCTCTGCAGCACTCCACCAATCAGGCCTTTATGGCAGAGCGGCCAAACAGAAGCCACTCCTCAAAAATGTCTAAAAACGTTGTTTATTTTTTTTTATCATTATGGGGTATTGTGTTTAGATTGATGAGGGAAAAAAACTATTTAAAACATTTTAGAAAAGGCTGTAACCTAACAAAATGTGGAAAAAGTCAAGGGGTCTGAATACTTTCCGAAGGCACTGTACATTAACAAATTAACAGTAAACATGTCATCCCCCACGAATGACGCAGCCCCCCCTGGGCCAATTGACATGTTGTGTGTGACTAACAAATTTCTATGAATTACTGTAGCTCCCACCTTAGGCCAATCAGTGTAATTATGTAAATGCCGGATCTCTATGGCAAGACGCATCATTCACCCATGTTCAGTCAAAATCGGCCCAGTGATGTCTGAGATATCGCGTGTGACTAGCGTACGAACAAACGGACGGAAGGAGACAGATCCAGTCTCCTTTCCGATTGCATCATGGGGACAATGAAATGAAAAGATGAATGGCTATATCACCATTCATTCATGTATTTGTCAGCTGCAAACAACAAGCAACTCTGCATTGCTAATGACCATTTATGTGTTGACGTTATTGGATGATCTGCCAGGTCCAGAGATTATAGTGCTGTTGAAGAATCATGATTAGTTGATTTCTGAAGCAATAGACCTACGTAAAAGGAGATCCCCAGAGACTGGGCTCTCCACCTGCCGCTCTGCAATATGGGTAGCATCCCAAATGCCACCCTATTCCCTAAGTAGTGCACTACTTTTGACCATAGCCATATGTGTGTGTGTGTGTGTGTGTGTGTGTGTGTGTGTGTGTGTGTGTGTGTGTGTGTGTGTGTGTGTGTGTGTGTGTGTGTGTGTGTGTGTGTGTGTGAATGCATGCATGCATGCGGAGTACAAAAGGTCTGCAACGTATTGTGTTATCTACACTATAGCAGGGAAGTCTGGCTTATGGCTACTCCATCATTGTCAATTGAAAAGAAAAGCATATTGTATGATATAGCAATAAAGAACTACAGTTGAAGTCGGAAGTTTACATACACTTAGGTTGGAGTCAGTGAAAGTCGTTTTTCAACCACGCCACAAATTTCTTGTTAACAAACTATAGTTTTGACAAGTCGGTTAGGACATCCACTTTGTGTATGACACAAGTCATTTTTCCAACAATTGTTTACAGACAGATTGTTTCACTTTTAACTCACTGTATCACAATTCCAGTGGATCAGAAGTTTACATACACTAAGTTGACTGTGCTTTAAAATAGCTCGAAGAATTCCAGAAAATGATGTCATGGCTTTAGAAGCTTCTCAATTGGAGGTGTACCTGTGGATATATTTCAAGGCCTATATACAAACGCAGTGCCTCTTTGCTTAACATCATGGGAAAATCAAAAGAATTCAGCCAAGACCTCAGAAAAAAAAATTGTAGACCTCCACAAGTCTGGTTCATCCTTGGGAGCAATTTCCAAATGCCTGAAGGTGCCACGTTCATCTGTACAAACAATAGTACGCAAGTATAAACACCATGGGACCACGCAGCCGTCATACCGCATAGGAAGGAGACTCCTTCTGTCTCTTAGAGATGAACGTACTTTGATGCGAAAAGTGCAAATCAATCCCAGAACAACATCAAAGGACCTTGTGAAGATGCTGAAGGAAACAGGTACAAAAGTATCTACATCCACAGTAAAATGAGTCCTATATCGACATAACCTGAAAGGCCGCTGAGCAAGGAAGAAGCCACTGCTCCAAAACTGCCATAAAAAAGCCAGACTACGGTTTGCAACTGCACATGGGGACAAAGATTGTACTTTTTGGAGAAATGTCCTCTGGTCTAATGAAACAAAAATAGAACTGTTTGGCCATAATAACCATCGTTATGTTTAGAGGAAAAGGGGGGAGGCTTGCAAGCCAAAGAACACCATCCCAACCGTGAAGCACGGGGGTGGCAGCATCATGTTGTGGGGGTGCTTTGCTGCAGGAGGGATTGGTGCACTTCACAAAATAGATTGCATGATGAGGAAGGAAAATTATGTGGATATATTGAAGCAACATCTCAAGACATCAGTCAGGAAGTTAAAGCTTGGTCACAAATGGGTCTTCCAAATGGACAATGACCCCAAGCACACTTCCAAAGTTGTGGTAAAATGGCTTAAGGACAACAAAGTCAAGGTATTGGAGTGGCCATCACAAAACCCTGACCTCAATCCTATAGAAAATTTGTGGGCAGAACAGAAAAATCATGTGCGAGCAAGGAGGCCTACAAACCTGACTCAGTTACACCAGCTCTGTCAGGAGGAATGGGCCAAAATTCACCCAACTTATTGTGGGAAGCTTGTGGAAGGCTACCCAAAACATTTAACCCAAGTTTAACAATTTAAAGGCAACGCTACTAAATACTAATTGACTGTATGTCAACGTCTGACCCACTGGGAATGTGATGAAAGAAATAAAAGCTGAAATAAATAATTCTCTCTACTATTATTCTGATATTTCACATTCTTGAAATATAGTGGTGATCCTAACTGACCTAAGACGGGGATTTTTTACTAGGATTAAATGTCAGGAATTGTGAAAAACTGAGTTTAAATATATTTGGCTAAGGTGTATGTAAACTTCTGACTTCAACTGTATATGGCCCTTCTACTCCACTGTCATGACAGTCTTCCTCCCCCTCTGTCACACACTATGACAGTCCAAGAACACACAAGTGCTAGAGAGTGGGACCGTTCAGGTTGGAGTGTTTAGACTGCATCACAGCTGGAATAACATTAAATAGGAAGTAAAGATGCGTCTAGAAAACCACTGAGGCTATTCTCAAAGTGTCTCTGACCATAAAAGGCCAAAGACTCTGCAACTCTATCCGGTAACATACCACACTTGCTTAGCACACAACATAACATAGGCTTAAAATAGCAAATACTATATAAGCCTCCCTGAAAATGTGTCCAAACGTATGTAGTTGAAATGACTGTTGATTTGGTCCATTGTTTAGAATGGGTTAAATCCTTTATGTCCTGTTGCACTGACATTGTGTCTAATGGTGTTGCAGTAACTTTAGCACCCACCTCCACCTGTACCTGTAACCACGCAATGAGTAAGTTACACCTTTATGTTATAATTTACAATACTAATGTACTGTAGGAGGATTTCACAAAGAGGGAGTGTTAGAAAAATACTCTTGCTTTTAGTGTCGTCCACCACCCAAATGTTGCAAGTGTTATGTGTAGTTTAATTGACTTGTACATACTTGCCTGTTTGTTCTGAGCTTATTTTAGGAGTAGTTTTAGTGCTATATGACTAGTATGATACTTTATAAGAATTTAAAGAATAGTACCACAACCTTGTCTGAGATTTCTTTGTTGTTGCCTATAAAACTTATGTTTTCTCTTCAGAGTTTTCTATGACACTGACATCTGCTGGTGAAACACATAACTTCATCTAGGTTATCTTCTTAAAAGTATGTGGACACCTGCTCGTCGAACATCTCATTCCAAAATCACGGGTGTTAATATGGAGTTGGTCCCCCCTTTGCTGCTATAACAGCCTCCACTCTTCTCAGATGGCTTTCCACTAGATGTTGGAACATTGCTGTGGGGACTTCCAACGATTCAGCCACAAGAGCATTAGTGAGATCGGGCGCTGATATTGGGTGATTAGGCCTGGCTCGCAGTCGGCGTTCCAATTCATCCTAAAGGTGTTCGATGGGGTTGAGGTCAGAACTCTGTGCAGGCTAGTCAAGTTCTTCCACACCGATCTCGACAAACCATTTCTGTATGGACCTCGCATTGTGCACGGTTGCATTGTCATGCTGAGACAACAAAGGGCCTTCCTCAAAATGTTGCAATAAAGTTGGAAGCATGGAATCGTCTAGAATGTCATTATATGCTGAGTGTTAAGATTTCCATTCACTGGAAATAAGGGGCTTATTCCGAACCATGAAAATCAGCCCCAGAACATTATTCCTCCTCCATTAAACTTTACAGTTGGCACTATGCATCCGGGCAGGAAGTGTTCTCCTGGCATCCGCCAAAGCCAGATTCGTTCATCGGACTGCCAGATGGTGAAGTGTGATTCATCACTCCAAGGAACACGTTTCCACTGCTCCAGAGTCCAATGGCGGTGAGCTTTAAACCACTCCAGCCGACGCTTGACATTGCGAATGGTGATCTTAGGCTTGTGTGCGGCTGCTCGGCCATGGAAACCCATTTCATGAAGCTCCCGACGAACAGTTATTGTGCTGACATTGCTTCCAGAGACAGTTTGGAACTCAGTAGTGAGTGTTGCAACTGAGGACAGACGATTTTTACATGCTACGTGCTTCAGCACTCAGCGGTCCCGTTCTGTGAGCTTGTGCGGTCTATCACTTCGCAGCTGAGACGTTGTTGCTCCTAGACGTTTCCACTTCACAATAGCAGCACTTACAGTTGACCCGGGAAGCTCTAGCTGGGCAGGAATTTGACGTACTGACTTGTTGGAAAGGTGGCATTCTATGACGGTGCCATGTTGAAAGCCACTGAGCTCTTCAGTAAGGCCATTCTACTGCCAATGTTTGTTTATTGAGATTGCATGGCTGTGTGCTCTATTTTATACACCTGTCAGCAACGGGTGTGGCTGAAATAGCCAAATCCACTCATTTGAAGGGGTGTCCACATACTTTTGTAAATATAAAATCAGCAAAAAAAGAAACGTACCTTTTTCAGGACCCTGTCTTTCAAAGATCATTCGTAAAAATCCTAATAACTTCACAGATCTTCATTGTAAATGGTTTAAACACTGTTTCCCATGTTTGTTCAATGGTCCATACACAATTAATGAACATGCACCTGTGGAATGGTCATTTAGACACTAACAGCTTACAGACGGCAGGCAATTAAGGTCACAGTTATGAAAACTTAGGACACTAAAGATGCCTTTCTACTGAAAAACACCAAAAGAAAGATGCCCAGGGTCCCTGCTCATCTGCATGAACGTGCCTTAGGCATGCTGCAAGGAGGCATGAGGACTGCAGATGTGGCCAGGGCAATAAATTGCAATGTCCGTACTGTGAGACGCCTAAGACAGTGCTACAGGGAGACAGGATGGACAGCTGATCGTCCTCGCAGTGGCAGACCACGTGTGACAGCACCTGCACAGGATCGGTACATTCGAACATCACACCTGCGGGACAGGTACAGGATGGCAACAACAACTGCCCGAGTTACACCAGGAATGCACAATCCCTCCATCAGTGCTCAGACTGTCCGCAATAGGCTGAGAGAGGCTGGACTGAGGGCTTGTAGGCCTGTTGTAAGGCAGGTCCTCACCAGACATGATTGGCAACAACTTCGCCTACGGACACACAAACCCAAACCCGGCAAAAAGTGCTCTTCACTTACGAGTCGCGGTTTTGTCTCACCAGGGGTGATGGTCGGATTTGCGTTTATTGACGAAGGAATGAGTGTTACATGAGGCCTGTACTCTGGAGCGGGATTGAGGTGGAGGGTCCGTCATGGTCTGGGGCTGTGTGTCACAGCATCATTGGACAGAGCTTGTTGTCATTGCAGGCAATCTCAACGCTGTGCGTTACAGGGAAGACATCTTCCTCCCTCATGTGGTACCCTTCCTGCAGGCACATCCTAACATGACCCTCCAGCATGACAATGCCACCAGCCATAATGCTCGTTCTGTGCATGATTTCCTGCAAGACAGGAATGTCAGTGTTTTGCCATGGCCAGCGAAGAGCCCGGATCACAATCCCATTGAGCACATCTGGGACCTGTTGGATCGGAGGGTGAGGGCTAAGGCCATTCCCCCCAGAAATGTCCGGGAACTTGCAGGTACCTTGGTGGAAGAGTGTGGTAACATCTCAAAGCAAGAACTGACAAATCTGGTGCAGTCCATGAGGAGGAGATGCACTGCAGTACTTAATGCAGCTGGTGGCCACACCAGATACTGACTGTTACTTTTGATTTTGACCCTCCCCTTTGTTCAGGGACACATTATTCAATTTCTGTTAGTCACATGTCTGTGGAACTTGTTCAGTTTATGTCTCAGTTGTTGAATCTTGTTATGTTCATACAATATTTACAATCGTAAATCGTAAGAGAAGATTCATATTAATATGAATATTTATACTATAAGAAACATGTAGACGATTTATATTATAATAAAACATGTAGATGATTTACGTCTCAAAATGTATCTTACATGGCAGTGTACATTTTTAGATTGCTCCCATCAGATCATGTTCTATTACACGCTGTTGAAAGCTTTTACTTCATGGTGCAATCAACAGCACTCAAATCTTATGATACTGTGTTCATTTACGCTGAATATAGGCCTACGTTCCTTGGATGACCACTGCTCATCCAAGGAAGAAAATTTGAATGGTGACTCATTGCCAGTAGATTTAGTGCATTTACAGTGTGCAATTACAGACAGAAGTCTCAAACTGAAAGGAAAACCCACCCACGCCCAAAACAACAACTCAGACAATGATTCATTTCAAATTTCAACTTAATATGTAGACACACACCAACGCAAGAAGATTCATCATGTTGATATAGGGTAAATATTTTACGTAGATATTTCATTCCATTCGATTTCCACCATTCCAATTCCATCCTTCCAATTCCATCATTCTAATTCCATCATTCTAGTTCCATCATTCCAATTCCATAATTCTAATTCCATAATTCTAATTCCATCATTCCAATTCCATCATTCTAATTCCATCATTCTAGTTCCATCATTCTAATTCCATCATTCTAATTCCATCATTCCAATTCCATAATTTTAATTCCATCATTCTAATTCCATCATTCCAATTCCATCATTCCAATTCCATCATTCTAATTCCATCATTCTAATTCCATCATTCTAATTCCATCATTCCAATTCCATCATTCCAATTCCATCATTCTAATTCCATCATTCTAATTCCATCATTCCAATTCCATCATTTTAATTCCATCATTCTGATTCCATCATTCTAATTCCATCATTCTAGTTCCATCATTCCAATTCCATCATTCTAATTCCATCATTCCATTTCCACCATTCCATTTCCACCATTCTAATTCCGTCATTCTAATTCCACCATTCCAATTCCATCATTCCAGTTCCATCATTCTAATTCCATCATTCTAATTCCATCATTCCAATTCCATCATTTTAATTCCATCATTCTGATTCCATCATTCTAATTCCATCATTCTAGTTCCATCATTCCAATTCCATCATTCTAATTCCATCATTCCATTTCCACCATTCCATTTCCACCATTCTAATTCCGTCATTCTAATTCCACCATTCCAATTCCATCATTCCAGTTCCATCATTCCAATTCCATCATTCTAATTCCATCATTCTAATTCCGTCATTCCAATTCCATAATTTTAATTCCATCATTCTAATTCCATCATTCTAATTCCATCATTCCAATTCCATCATTCTAATTCCATCATTCTAATTCCATCATTCCATTTCCACCATTCCAATTCCATCATTCTAATTCCATCATTCTAATTCCATCATTCTAGTTCCATCATTCTAATTCCATAATTCCAATTCCATCATTCTAATTGCATCATTCCAATACCATCATTCTAATTCCATCATTCCAATTCCATCATTCTAATTCCATCATTCCATTTCCACCATTCCAATTCCATCATTCTAATTCCATAATTCTAATTCCATCATTCCATTTCCACCATTCTAATTCCATCATTCTAATTCCATAATTCTAATTCCATCATTCCATTTCCACCATTCCATTTCCACCATTCTAATTCCATCATTCTAATTCCATCATTCTAGTTCCATCATTCTAATTCCATAATTCTAATTCCATAATTCTAATTCCATCATTCTAATTCCATAATTCTAATTCCATCATTCCATTTCCACCATTCCATTTCCACCATTCTAATTCCATCATTCTAATTCCATCATTCTAGTTCCATCATTCTAATTCCATAATTCTAATTCCATCATTCCATTTCCACCATTCTAATTCCATCATTCTAATTCCATAATTCTAATTCCATCATTCCATTTCCACCATTCCATTTCCACCATTCTAATTCCATCATTCTAATTCCATCATTCTAATTACATAATTTTAATTCCATCATTCTAATTCCATCATTCTAATTCCATCATTCTAATTCCATCATTCCATTTCCACCATTCTAATTCCATCATTCTAATTCCATCATTCTAATTCCATCATTCTAATTCCATCATTCCATTTCCAGTCTGGACTCTATTACCTATGATCTACTACCACTACGACTCTATTTACTATCACCTTAGATTGAATACCCATATCAGATGTCTTACACTAACGTCAAAGGGATAGTAGTGTAACCATGAGATCGCACTTAAACCAAAGTATAGAACGATGCCTGTATCTATGTGCTTTTCTGTATCCAGGCTTTTTGAAAACATTATCTGTATATCACCGCAGAGCTATACGCTTAAGAATTAAACTTGCTTTTCAAAGAGATGACTTGCATATTCTCAATTGTAATACTGTGATTAGGAGCCTCGGGATCTGACTAATGACAGTGGACAGTGTTGAGTACCTGCTAACCGCTCGTATCATTTCATCTTCTGCCTTTTAGCTTCTGGATTGAGTAGAGTGAGTAGTCATCATGCCAACGGCCTTCGTCAGAGCTGACGCAGCCAGTGTGACCTGTGCATCAGTCCAGCTGGTGCTCTTGCACCCACTGGCTTTGTGAAAGAGAGAACACAGAGACAAATGCATAGTCCAACGCAGTGGTGACCCGTCATTCAGGGCAGGTGGGATTTGAGCCCCACATTTTTTGCCCCAAAAATCAAAAGAATAAAAACAACATGTATATATGTATATATATATATATATATATATATATATAATTGTATTTTTTGGGGGGGGCTTGCCTATTTTACATGTTATTTTGGCATTAATACGTGTCACATATCAGTTTGCAAACTATTTTAAAAAAATGTATGTAATTAAGTTAATAAAGTTGCATACAAACAGGCAGCTCCAAAATGCAGGTGTTTCAGCCTAGCTCAGTGCTTTCTGTGGTGATGGGGCAGGCCAGCAGAAAATAGGAGCATTGCACCGTGATTGGCTCAGCATTGCACCGTGATTGGCTCAGTGTTCTGTCACTCATGGGGACACTACATCACCCGCCTTTAGTAAGGGTAGACATCAAGAATGTGAGCCCTTTGGGTGCTGCCATAGAGTTACATTAGAAGTGTCCTTCCAAGGAGGCTCAAGGTCATTGAAATTACGATGAAATTACGTCAAATCACGATATATCTACAGTAGTTTGATTGGACTGATCATGTCAACATCTTACTTTCAAAATCTCAGCTAGCAGTCATCATCATAAATCAAGTAGACAATCTACTGGCAAATCCTTTTTAATCCTTGACATATGAAGAGAAATAAAGAAGAGAAATTATAGATAAAACGTATCGGTGCTCATTGGCCACTGCATATAAACATTACACAACAAGTTGGAAATCGCATATTCAACAATGAGTTGTTTGGAAGGAATCGGTGACAGTGGCTAACCACAAGCATTGCAACTGGGAAGTCAGACTGGGAAAATACGTTTTGAACGGTCATCCAACTCGGAATTGTAAATCTTTTTCTTTGATGGCAAAATTTGCCGACGAAGGACCGCCGCACACAACAATGTGAGTCCAAAAATGTCTTATATGCTTCTGCATAAATGATGTAATATGCCAGGGAGATATGGTCAGCCATATCAGCTCTGTTTTTTAAAAAGGCAGTGAATGAGGCTGAATGAACTGTTTCGCTGCCAGACAAGGCTCTGCTGATAGCCAGGTGTAGCGGTGGTAAGGATTCACTCCATGGTGCTGGAAGGAAAGCTCTGCTGTTGGTACAGCTTTGTGTAGGCCTTAACAGTTTGTGGGCACCGCTTGTTGCCGTTATTGTGCAATTAATGTATTGTTTAGTGTTGTGGCTTTGATTTTGCCCCACCAAGATTTACATGCTAAAATCGCCACTGGTCCAATGCAACCTCCAAAGAAAATGGAGAGTTTGCCATTAGTGCAGGCAACAGAGATACAGGTGAAGGATCTTAATTTGATCACCCTGTTGCAGGATAACTTTCCTGCAATGCACATTTAAAATGTGTGGTGTATTTGAGTTTTAAAAATCCTTCTAAAGTGTGCAATTTCAACTTTGACATTTCAGACTTGATTTGCCCTAGCAAAGAATCAGCCTCTACAAAAATGTCCATTAATTATAATCCACAAAATGATTCACATTTCCTGTTGCTGTAGGATTATTTTCCTGCTGTAGCAAACTGGCTCAAATCAAGATCCTATATCTATCTGTACAGCATATTGGGCTGCATAGTCAGATAGAGAAGTCACTATCGTCACCATCTCAAATTGAACTGTCATCAGCTACGAGAGTGAGAAGCTATGTAATTTGATAGGGCTGGGGTATTCTTGTTGAGTAGCGTGCAGGACTACTAATGAAACAGACCTTATTCCCAGTGACGTTTCCTAGCAGTGGCTTTCCCACCATAATCTGTAAATGTTTTCACCAGCAGATGGCATGATCCACAATGTTTGATATTTATACGATGAGTTTACACTATAGAGAGTAATAGTAA
The DNA here is from genome assembly GCF_901001165.1 of Salmo trutta. Lineage (NCBI taxonomy): Eukaryota > Metazoa > Chordata > Actinopteri > Salmoniformes > Salmonidae > Salmo > Salmo trutta. The sequence goes on from NC_042963.1 coordinate 48,459,450, forward strand.
TGGCGTCTTTTTGTAGGCACTAACTGAGGCTCCCTCCGCCGTGGTTGTCGGCCGAAGCCTATGAGTAAATGAATAGGGGTTTTGGATAAATGCAGACAATAAGGTTTGTGGTAAACACAGGCTTAGGAGATCTTATACGTTTTGTTTTATGATATAATCTTCATCAGCTAAAGTTACTTTTGGAAGCATTTATGTAATCAAAACAAGCACATACAGGCTTCATCATTCATAAAGGTCACGTTAACGACTGATATTATCTCATAGAAGAAAACTTAGAAGATCTCCTAAGCCTGTTACCCTCAGACCTTATTTTACCAAAACCCCATTCGTTCTCCATTCATTTTTTGGGAAGGAATGGCTGAACAAACCGGACGTTTTGGGACTACAAGCTGGCGAGTTCTACAGCATTCACATTCCACTGAGGACTTCCCAGTCTCTCTATTATTTTAGAGCTTCTGTCTGTTGCTGAGTTTTAGCTCATTACAGGGTGTTAATGTGTGTTTATAGTGTGGAGTATAGTATATGTGTGTGCCTGCCCACATTTGTAGTAATATAAACATGCTCCTCCTGTAGCCTCCTCCAACCCTGACTGACTGACTGACTGACTGACTGACTGACTGACTGACTGACTGACTGACTGACTGACTGACTGACTGACTGACTGACTGACTGACTGACTGACTGGCTGAAGATGTGAACTCTGACAGCAGAAGTCATAGGGTGCCATCTGGTGGATACAGAGGAAAATGTCTCATCTCAGATTAGTTTAACCAGCTCACAGAACCTTGAGCTAGTCCCATGTTCCTCACTCCTGGTCTTGGAGGACCAATGGTACCGTTCTCACACTTACAGAGCCAAGCCAAGCAAAGCAATTTGTAGTTGTAAATGGTATTTGGTCTTTAAAACGGGAAACTCGTTGTACTGTAACTGTAACACTTCATTCAAAAGACTCAATCATGGTCCACTCTTACTGACAGTTGTGGCTGCTTCGTGTGATGTATTGTTGTCTCTACCTTCTTGCCCTTTGTGCTGTTGTCTGTGCCCAATAATGTATGTGTCATGTTTTGTGCTGCTGCCATTTTGTGCTGCTGCCATGTTGTGTTTCTACCATGTTGTGCTGCTGCCATGTTGTGTTGCTACCATGCTATGTTGTTGTCTTAGGTCTTGTCATGATGTGTGTTTTGTCCTATATATATATATATATTTATTAAATCCCAGCCCCCATCCCCGCAGGAGGCCTTTTGCCTTTTGGTAGGCCGTCATTGTAAATAAGAATTTGTTCTTAACTGACTAAATGAAGGTTAAATATAAATATAAAAATATAAAATTGAAATACATTTCCATTTTTCTTTCTACTACAATGAGAGGTAGACTTTATCATGTAACACTTTATTTGGATAGTCCATCTGTAGATGCTCTACAGACTATGTACAGAGTATAAGTAACATTTAAATGAACCCTTACCCTAACCCTAACCTTAACCCTAACCCTAGCCCTAACCCTAACCCTAACCCTAGCCCTAGCCCTAACCCTAACCCTAACCTTAACCCTAACCCTAGCCCTAACCCTAACCCTAGCCCTAGCCCTAGCCCTAACCCTAACCTTAACCCTAACCTTAACCCTAACCCTAGCCCTAACCCTAGCCCTAACCCTAACCTTAACCCTAACCTTAACCCTAGCAGTTGTTTATCAACAGCTAATTTGTTGATAGTATGACTATCTGTACAGCATCTACAGATGGACTATCCGGACTATCCAAATCAAGTGTGATCCTTTATCATACTTTTCTTCCTTCCAGTCCCTATCTCTGATGTGAAGCCCACTAGCGTACATACGCTTCCATGAATATGTACTGCTATCTGAAATACCTGGAGGTGCAGAGTAAACAGAGTCAGATAGAAGGTCTACAGAGAAGCTGCTGAAGAGCCCAGCTCCAGTTTGGCTTGGCCCACATACTGACAGAGCCATGGAGCATAAACCATTAAGTCATCCATCTTGGAGACATCCCAGCTACACATCACAGTCACTTTTACATTTTAGTAATTTAGCAGACACTCTTACCAAGAGCAATTAGGCTTAAGTGCCTTGCTCAAGGGCACATCAACAGATTTTTCACCTAGTCAGCTCAGGGATTTGAAACAGCACCTTCCAGTTACTGGTTCAACATTCTTAACCACTAGGCTACCTGCTGCCCACAGACACACATTTGAAGACACATGCGCACACATGCGCACACACACACTCGCGTGCACACACAGATAGTCGAAAAGCGACTAACTTTTAAAAGAAGAGGTTATATATGTGAAGTGGAATATGGACATGAAGCTAGAGTTAGGGTTGAACTGGGAGGTGGATATGACGCTAGGGTTAAGGTTGAACTGGGATATGGACATGAAGCTAGAGTTAAGGTTGAACTGGGATATGGACATGAAGCTAGGGTTAAGGTTGAACTGGGATATGGACATGAAGCTAGAGTTAGGGTTGAACTGGGATGTGGACATGAAGCTAGGGTTAGGGTTGAACTGGGATATGGACATGAAGCTAGAGTTAGGGTTGAACTGGGATGTGGATATGAAGCTAGGGTTAGGGTTGAACTGGGATGGGAGGTGGATATGAAGCTAGGGTTAGGGTTGAACTGGGATGGGAGGTGGATATGAAGCTAGGGTTAGGGTTGAACTGGGATGGAATGTGGATATGAAGCTAGGGTTAGGGTTGAACTGGGATGTGGATATGACGCTAGGGTTAGGGTTGAACTGGGATGTGGATATGAAGCTAGGGTTAGGGTTGAACTGGGATGTGGATATGAAGCTAGGGTTAGGGTTGAACTGGGATGGGAGGTGGATATGAAGCTAGGGTTTGGGTTGAACTGGGATGGGAGGTGGATATGAAGCTAGGGTTAGGGTTGAACTGGGATATGGATATGAAGCTAGGGTTAGGGTTGAACTGGGATGTGGATATGAAGCTAGCGTTAGGGTTGAAATGGGATGTAGATATGAAGCTAGGGTTTGGGTTGAACTGGGATGGGAGGTGGATAGGTGGATCAGGACACAATGCAGATAGTCCGGTTAGCCAATGTGCGGGAGCACTGGTTGGTCGAGCCAATTGAGGTAGTATGTACATGAATGTATAGTTAAAGTGACTATGCATATATGATAAACAGAGAGTAGTAGCAGCGTAAAAGAGGGGTTGGGGGGGCACACAATGCAAATAGTTTGGGTAGCCATTTGATTACCTGTTCAGGAGTCTTATGGCTTGGGCGTAACTGTTGAGAAACCTTTTTGTCCTAGACTTGTCACTCCAGTACTGCTTGCCATGCGGTAGTAGAGAGAACAGTCTATGACTGGGGTGTCTGGGGTCTTTGACAATTTTTAGGGCCTTCCTCTGACACCGCCTGGTGTCAGAGGAATTGCCGTACCAGGCAGTGATGCAACCAGTCAGGATGCTCTCGATGTTGCAGCTGTAGACCTTTTGAGGATCTCAGGACCCATGCCAAATCTTTTTAGTTTCCTGAGGGGGAATAGGCTTTGTCGTGCCCCCTTCACGACCGTCTTGGTGTGTTTGGGCCATTCTAGTTTGTTGGTGATGTGGACACCAAGGAACTTGAAGCTCTCAACCTGCTCCACTACAGCCCCGTCAATGAGAATGGGGGCGTGCTCAGTCCTCCTTTTCCTGTAGTCCACAATCATCTCCTTAGTCTTTGTTACGTTGAGGAATAGGTTGTTATTCTGGCACCACCCAGCCAGGTCTCTGACCTCCTCCCTATAAGCTGTCTCATCGTTCTCGGCGAACAGGCCTACCACTGTTGTGTCGTCTGCAAACTTAATGATGGTGTTGTGCATGGCCATGCAGTCGTGGGTGAACAGGGAGTACGGGAGGGGACTGAGCACGCACCCCTGGGGGGCCCCAGTGTTGAGGATCAGCGTGGCAGATGTGTTGCTACCTACCCTCACCAACCGGGGGCGGCCCCTCAGGAAGTCCAGGATCCAGTTGCAGAGGAAGGTGTTTAGTCCCAGGATCCTTAACTTAGTTATGAGCTTTGCGGGTACTATGGTGTTGAATGCTGAGCTGTAGTCAATTAATAGCATTCTCACATAAGTGTTCCTTTTGTCCAGGTGGAAAAGGACAGTGTGGAGTGCGATAGAGACTGCATCATCTGTGGATCTGTTTGGGCGGAATGCAAAATGGAGTGCGTATAGGGGATCTGGGATAATGATGTTGATGTGAGCCATTACCGGCCTTTCCAAGCACTTCATGGCTACGGACGTGAGTGCTACGGGTCTGTAGTCATTTAGGCAGGTTGCCTTTGTGTTCTTGGGCACAGGGACTATGGTGGTCCGCTTGAAACATGTTGGTATTACAGACTGTGGCAGACCAGGGGGTTTGGTCAAGACGTTTACCCATATCAGACACGGACAGAGAAGGTTTAGCTCAGTTTCAATGGTGTTTATTTAAATAATAGATCAAAAAGAAAAGGATAGGTCTCCCCTATGAGACACTCTCCAGGATGTCGGGTCTGGCTGTATCCTGTCGGGCACAAAACTGAACTCCCTCTTGTTACCTCTGCAACCGTCAACAATAACACGGGAGTCCTTTCTTCCCCCCACTCCTCCTCTGTGCTGCCCTTCTGGCAGCTTTATGGGCCTTGCACAGCTGGTGAGCAATCCGCCCTTGATTACTCACCAGCTCCCAATCAGCCCCAATTAGTCCTGGCTGGAGAGCCCGTTGAGACCTGGCACGTCCAGCATATGGAGCCATCGCCTCATGATGTATACTCCATCTGTTACCAAGCCTCGACGAGTCTCCCCCTGGTGGCTGACCTGCTGTACGCCACAAGACTCAATCAGGGACATGTTGAAAATATCAGTGAAGACACCTGCCAGTTGGTCAGCACATGCCCAGAGCACACGTCCTGGTAATCCGTCTGGCCCCGCAGCCTTGTGTATGTTGACCTGTTTGGTCTTACTCACGTCGGCTACGGAGAGCGTGATCACACAGTTGTCCGGAACAGCTGATGCTCTCATGCATGCCTCAGTGTTGCTTGCCTCGAAGCGAGCATAGAAGTGATTTAGCTTGTCTGGTAGGCTCGAGTCACTGGGCAGCTCGCGGCTGTGCTTCCCTTTGTAGTCTGTAATGTTTTGCAAGCCCTGCCACATAAGATGAGCGTCGGAGCCGGTGTAGTATGATTCAATCTTAGCCCTGTATTGACGCATTGCCTGTTTGATGGTTCGTCGCAGGGCATAGCAGGATTTCTTGTAAGCTTCCGGGTTAGTGTCCCACACCTTGAAGGAGGCAGCTCTACCCTTTAGCTCAGTGCGAATGTTGCCTGTAATCCATGGCTTCTGGTTGGGGTATGTACGTACAGTCACTGTGGGGACGACGTCCTCGATACACTTATTGATAAAGCCAGTGACTGATGTGGATATGAAGCTAGGGTTAGGGTTGAACTGGGATGGGATTTGGACATGAAGCTAGGGTTAGGGTTGAACTGGGATTGGAGGTGGATATGAAGCTAGGGTTACAGTTGAACTGGGATGGGAGGTGGATATGAAGCCAGGGTTACGGTTGAACTGGGATGGAATGTGGACATGAAGCTAGGTTTGAATCGGGGTGTGGACATGAAGCTAGGTTTAGGGGTAGGTTGTGGTTGAAGCTAGGGTTAGGGTTGAACTGGGGTGTGGACTTAAAGCTAAAGTTAGGGTTAGTGGCCATCCCAGTAGCTAACTGTGGTAACGGTAGTAATTATTTCCCAGAGACTCATTAGCGAAGGATAAGAAGAGACACAGAACTTAATCTGCCCACCACTCAGCACACTCCACAGGGTTTCCCTCCAGGGGTGATGAAAAGGGCTGGGGAGACATACTAAGACTGTCCCCTTGGCTCCCTCACCAGACCCAATCAGAAGGGGGGCATTAAACCTTGCTCCCCCCCTCCCTCCCCCCAACATAATTAGTGAGCTACAGTGGAAGAGGAACAAGGATAGCCACAGAGCCCAACAGAGCTCCAATTTTCAGTCACTACACTCCGGGTTGAGATGGCTAATAGCCTCCACTTCTTCTCTAAAATCCCTTAAACTAACGTGCATCAACCCGAGAGGAGAGGCGAGACGTGGACCCCTGTCAATCAACAGCTGATTATCTCCTTCTCTTGCTCCCTTTCCTCCAGGGAATAATGACACTTTGAACAGTGATAGTCCCTGATCGCTTTCTATTGGAGTATTGAGAAACAATTACACACTGTCCATCTTGAGAAGCCTAGCTTCCGGAGTCAATTGCCCATGCAAAGATGTCACAGTTGCGAGAAACAAACAAATCCAACGTTTTGGCTTGGGGAAGGCTTAAAAGGCTTAAAACAAAATAATGAGAGAGAGAGAGAGAGAGAGAGAGAGAGAGAGAGATGCAGTGTCTTGAAAGTAACAGGGTTTGAACAGCAGGAACTTATTTACCCATTAAGAACAGTTAATTACACGTTGGTGACCGCTGCCCATCTTCCGAAGTCAATTTCTCATGCAAAGACGTCACAGTTGCGTGTGGCGAGTGTTCTCATTGGGAGTTTATTTCAGCATCTGCAACATTGCTAATCTCACCAGGGATATGTCTCATCTAACTATTCATGAGGGAATTGCTTTTTACCAATGCACGTCCATTGACAAATGACTCAACATGTTTTACTAATTATAACTTTACATGTCAGGCATAGGTCTCTCTGTTCATTGTGTCTGTGTGTCTGTCTCTTGTCTCTAGGGGTCTAATTCGGTACGTGATGATCTTCATGAACATTGGATGGACTGTGTGTTTGCATGTGTGGCTACGTAGCTGTACTATGAGTGTGTGTCTACGCATGCAAACACACTTAACTATAATGGAAACCTGAGACCATCATTTTAATTCAGTGTTTTCCCTCTGATACTGTGAGAACATTTGCAACTCTCAACTGACAGCAACTCTAGCAGCACTGAATTTTAAACATAGATGAGTTTGACCAAAACGTTACATATTAACAATTTCTTTAGAACTATGTGGATTGTTTGCAATTAAAGTTTCATAAACTGGCACAACTTTTCAAATAAAGCCTTTGATACTGATTTCATACAATCAGGTTTTTGCTTAAAAATAACTTTGTGTTTTACAGTAACTCATAAAAATACCCTTTTCAGTGGGAACTTTTCAACGATTAGGCTTTAGAAATATGACAATACTCAGTTTTGTTCACTTGCCTGATGCTTTGAAGCTAATAAAAAAGTAACGGCACACTTCATAAGTCACTCTTCAATGGAGAGACAGTTCAATGAACTGGCCCATAAATCATAAAGCTGGGATATTACACACACACACACACACACACAAACACACACACACACACAGACACACACACACACAGACACACACACAGACACAGACACACACACCACACACACACACACACACACACACACACACACACACACACACACACACACACACACACACACACACACACACACACACACACACACACACACACACACACACACACACACACACACACACACACACAAGGCTCTATGGCTCTCCTACCGAACATCCATAACTGTCAGCAGCAGACGGGGGATAGCTGGCCTCTGACACCACAGGAGTTTGAAAACACCAGGGACCCCAGTGCAGGCTGGGAGTTAGCATGACCGATGGGACCCGGCTGAAACGTCTGTCAGCGGAGTGTAGGCCTGATGAAGAGAAAACACACTTAAGGAGTGTGTGGAAGGGAGGTGTGTGTGTGCCCACACGTTTGAATGTGTGTGTGTGTTATGTTTAGCGAGAAGTCAGTGTGAATGGGTGTTAGTAATGTTATTGTTGGCCAAAGGCAAATGTTTGGAGTTACAGTGGTAGGAGTGTTAAGCGTTGATTATCAGTCATCTGAATGAAACAGAGGGTGTCTGCAAAGAAAGAACGGCTAGTGTGATAATCTCATGTAAAAGCTAGTTTTCCAGTCAGCATTTGTCTCAAGGCATGACGCTGAAGTACAGAATCCACAAACAACAGACGGCCCTCAGGACCCTCGGGTGTGTGTGATGTCACCCCCTCCCTGTGCACACCAGAGAGGTGATGTCAATGGAAGGGGATGCGGGTCCGGATCTTCCATTGGTCGCAGCGTATTGGACTACATGTAGCCCTGGTTACACACACACACACACACACACACACACACACACACACACACACACACACACACACACACACACACACACAGACCCAAACACACATACACACACACACATCCTGCCCCCCCACACTCACAAAAACTATCATCCAATATGATGCCTTGCAGACAGTAATCGGACACCTTTTCTTTCCTATGAGAGGAAAATGGGTGCTCCACTCTTCTTACAGACAGACAGGCCGCAGTAAGAGTCCTATCCTTCCATAATTAGATTTAACAGGCATCCCTCTGCAGTGTGCTGATGGCCTAATTTCAGCAGGCTTCGGCCCACTTTCGCTGGTCAACACTCTCTCCCTGCACTGACAATAGGGGACCTGCTGAAAGGCTTTTGGCCACTGACACCGGCTGACTGGCTGACTTCTGAGCCATTCGAAAGAAAAGCATCCTCTCGCTGAAGTCATGGGACGTTGACTGTTGTGTTATGACACATGATGACATGAACAGGAATTTCGATCAGCATTGGCATGTTATTGTTTTTATTCCAACAGACTGTTGCTAGAGGTTTAGCATAGGAAAGTGAGCTTTAAATCTGGGTCACTAGGAAAAGTAGTCTAGAATTTCTGACAATTGTACCTGGCCCAGGATGTAGCACCAGAGTAGATTTATTAGGATCCCCATTAGCCGACGGCTAGTCTAGTCTGCCTAGTCCCCATCAGCCGACGGCTAGTCTAGTCTGCCTAGTCCCCATTAGCCGACGGCTAGTCTAGTCTGCCTAGTCCCCATCAGCCGACGGCTAGTCTAGTCTGCCTAGTCCCCATCAGCCGACGGCTAGTCTAGTCTGCCTAGTCCCCATCAGCCGACGGCTAGTCTAGTCTGCCTAGTCCCCATCAGCCGACGGCTAGTCTAGTCTGCCTAGTCCCCATTAGCCGACGGCTAGTCTAGTCTGCCTAGTCCCCATTAGCAGACGGCTAGTCTAGTCTGCCTAGTCCCCATTAGCCGACGGCTAGTCTAGTCTGCCTAGTCCCCATTAGCCGACGGCTAGTCTAGTCTGCCTAGTCCCCATTAGCAGACGGCTAGTCTAGTCTGCCTAGTCCCCATTAGCAGACGGCTAGTCTAGTCTGCCTAGTCCCCATTAACCGACGGCTAGTCTAGTCTGCCTAGTCCCCATCAGCCGACGGCTAGTCTAGTCTGCCTAGTCCCCATCAGCCGACGGCTAGTCTAGTCTGCCTAGTCCCCATTAGCCGACGGCTAGTCTAGTCTGCCTAGTCCCCATCAGCCGACGGCTAGTCTAGTCTGCCTAGTCCCCATCAGCCGACGGCTAGTCTAGTCTGCCTAGTCCCCATCAGCCGACGGCTAGTCTAGTCTGCCTAGTCCCCATCAGCCGACGGCTAGTCTAGTCTGCCTAGTCCCCATTAGCCGACGGCTAGTCTAGTCTGCCTAGTCCCCATTAGCAGACGGCTAGTCTAGTCTGCCTAGTCCCCATTAGCAGACGGCTAGTCTAGTCTGCCTAGTCCCCATTAGCCAACGGCTAGTCTAGTCTGCCTAGTCCCCATTAGCAGACGGCTAGTCTAGTCTGCCTAGTCCCCATTAGCAGACGGCTAGTCTAGTTTGCCTAGTCCCCATTAGCAGACGGCTAGTCTAGTCTGCCTAGTCCCCATTAGCCGACGGCTAGTCTAGTCTGCCTAGTCCCCATTAGCAGACGGCTAGTCTAGTCTGCCTAGTCCCCATTAGCCGACGCCAATGGCAACAGCTAGTCTTACTGGAGTCCGACACATAGCGAAAAAGACATTACAGACAAAAGACTTTACAATTACATGCATTTAAAAACATGAACATGTAGTGTGTGTGTGCATCAGTTCCACATGCATGTCAGTATATAAACACAACAAGTAGGTCACATGGGGGAGAGGCGTTGTGCCGTGAGGTGTTGCTTTATTTGTTTTTTGAAACCAGGTATGATGTTCACTTGCGTATATATAAGATGGAAGGGAGTTCCATGCACTCATGGCTCTGTATAATACTGTACATTTCCTTGAATTGGTTCTGGACCTGGGGACTGTGAAAAGACCCCTGGTGGCATATCTGGTGGGGTAAATGTGTGTGTCAGTGCTGTGTGTAAGTTGACTATGCAAACAATTTGGAATTTTTAACACATCAATGTTTCATACAAAAACAAGAAGTGGCACAGTCAGTCTTTCCTCAACTCTTAGCCAAGAGAGACTTGCATGCATAGTATCAATATTATCCCTCTGATTACAATGAAGAGCAAGACGTGCCGCTCTGTTCTGGGCCAGCTGCAGCTTAACTAGGTCTTTCTTTGCAGAACTGTACCATATAACTGGACAATAATCAAGTAAAGATAAAACTAGCTTTGTGGAGTGTGGTGTCAAAAAATCAGAGCATCTCTTTATTATGGACAGGCCTCTCCCCATCTTCACAACCATTGAATCTATATGTTTTGACCATGACAGTTTACAATCTAAGGTAACACCAAGTAATTTAGTCTCCTCAACTTGTTCAACAGCCACACCATTCATTACCAGATTCAGCTGAGGTCTAGAACTTAGGGAATGATTTGTACCAAATACAATGCTCTTAGTTTTAGAGATGTTCAGGACCAGTTTAATACTGGCCACCCATTCCACAACAGACAGCAACTCTTTGCTAAGGGGTTCAGTGACTTCCTTAGCTGTGGTTGCTGATGCGTATATGGTTTAATCATAAGCATACATGGACACACATGCTGTGTTTAATGCTGTGGCAGGTTATTGGTAAAAATAGAAAAGAGTAGAGGGCCCTGAGGCCCATTGTCGTGCCATTCATCTTCCGCCATCACCTCATGTTTCAGCATGATAATGCACGGCCCCATGTCACAAGGATCTTCTGTACACAATAACTGGAAGCTGAAAATGTGCCAGTTCTTCCATGGCCTACATACTCACCAGACATGTGAGCATGTTTGGGATGCTCTGGGTCAATGTGTACAACAGCGTGTTCCAGTTCCTGCCAATATCCAGCAACTTCACACAGCCATTGAAGAGGAGTGGGACAACATTCCACAGGCCACAGTCAACAGTCTGATCAACTCTATGCGAAGGAGATGTGGTGCGCTGCATGAGGAAAATGGTGGTCACACCAGATACTGACTGGTTTTCTGATCCAGGCATCTACCTTTTTCTTAAGATATCTGTGACCAACAGATGTATATCTGTATTCTCAGTCATGTGAAATCCATAGTTTATGGCCTAATTAATTTATTTCAATTGACTGATATCCTTATATGAACTGTAACTCAGTAAAATCTTTGAAATTGTTGTGTTTATTTTTTTGTTCAATACATATCAACCACTAGAGGGAGGTGATCTGTAGTCTGGAGTGAGGGAGAGGTACACGCTCCCTAATTGACCTGACTATTTTATCAATCAGGTGAAAATGCCCTCTTGAAAACACTTCATCCACAAAAGCATAAATGGTGCAACTATAGGAAGCTACACACTTCAGATACCTTCTGTTCAAACTCTGTTTGATGTAGCTGTATGTCTTCCTTTCCACAGCTCAGCCAAAGCTCCAAAAGTCGCCCCCACTTTCCCCCTCAGTCCTCTCCTCCCCCACCTCCCCTCTCAGTGCTCCCCCACCTCCCCCCTCAGTCCTCTCCTCTCCCACATCCCTTCTCAGTCCTCTCCTCCCCCACCTCCCTTCTCAGTCCTCTCCTCTCCCACCTCCCTTCTCAGTCCTCTCCTCTCCCACATCCCTTCTCAGTCCTCTCCTCTCCCACATCCCTTCTCAGTCCTCTCCTCTCCCACATCCCTTCTCAGTCCTCTCCTCTCCCACATCCCTTCTCAGTCCTCTCCTCTCCCACATCCCTTCTCAGTCCTCTCCTCTCCCACATCCCTTCTCAGTCCTCTCCTCTCCCACATCCCTTCTCAGTCCTCTCCTCTCCCACATCCCTTCTCAGTCCTCTCCTCCCCCACCTCCCTTCTCAGTCCTCTCCTCTCCCACATCCCTTCTCAGTCCTCTCCTCTCCCACCTCCCTTCTCAGTCCTCTCCTCTCCCACATCCCTTCTCAGTCCTCTCCTCTTCCACATCCCTTCTCAGTCCTCTCCTCTCCCACATCCCTTCTCAGTCCTCTCCTCTCCCACATCCCTTCTCAGTCCTCTCCTCTCCCACATCCCTTCTCAGTCCTCTCCTCTCCCACATCCCTTCTCAGTCCTCTCCTCCCCCACCTCCCTTCTCAGTCCTCTCCTCCCCCACCTCCCCTCTCAGTCCTCTCCTCCCTCTCCTCCCTCACCTCCCCCCTCAGACCTCTCCTCCCTCACTTCCCCCCTCAGTCCTCTCCTCCCCCATCTCCCCCAGTCCTCTCCTCCCTCACTTCCCCCCTCAGTCCTCTCCTCCCCCACCTCCCCCAGACCTCTCCTCCCTCACCTCCCCCCTCAGTCCTCTCCTCCCTCACTTTCCCCCCTCAGTCTTCTCCTCCCTCACTTCCCCCCTCAGTCATCTCCTCCCTCACCTCCCCACTTGGTCCTATCCTCCCCAGCACAACGACGATAGGGAGGGAGAGAGGGGCGGTCTTATTAATGGTTTAGGTTAACCTAGCGAGGTCAAACCCATTGGAGCTGGTGATGGATCTAGTCTGTAGGAGCAGGGAGCCTGCCCTGGGATGAGGCAGGGATGACTCCTCCACCCTCTTCCCACACATCTGTCTTTAGCCTGGACGGCCTGTTTCTGTGATCACAAATACTGTAGGGGGGGGGGGATAAAGCGCAGGAATCAGAGGAATTGGGACATACTGTAGGGGGGATAAACGGAAGAAGTTCCTGGGGGAGTAACTGATGGCCATTCAGATACAGTAAAACACATTCCTTCACACATGCACATGTGCACACACACAAACACTGTCTGTAAGGGATAGTGGGTGGTGGTCCATTACTGAGAAAGCTTCTTGCCTTGAGCTTGTCTAATGCGATATATGTTCTATTAGATGTCGACTGAACATGCTAGATGCATAGATGGATTTTTGTAAGATAAGAGTCAGAGTTTAATTAAAAGTAGAGATAATCCGAAGCCAAGAAAATTACATCATTTTCATTATGATATGCGTTGAAATTGACCCAAGAATTAAGTTTCTCATCAAAGGACCCTTGTTTTGACACGTGTACTGTATTTCCTAGATAAAATACTCAGATGCATACTTTTTATTGGCAATAACCAGGAAGTGAAGTAGTGTCCCTAGGAAAACAAAAGCATCTGACACAAGTTACACTTAAATCAAGCATACCGTTCATATGGACAGGTTTTGCACGATGAGATGCTCTCCGCTACAGAACAGACAGTGATCTGAGAGAGAGAGAGAAACACAAAGGGCTGATGTCAGCCCTCAGCAGAGGAGAAAGACAGAGAACATGCTCCTGTTTCCATGTGGTGGGATAATAGTAATAAGCGGGAGAGGGGGATTAAGTCAGATAATAATATCAACGATTTATACTGTATCTGAAGAGATGCAGTGCCTGAAGTTTTTTTAATACTAATTCTAATTTCCATGTAGATTATACATATTATACTAGGTACATCAATAGTTAAATTACAGTATATTACTGTAGTGTAACGCTACGGTTACATCCCTGTAAAGCAGATTATCCCTTGTCTACAATGAGTGACTCATAAACTGTATGAATACAATAAAACATAATATATCACAATTTAGGTTTTTATTATGTTTTCATTTGATAATTTTAATAGAAATGATAATGACAAAATGTCTAACTGCTTCCTGTGCTGGGGCCTTGTAGCACAACACAGACACAGCTAATGAGGTTACATAACTTCACTGCAAGGCACACTGCAGACGTTAGTACGCCACTACGTCAGTAGAATGTTGGGTTGTTTAGTGACTAAACCAATATGTGCACAACCCAACAACCCAAGGGGCAAAACAGACAAGATTGATGACAACGTATATATGCAGTCCCCAAATGTTTATTAAAAACATAAATACATTTGCACAATGAGCAGTTGTCTCTCAGATACATTGTTACAGTTGTTGGTTAGCTAGCTAGTGAATTTTTGCCATATTAGCATAGATGTGGCATGAGTCAAAACACCTCAGAACAAGACATGATGTCAATAACAAGACAGCGAGCTGAAACGAGATTGCCATCCAGAATCATAACAACAGGGCCTTCTACCTCTAAGATGTGCGTGCATCGTTTTAGTGACTGTAGGGCAATGGAATTACAAAGCACAGGGAATTACAATATTCACACTGTCCTCAACTTATAGGACGCACTATAGTTGATCTTTAGATGGATTATTTCCTGGACACACAAAGCATGCTTTTTATTTATTTATTTTATTTAACCTTTACTTAACTAGGCAAGTCAGTTAAGAACAAATTCCTATTTACAATGACGGCCTACACCGGCCCAACCCTAACCCAGACGACGCTGGGCCAATTGTGCGCCGCCCTAGGGGACTCCCAATCACGGCCGGTTGTGATACAGCCTGGAATCAAACCAGGGTCTGTAGTCACGCCTCTAGCACTGAGATGCAGTGCCTTAGACCGCTGCGCCACTCTTAATGGAGTGCTCAAACCGGCTCAGAGTTTTCAAGTCACAGAGGGGTACATTTTCAACAATGCATTGTTTAACATCGGGTGTTAACCTGAAAGTAAGTTTCATCTGTGTGTTATGAACTGAAATGCACTGCTCAACCTCGATGAGCAGACCTTTAAACATTGAAGCAGTTCATCTCCTCTGACATTTTACTCTTTTGACCAACAGGTTCACAGTTTGTTGACTCCATGGAGAGGCTTCATGTCTCTCCAGTCTCGGAGACAACCAGTCAGTTATCAGCATTTAGGCCTACATTATTATGACTTTTGTAGATCCTCTTCAATCAATCAGTGTCACAGTCAGATTTCTGTCAGTCAACATTGGGGGTTATAAACGTGCGCAGTAGTAATGCTAAAGTTAGAGAGGCTGTGAGTCAGTCAGCTGGCTGGACATGCAGAAGAGACATTCACAATCACATGGCCCAGGATATGTTGGCCGCATGTTCTTTAGCCTTCATCCGCAGCACGGCAATGCTGGACGAGCGTCTCTCAAACTCGGGCTTGGTCTCGAACGGGTGTCCGTTGGGTGAGGGCGTGAGGAGGGAGTCAGCCGTGAAGAAGTTGTTGAGGGAGACGTGTCCAAACTGGTTCTGCTGGTTGGGGAAGCCCACATACCCGTGGTCGGCTGCGGAGCGGGGGGAGTGGGAGTAGGAGGTTACACAGGGAGGAGATCCACGGGGGAGCATGCAGGAGGACACCACAGAGCCACTGGGAGCAGGGCTGGGCCACAGGTTGTTGGGGATCTGTGGAGGAACATAAAACAGATCATTACTTATCTGGTTATTTATTATTCTATCAGAGAAGTTGATTGGTCTTGGCTTTGATTATGAAGTGCTACTGATGTTTAGTATTTTGCCACTGGCCTCAAAGTAGGGAAATGTCCACATTGCGTTAAAGTTATTCTATTCTACAGTATATTGAGGGTATTTTCTTACATTTCAGATTTCAGGGATGTGATAGAATATCAGGGGGGAGAAGGCTTCCAGTCCAGATGTCACAAATTGTATTCCTGATTAAGCAGGAAAAATCGTATCTGTAAGATCTGAACCCATCTGGTCACTATACTTACTATTCAGCATTTTCCCCACACGCTTAGACAAAACAGGTGCTATCTAGAACCCTTTCGGGTTCTACCTGCAACCAAAAAGGGTTTGCCCAGGAACCATAAAGGGTTCTCCTATGGGGACAGCCAAAGAACCCTTTTGGAACCCTTTATTTTAAGAGTGTACCACTGGGCTGGAACTACAGAAGACTATGGCCAAATGTTGGTTTACAGACAAATTTAGCAAATACTAGACAGACAATTAATTGTGGTGCTGGTGAAGATTGTGGTCTGGTTTGGTGGTTATAAGTAATGGCGGTTTGTTAGCGTTTATATTTTCAACTGGTTTCAAACTAAATTATTTCCCTAAACCAAATGATTTCCCTAAACCAAATGATTTCCCTAAACCAAAAATGATTTCCCTAAACCAAAAATGATTTCCCTAAACCAAATGATTTCCCTAAACCAAATGATTTCCCTAAACCAAATGATTTCCCTAAATATATGACAGAGAGAGCGTATCAGAGAGAGTGTATGACAGAGAGAGCGTATCAGATATGACCTCAACCATCTATAAATATAGCAACAATTTTACACAAACTTCACATTTTAAAACGAATCCAGATCGTGCTCTTTCATAGAAATGTCCATGTCCAACCCACAAAAAAATGTCATTCATGTTCCCCCTACAGTATGTACAAGGAAGAAATCATCAACTTTCAAATGGATTTAGTCATGGTCGTAAATCAAACAGTAAGATCCACAATTTGGCGTCAGTGCCCTCTATAGTAAGTAATATATCTGGATAAACTATAATAAAGGCGATGGGTTTATTCTAGTGTTTATATGATGAACATATGAGAGGGAACACATTCAGGCATGGATTTAGGACAGGACATTGAGAGCCTGGCTGTGCCGCTTTACATCTTCAAAGCTAATCCTCTTCAACGATGTTAGTCTGTAAGAGTAGTCTATTTACTTCAAACGCGACTAACGCGCTCTACACCGACGGCGTGACCACACCCCACCTAAGGATTTCGATGGGTCAGACAAAGTTAAACATGTATCATCATTTACGGGTATGAACGCTTTCAACATTTTATTTTGGAGTAATGCGTTCTGGCCGCCCGTTCTGGCTTTAACGTTTAATGTTGGCTTTAAAATAATAGCCTACACAGTCTAGAGAAAAGTAAATATTTCCAGTGAAATCTGAGACGGAATCATTAATTCCAGTGGTTTGCCGAGATACTTTCTAATCAACTTTGGAAATCTTATCTGAAATATGGTGCATGATAAATCAAACCCGCCGTCACAGATGGTCAATTTATCAAGGGTTTGTGGCGGTCAACAGCACTCTCATCTTATTTATAGTCGAACCTATTCCATTTTGACGCACGATATGCTCCACAAATTATATTAGGTCATTATTAACAATAATTAGGACTTAGTATAGCCTACCAAAACCACATGTTTAATTTCAGATTATATGATTTTACAGAAGATGGAGAAGAAAAAAAACGATTCAATAGTGGCAAATAAATTGTTGTTCTGGTGAAAGAGCAAACTTGCCTGTGAGTAACTGTCTGTTCTTGGCAACACTGATATGTCGTATGTGGCTGCAAAGTGACTTTTTGCCTGTTGAATCTGTCCATAACGTTCTCTTTTTCTCCACTTGGCTCTTCTGTTTTGAAACCACACCTAAAACGGGAACGAGAGATAGAAAATCATCAGACTGTGTCAATAAAGAAATTGGTGAACATGTACCCTTCCTTTTCAGCGTTGTCTTAACATATTGCTCTATTAGATTACACTTCGAGTACACCAAGCCGTCACACAAATATAGAGCCAATAAAGAAATCGAGGATCAATTCTTAATTGACAGTAGTAAATCTGAAAATATGCTCTATAAATATGGTTAAAAAGCCTAAATGGCCAACATTGCACTACATTAAATAACCTTGGGCCTACTTATGTTGTACATTCTAAATACATAGATTGTTTTAATAGACCTAAAATAAGACCAAAGTGATCTCTGTCAACAGTAGGCTACATGTGATGTTCCCGATTCTGTTCCTAAACAACGTGGCAATAGAACAACTGAAGGACAGTGAAAGTAGGTCTACATTACCTGTACTCTGGCCTCGGTTAGTTCCGTCCTCATCGCCAGCTGTTCTCTCACATAAACATCTGGGTAATGAGTTTTCTGAAACACCTTCTCCAACTCCTCCAGCTGTGCGCTAGTGAATGTCGTCCTGTGTCGCCTCTTCTTACTGCTCGATACGTTACTGTCACACTTGTCACCCATTTCGTCCAAATCCGTTTTCTCCTGACACGCCGTTACCGGCGAGGCCCTCAGATTGCAACAGTTGTCGATCGACCTTCCAAGATCCGCGTGCAAGGTATCTTCCGTTTTCTGCACACCATAATTGGCTATATGAAAGAAAAATAAATGGTATTATTTGTATTAAAAATCAATGAATAACGCAGATGTTGCAAAAATATAGGCATATGCCATATTAAGTAATCTATGACAGGTGAGTGAGACTATGAATAATAGGCCAATGACGAATATATTTACATTTAAGAGATGTTGCTGTAGGCATGTTTGTTATGTAACCTATATGCGGTGAATGTGAAATATTTTGCAGTACAACTATATTTCAGTTTTGGTGATGTAAAATAATATTTTCAAAACCACAACTTAATAATGTGAGCCTATAAACATACTTCCATTCCTCATATTAAACAGACAGATTTGTAATATGATCACATCTACCCATTGCTCTTTCAATGTGTTGCTAGCTTGGCAATATAAAAAATAACTCAATTGCCGCAATTCAATAGTTTATGGATTTAGAGCAATAACAATCACATAACACAAAAAAACTTGTTTGAGATATGGCACATAAATGTGGAGATGTGAGGAAATGACGCACAAGTAGCCTACCATGTTCATATCAGGCACAATTTTGAGAACAAAAAACGTGGGTGACACTTTACCTGCAAGTATAGACTATATTGAATGTACATTTTGTTATAGGCCTAATGCATCGTAACACATCTCATAGCCTACCAATTTCAGCGGCAGCTAAAAAATATATTTGGTAGCGTTATATGCATCGTGAGTGGAAAAGGTTCCAGTAACTAACCGTGTTGGTCTCCGCAAGGCGAGGAGCGCTCCATTCGCGAGTGGTGCTCGCTGCTCTGTATCCCGAAGGCCTGCACACACTTGGGCGAGGTCTTGCTGTAGTACTGCACACTGTCCAAACTCTCCATAACTTGGTCCAGCGCGCCGCCAGAGCCCATGTAGTAGTCGCTGCCCTTAATCGCTTGACTTTTCAATGCGAATTTATCGTTCATGTATTCCATGATCTCCTTCCCCAGATCTCGTCGCTCACAGAACCTTGTCAGCTGACCATAAATAAGCTCTGTCGACGTTCAACAAAATTGAAGAGCTATATCGGCTATCCCGATAACACAATAATTCGCCAAAGCCGTTAATATGTCTTGTCTTGAAGGCACTTTGGTCTCTTTATAACGGGAGGAGAGGGGGTTCCTTGAAGAAGCCTCCCTCCCCACTTTTGAATATGGAGCAGTAGGAACTCCTCCCACGCGCACAGTCCAAACCAAACACACTTTAAGTGATTCTAGAATTGGGCTAAAAGGAAACAATCAAATTGATTTAAATTTACAACATGTTTAGCCACCCCAAATAAAGTGGGGTAATGATTTATCTAGCCTACTGCAAGTTGAGACTGCACATACAATGTGTTAGAGCGCATGGAAACGGACGTTGGTCTTCGACACTCACTTGATGGTCATTCCAGTTATTGGTTGAAATTATTGCTAATAAACTGAATAACTTTATTATAATGGCAATATATTTAGGAAAATATTAATTTATATTGTGTAACAACTTTTATGATATTTTTTAGACTTCAAAACTATGCTTTTAAATGTCAAATGTTTTTGTTATTTAACCAGGCAAGTCAGTTAAGAACAAATTCTTATTTACAATGACGGCCTACCAAAAGGTCTCCTGTGGGGACGGCGGCTGGGATTAAAAATAAGAAAAATAAAATAAATATATTAGGACAAAAACACACATCATGACAAGAGAGACAACACAACACTACACAAAGAGAGACCTAATACAACAACATAGCAAGGAAGCAACACATGACAACACAGCATAGTAGCAACACAACATGACAAAAACATGGTAGCAACACAACATGGCAGCAGCACAACATGGGTACAAACATTAGTGGTTACAGACAACAGCACACAGGCTAGAAGATAGAGACAACAATACATCACGTAAAGCAGCCACAACTGTCAGTAAGAGTGTCCATGACTGAGTCTTTGAATGAAGAGATGGAGATAAAACTGTCCAGTTTGAGTGTTTGTTGCAGCTCGTTCCAGTCGCTAGCTGCAGCGAACTGAAAAGACGAGATAAACGCTATACTTTCTCTACAAAATGGTGAATTACAGGCGGATGCAAATTGCTGGTGGGTCTTTTAGATACATTCTAGAAATTAAGACTGACTTATTTGTGTGCTTTGAAAGACAGTTGTACATGCGCCCAATGTTGTGGTAATTCCTTAGGCCTACTGTATAATAATAATAACAAAAATAATGTTTATTCGATTTGCATTTGTATTGTCACGTTTCATCACATTTGCTGCATTTACGCAGAAAACACATTATGTTTATGCGAGGCTTTTTAATCTATTGGAATGTATTGTTTGGTTAAACATAGGCCTATTGTACATATTACAATCAGATGTATTTTTAAATCTATAGCCTAACACATGAAGCATGCGTGCATTATTTATTACACTGTAAGCGCAAGCAATTGTAGTGTAGTTTAAGATGTCACAACTGGCCTCTCTAAATGTGCACATTTTTAAAACGGGATAAAAAACGTCCATAATAACGGTGATCCTTATAGGATGATAAGGTGCTCATAGGTCTACCTGCTTAAAACTCATAATGAATTCAGACCAATATAATGTATCATATTTAGTAATAGCTGAAGTTTGCGTGTGCCTCAATTGTGATTCCAGTATTTCAGAGCTAATAGTTATGCAGTTATGACGTGCAGAATTATATCACAACAGGACACTTTGGAAAAAATATATTTAACTTCAGGGAAACGAATTCACATGTTTACTGGGATGGTATTTACATGTCAATGGAATCTGTGTGTCGTGTCTCAATGTTCAGCAATGTTAATCGGATTTAGTGAGAATCCATGGAACTTCGAATTGGAGCAATAATAGCCTACTCACTGCAACTCGCACGAAGCCATGTGGACAGCATATTTTTGTACGGATCTTTAACAAGCAATGCAATGCCTTGTCCAATTTAGCAGACCTAACAAAGACAACGAACGTTAGGCTACATGTCAGTATGGATAGAGAATGAGATAATTTACATATTTACTTGTTATAAGACTGCATTCGTGGTATGGTTTTGATAGCAACCACATGAGTGAATTTATATGTCAGGGAGGAACTATTTTGTGGACAAATGTATAGCCAATACTACTGATTATAATTTTATCCGCATTGAAAAAGTGCGTAAAAATGTGCATGTGTGTGCGAGTCATTTTCCGTATATATTCTAGTCTAACGATTTGGGGTGATAGGGGCTCAATGCAAACTATTGAACAAAGTCATAAAATAAGGCTATGCATAACAGAGAGAGAATAACTCATAACCTTTGAATGAATTAAATATTGGCTATATTAAAGATACATATAATACATTGACGAGGAAAAGCCTGCAGGAAACCCAACAGTACATATGACCACCGTGCTTAAAAAACAACAGGAAGACAAGTTCCTCTCCATATAATGACAATAATTATATTGCCAAGAACAGAAACCCTCTTCCCCCTCCTTCCATCTCGTGGGCCTACCACCTGCCATGCAGACCATATTTAGCTACGGTTCGCTATCGGGTCAGTGATAATACCTGGGGTTGGATGGTGCCACTCGAGAAAAAATATAAATAAATATGAGTGCTCTTAAGTAGCAGGGGGGAGTCTTATTGGGCTTCTAAGGTGACCTCGCCATGCGACCTCATGCTGAGGAGAAAATGCGAAAAGTTCGCGGCGGTTTGGTCCGTAGGTGGGCGGTGGACTGAGAACTGCCACAAGCCGCAAGTTCTTGAAAGTGGACATAATGTTGTTGTCATTGCTGCAGGCTTGCCATAACAAAGGGTTGCACCTATTTTAAAAGTGAATTCAAAAACTAGACCCAGGATAAATTATGGTTGCAATGTTGGTTTATCTGTTGCTCAAAATAAAACTACTTTCATGCACCATCATTTATTAATTCCTTCAGAAAATAATCTAAATATCATTATGGTCAAAATTACGAATCGAATCGAGTAAAAAGTCATTGATTAGACCAACAATTAATCACAAAAACAGCCTTGTTGAGCCTTGGTCTGAATAATAATAAACAATTGGAAAGTCATTTAAGACTCTAGCTAGCCAAAGCCACAGTGTGAACTCTAATTTAGTGTCAGTGTTTTTGTCACTCATGTTAAAGTCTTAGATACACAGTATTACAGGCGACTCTCAAAATCAAAAAGCAACCAACGTTAATTTTTTGTTGCAGCCTGCCGATACGATTAGCCATTTATATAGAAACCTCTCTCTCCAAATGTTTACAAAATGTTAACGCAATTGATTCATCCTCAGTGTTTGTTTTTATTGTGTTGGTTTGTATTTTGTTTTGCATGCTCACGCAGACAGGCATGCCTAGAAACTCAGGCACTGAGTCAGTCAGTGTACAATGTAATCTGGGTTCATGTACACAGGTCTCTACGGTCACACTGGTCTAATTAAAATGATAATAAACCATTAGATGAGCTCGCTGAGCTGATCCCAGATGTAGGAGAGATAGCTACTACTAATCAAAATACAAATCTATACATTCTTGGAAGAAGTTCTCAAAAACGGAAAAATGTGGAAAAATAGAAGAAAATAAAACTATAAAAATATATATATTTAGAATGTTGACCATTCGTGCTGTAGCACCACTCAAGTCAAGGTTAGACTTTCAAGCAACACAACAAGGGCATAACTTTGTGTTGAATATTGGGGGGGGGGGGGGGGGGGGGTCAGGGTCAATGGGTTCTGGTGTCAACACGTGAAAGCAATGCTCCCTCTAAATTGAGCCCGTGCACAGGCGCGCAGCTCCACAGGGACTGCTGCACAGAAGAAATATCAGCCTGTGCAGAGAAGCACATATTTGAACTTTGCTGAACTTTCTAGTTTTCCCCTTTAGTTAACACTATTAACTTTACCTTCCACTGTGGGAATTGACAATATTAGCCACTTTCTATGCAACATACCGAAACAAACGAACTATGCAAGACTTAGTATGCAAAACTAACTATGCAAGATTTTTTTTTGTAGGCAGAACGTACCAGAGTAGGATTCTATTGCATTGACAGGCATGACTCAGCCCATACTCTACAGACCGGTGCAGCATAACCATATGCAAAACGAATTATGCAAGATATTTTCTTGTAGGCAGAATGTACCAGAGTAGGATTCTATTGCATTGACAGGCATGACTCAGCCCATACTCTACAGACCGGTGCAGCATAACCAATCAGAGCTGCAGTATCCCTATATGCAAATAAAACATTGACATATATGGATCTGTGCCATTCACTTTGAACTGGACTGTGTTTACAGCATGAGTGGTCATGAGTAGATGCACTTGTTTAAGATCAAAGCAAGAACTGCTTGTAGCCACTTATGCATATTTGTCCATATTCTTTGCTAGTAAGTGGTATTAGCCCATTTATAGCTAATTTCTAGTCAGCAGTGGGGGAGTGGTTGCTTACTACAAGAGCACAAAATGTGTGCATTTCTAGCAATCTTTGAAAAGCAAGTCAGGTAAAGAGCATTTGTTTCTGTCTTAAAGTGGCAGTGTTGTATTTTGAGACAGGCTTGAATAAGCGAAGTAGCCAATAGGCAGAGGGTAGCATCATTTGTCTGTTTCTCTGTATTGATCAAATAGCCACAGTAGCCTACTTGGCCACTGTTATAACTGTAACTTAAAGCGGGTACAGCCTCAGTGTTCACAGAGAACGCCGCCAATAGTTGCACAGAATTTTCACAACTTCCAAGTTTTCGCTTAGCAGACCTGACATTTGCTCAGTGCCGATTTTTTTTTTTAGGAAACATTGGTGAAATGGTTGTTTCTGATTAATTTCGAAGGGAAAATACGTTTAAAAACATGTCCTGATAATTTGGTCAAAATACCCCAATCACAACTGAAACGCCAATATTTTTCTAATTTCTTTAAACTTCTTACTCATAACAGTTCAGAAAGTCACCACCACACCCCTTCTTTAACTACATTTAAAGGTCAAAACCCATTATTCTACTTGTGTACCCTTTACCACACTTGGCTAGTACATGGTCTTGAATAACTAATTTCTTATACCCAATTAACTTAAAAGGAGTGGAGTCCAGACACTTCTTACTTGGTTGCACAATTTAATGTCAGTATTACTTCATAAAAAACTTAAGTGACAGTCAAAACATAACTGTTCAATATGGCTCAAGCAACGGACTTCAAAATAGACCAATCAGTATGGCGTCATGCTCAAGCAACGGACTTAAAACATATATATAAACAACATATTGTTATTCACCATCAAGAAAAAACGAAACATTCAATAACCGGTTGCAACCTTATACAAAGTTGGGCATAGTGGTACAGAAAGGGGTCAGATCTTCAGTCTGAATTCAGTAAAATGCACGAAATACCTGTTTACGCCTGTCACTGACAGAAACAACATTTGGGATGTTGTTTTCCTATCTATGGTATCCAGCTTCTCCTGGTGGATACCACAGACGCAAAATAGATCAATCTGCTTTGGGTGCGTTCGTAAATTCACTCTGGATATCTACTCCAATTTCAGAGCGCTCTCCTCTTGTGTGCTATGTCACCCCCTTTGGTTCCCCCTGTGCTTGAGCGCAGAATAACTGATCCATTTACGAACGCTCAACACCCCTTGAATATGGCCGGTGTCAGTCAACCTCGGCGAAAAGGCGTCATTAAATTGTTGCCAGCAGCACAGTTACAGTCACCAATGCTCTGGATAACATGAAAACAGCCTAACCAGCTCTGCTAGGGCGAGTAAAATAGTCAGAGTGAAGTGTCCTCAACTCTGTGTGGGGCGGCAGGTAGACTAGTGGTTAGAGCGTTGGACTAGTAACCGAAAGTTGCTAGATCGAATCTCCGAGCTGACAAGGTAAAAATATGTCATTCTGCCCCTGAACAAGGCAGTTAACCCACTGTTCCTAGGCCATCATTGAAAATAAACATTTGTTCTTAACTGACTTGACTAGTTAAATAACGGTTACATCACAAAAAAACATAATTAAATGTTACAGCAGCACAGATTTGAGATATGCTCTGGATAACAGAGCATTGTCTGGGAGCCGTTGAGGTCAGAACGGTAAAAAAAAAAAGTACGCTCTGAATTTATCTTATAGCACTTCGTCTAGTCAGCAAAGCTGAGGAGTTGATCTGTGCGATGTAAACTGCTGTCCAACGTGCTTTATATGCCTTATAACTCAAATTGTTAACTGATCACCTGTTCGGCCTCAACATGGGCGGTCTCACTATTGCCTGTATTTGAACCCTGACATAATCATATTACAAACATGACGGGGTTAACTTATTACGTATACCATGGCATTGTTGAATACTCGTTTCTGATTGACTTGAAATAAATCCTAGAACATGCATTATCTAAGTGATAATGCCCGAGAAGCCGTGTTCGGAGGATATATTGGCACAGGTGTTGTTCGTCGAGGGCGGGAAAACCGTGCCAATATATCGTCCAAACACCGACATTAGCACTTTTATACAACGGGTTACCAACATATTCAAATAATGATTGACATATTTTCATTAAAAAGGTTATTTTGATTAATTTTTTTCATCCTTCCACAAGATATGGTCCCGACACAAATATAATGTTTCTACCCAAGCCGACTGGTCATTCGTTCTATCGGTTTGGTTGCCGGAGACGCAACCCAGCTGTTCAGTGACTATGTATAGATAATAAACATAGAGTAGCAGCAGTGTAAAAACAAAGGTGGGTCCCGGTGGCCATTTGATGAATTGTTCAGCAGTCTTATGGCTTGGGGGTAGAAGCTGTTACGGAGACCTTTGGACCTAGATTTGGTCCTCCGGTACCACTAGCCATGGTATGAAAGGGTTATAATCAACTCGTTGCGTTCTCTGGAAAGTAATGCAACTCCATTGACAGTCAGTTCCACTCCGCTAGCGAGTCGTGGAAGGTTCATTATTTTACATAGAACGCATAGCCTCTTGTTGATTAGCCCTTACTTAGATTCTGATTTTATTAACTAAATTATTGATTTACTGTCTGGCAATAGGTATAGCTAGTTGGCTGACGTCATAGTACCAGTCTACAGGGCTGGCGTTATGGGCCGTCCAAATAAAATATTAAACTATAGATAATTTATTTGACCAAGACGCATGCCGACAGAAAGACCCATCAATCTCAGATAAAGCATCCGAGCCAGCGAAACAGCGCCCCTCTGTCTCCATATGTGTAGACCATGTATCTTATGCTTTCTGGACAAAATGAGTATGGCATGTCATACATTTTCTAGCCAGACAGCATCAGATCCATATGCTACATATACTAAGATAGAAGGGTGCTATTTTGCTCGCTAGTTTCAGCAGAGGAAGAGGCGAAGCGAGAGGGCTCGCTCTTGCGAAAATCTGTCCTGAATAAGCCCAGTGCATTTCTATGGGCATAATATGCAGACATAAACTTGTCACCTACATTCCTAGGACAACGACTTGCATTGTTAGGGCGGGGACAGATACAGATATCTGGTTTCAGCCACTTGCGAATTAGAAAGCAAAGTTGGCGGGTGCACTGTTCGGATGCTGGCTTCCCCTAAAGTAAATTGATGTCTTGTCAAAATTATACAATTACTCCCGTCTAAATAATTCGCTAACGATAGCTCAAGCCAAGACAGATAGAAAGGGAGGCAGAGTGATGAATGTGATTGAAAGAACCTGCATTTTCATCAGGATATTTTGATTTGTCAGTTTTAGGCCTATGTATTTCCCTTAGTTGACGATGGAAGTTATAGGCGCACTGCTGCATTGGCCTATGGGCCTATAGCTATTTATTTAGCAGCCAATGGATCATGGTGTATCAATGTGTCCATATGGCAAAGGCTGGGGCTCTTGCATGCACTCTTTCAAGAGTGTGCACACAGGAGATCCCATAAAAAAACGGGCCCACCTATAGAAATAAAATGCCCATCCAACTGATTCGTTCTGTTGCAATCCCTGCCAGTTTTTATTTTTGTACAGTATGGTTAGCTAGCTAGCTATTCATTCATTTACGTAGTCTTCTGCATCCCCCCCAAATGTCTTATGTCCTGCACGTTTCTCCCTTTTGGCATTGGCACCTCCATTAAGGGCACTAGTTACTTTTTCACTAGGGTGAACACTGACCCATTGAGTGCTGATCATCTGAAACTGCAGTTGAAAAGGAAAAGTTGAAGATCCAGATACAGCGCTAGCTTAGCTTGCTAGCTAACGCAAGCCTTGCTAAAATAACCAACCTAGCATTCTATCACTCGGTATAAAACTCCTTTTACACAATATTATATCATCACCAATAGTTTGCTAGTTACACAAGAACATAGGAATACATCTATGACATTTTCATGAACGTTTACTCGTTTATACATTTAAGAACCTGCGAAAATAGGATCATATGAAGCAAGCTAGATCTACTCAGGGTTTTCTAAAGTTAACCAGCTTCAGTTAGCTTAAATTCCAACTCAGGCTTCATCCCTACTAGGACGGTGGATATTCCTGTCTGCCTGCCTCTAAACTCTAACAGGCTTGTAACTGCGAGTGTATGTTGCACATGGCCTGTCGAAAGCCGAATTCTTCATGGACACAATGCTGAAACATTAATCCATTTCCATTGGTCAGTCAGTGACACATTTTCATTTGTGCGAAATCAAAATGAAAAATAAGTTATCTTGCAAATTCAGCAGGCTATGGTGTGAAAGTCTTTATTTTATTATTGTTAATGCCGACTTTATCAAAGCACTTTTCCCCCCACTCCTATCAATAAAATAATTGTATTAAGGTCATACAAAAGTGTTGCGGTCTGTGAAGTTTTAAAATGCATTCTGTCATTTATATGTGTGTAATTTAATATAAATTAAGAGGCCCTCCGATTTGACACGCTGAACTCTGTCTGAGAAGTAGTTGGTGAACCGGGCGAGGCAGTCATTTGAGAAACCAAGGCTGTTGAGTCTGCCGATAAGAATACAGTGATTGACAGAGTCGAAAGCCTTGGCCAGGTCGATAAATACGGCTGTACTGTATTGTCTTTTATCAATGGCAGTTATGATATCGTTTAGGACCTTGAGCGTGGCTGAGATGCACCCATGATCAGCTCGGAAACCAGATTGCATAGCGGAGAAGGTACGGTGGGATTCGAAATGGTCGGTGATCTGTTTGTTAACTTTGCTTTCAAAGACCTTAGAAAGGCAGGGTAGGATAGATATAGGTCTGTAACAGTTTGGGTCTAGAGTGTCTCCCCTTTGAAGAGGGGGATAATTGCGGCAGCTTTCCAATCTTTGGGGGTCTCAGACGATACGAAAGAGAGGTTAAACAGGCTAATAATAGGGGTTGCAACAATTGTGGCGGATAATTTTAGGAAGAGAGCATGCAGATTGTCTAGCCCAGCTGATTTGTAGGGATCCAGATTTTGCAACTATTTCAGAACATCAGCTATCTGGATTTGGGTGAAGGAGAAATGGGGGAGGCTTGGGCAAGTTGCTGTGCGGGGTGCAGGGCTGTTGACTGGGTAGGGATAGCCAGGTGGAAAGCATAGCCAGCCGTAGAAAAATGCTTATTGAAATTCTCAATTATCGTGGATTCATCGGTGGTGACAGTGTTTCCTAGCCTCATCGCAGTGGGCAGCTGGGAGGAGGTGATCTTATTCCCCATGGACTTTACAGTGTCCCAGAACTTTTTGGAGTTTGTGCTAAAGGATGCAAATTTATGTTTGAAAAAGCTAGCCTTTGCTTTCCTAACTGCCTGTGTATATTGGTTCTTAACTTCCCTGAAAAGTTGCATATCGTGGGGGCTATTCGATGCTAATGCAGTACGCCACAGGATGTTTTTGTGCTGGTAGTCAGGTCTGGAGTGAATCAAGGGCTATATCTGTTCCTGGTTCAATTTGTTTTTAATGGGGCATGCTTATTTAAGATGCTGAGGAAAGCACTTTTAAAGAATAACCAGGCATCCTTTATCCCGAGTTGAACTCAGAGTTGACCAAACTTACCTCACTAACTCCTCAAACCTGCTTTTCATCAAGTCCCAGAATCTGTTCCGAAGTACAATTTCAGGATACCTGGGCCAGGTCGATTAGAAAGGCCTGCTCGCGGAAGTAATTTAGGGAGCGTTTGACAGTGATGAGGGGTGGTCGTTTGACCGCAGACCCATTACGGACGCAGGCAATGAGGCAGTGATCGTCGAGATCCTGGTTGAAGACAGCAGAGGTGTATTTAGAGGGCAGGTTGGTCAGGATGATATCTATGAGAGTGCCCGAGTTTACGGATTTAGGGTTGTACCTGGTAGGTTCATTGATAATTTGTGTGAGATTGAGGGCATTTAACTTAGATTGTAGGATGGCCGGGGTGTTAAGCATGTCCCAGTTTCGGTCACCTAACAGTACGAGCTCTGAAGATAGATGGGGGGCAATCATGTGTGTGTATGCATGTGTCTGTGCCTATGTTTGTGTTGCTTCACAGTCCCTGCTGTTCCATAAGGTGTATTTTTACCTGCTTTTTAAATCTGATTTTACTGCTTTCATCAGTAACCTGATGTGGAATAGAGTTCCATGTAGTCATGGCACTATGTAGTACTGTATGCCTCCCCATAATCTGTTCTGGACTTGGGGCCTGTGAAGGGACCTCTGGTGGCATGTCTTGTGGGGTATGCATGGGTTTCTGAGCTGTGTGCTATTATTTTAAACAGACAACTCAGTACCTTCAGCTTTTCAACACCTCTTATGAAAACAAGTAATGATGATGTCAATCTCTTTTCCACTTTGAGCCATGAGAGATTGACATGCATATTATTAATGTCAGCTCTCCGTGTAGTTTTAAGAGCCAGCCTTGCTGCCCTGTTCAGAGCCAACTGCAATTTTCCCAAGTCCCTCTTTGTGGCACCTGACCACACTACTGAACAGTAGTCCAGATGCGACAAAACCAGGGCCTGTAGGACCTGCCTTGTTGATAGTGTTGTTAAGAATGCAGAATAGCGTTTTATTATGGACAGACTTCTCCCCATTTTAGCTACTGTTGTATCAATATGTTTTTACCATGACAGTTTACAATCCAGGATAACTCCAAGCAGTAGCCTCAACTTGCTCAATTTCCACATTATTCATTACAAGATGTAGTTGAGGTTTAGGGTTTAGTGAATGATTTGTCCCAAATACAAGGCTTTTACTTTAGGAAATATTTAGGACTAACTTATTTCTTGCTACCCATTCTGAAATAAAATAAAATAAAATACTTAATCAGTTGTCTTCCTCAAATCAAGGGGATGCTGATGCAATCTTTGCAAGAGGGAGGGAATGTGGAGTTAACCGTGACTTAATATGCCCCAGAGCAGGATTCGTTTCCATAGAAATTTAACTGGCTAAAAGGTGGAGCCACTTTTGTATGACCTGTTATCCCGAGTTGAACTCAGAATTGACCAAACTTACCTCACTAACTCCTCAAACCTGCTTTTCATCAAGTCCCAGAATCTGTTCCGAAGTACAATTTCAACTGTCCCAAACTAAAGATGAATCATCCCAAATTAAATACTTTGTTTATTTTTATGTTTTGATATGCCAACATGGGTCTACTCTAGGACAGGTCAATCACAATGATTTAAAAGGCTAATAGGAGTACAACTGAAACAGATCAATGGGGCTGTCAACTGAGTCAGAAATTCACATTCAAACATGTGCCCCTAAAAAGGCCAACATTGGAATAATATTCTAATCTATTTAGCATAAACGTACATGTAACTGAATAAAGGAAACACTTGAGTAAATTAGAGATATTAAGTATATTGAAAGGTGGTGTATCCACACAGGTGTGGTTCCTGAGTTAGTTAAGCAATTAACATCCCATCATGCTTAGGGTCATGCATAAAAATGCCCAGTTGCCCATTATTTAGATTACCACGGCTAGAAGTGATTTAGATAGAGGGGTCTCAAAGGTTCATAGGGTGTGTGTGTCTTAGTCACCAGATTTCAACTCAATTGAACACATATGGGAGACTCTGGAGTGTTGCCTGAGACAGCGTTTTCCACTACCATCCACTACCATCAACAAAACATCTAACGGTGTCACATCCCTCCGATAGAGTTCCAGACACTTGTAGAATCTATGTGCATTGAAGCTGTTCTGGCTCGTGGTGCCCAACACCCTATTAAGACATTTTATGTTGGTGTTTCCTTTATTGTGGCCATTACCTGTAATAAATAATTAGCCTAATTAGCCTCAAAGTGTAGCCTAGGTGATACGTGTTTACAGCCTCTCATTCCACACTGATGCTGACAACAGGGAGACGCCAGAAAATGTAGCCAAACTTTTAATTACATAAATATATGCTAAACGCCAGTTATGTTTGACAATTATAATGTAGGATAATTAACATTAAAGTCTAAAGGCTTGATTCTGTTGACATACTCGAGGCACGGTTCTTTCAGACCAAATGGTCACAAGTGCAGAGAGCAAGGCCAGTGCCTGTTGCCTGGGGATTTTATGTCATTTTATGAGGCATGTCTTACCTTATTTCAAAGTAGCCTAGCCAAAATCAGACCATAGACATGTTGAGGGAATTATTTTATAAACAATTCCTTATGCCATTGAAACCAGCATTCTCACATGTTCTATAAGCGCGCATTGCTGCACTTACAATGTGAAGAAATAATAGTTTAATCAACATTTTAGGCTAAATGTTCTGATCTGTTGCATCAGCCTCATTGCTTTAGAATCTTTCGGGATGTACAATGGTTGTATGAATTTTCTATCTATCGTCCCAGAGTCTGTTTTGAACCGTCACTGCTTGGCGCTTTACAGTGGGGAATTGTTTTCCCCTCAATCAAATTCATCATAACCTTCATCCTCCCCGCAAGTTGCGCTACTGCAACACAACCCTGCCCATGCAGAGGCCAGTTATTTGGCTTCTATCTACTCTGCCTAGACCAGAGGAGAACGACTGCCCCCTCTCATTGACACCACAGGAGTTCATGACCGAAGACAATCATTGTACCAGTGCACTATTGAGTCTTCATATAGGAATGAATGGTGTCACGTGATCGATGGCTTTGTCCACTCATACAGTCATTGGCCTAGATAGACTAGAGAACAAGATAACAAGAGTGACATCGGGCTCTTCTTCAGGCCTCCTCCTATATCTGTTATACAAGCGTTTTTCATCATGAATCTTGTTCTGGAGGCTGCCCTGCAGAGTGCTCATTAGCTGGCACAGCCACAAAGTCATACAATCTGATTTTAAACCTAACCTTAACCCTAACCACACAGATAACCCTATTGCCTAACCTAAACCTTAAATTAAGACCAAAAGACCATTTTTGTTTTCATTAATTTTTACAATATCAACTTTGCAGCTGGCCTAATTACGGGGAAATCTCTCAGTTCTGCCTCCAGGATAAGACTCATAACAATAAACGTCAACCTACATATCTGGAACAGACAGACTCATCTCTTCTCTCTCTACCCTCTAATGTCTTGTCTAAATGACTAATATATGACACACTTATTTTACCACAAATGTGAGCTTGGGGTGATTACGTATAATGAAATCTATTAGGCAAACAAACGGATACAGGACCTGAAGACATTGTGTGCAGCCAGGCGTTGAGGCGTGAATTCCTCCACTACTTTCTAATGAAAGACAGCATACAGTCAGAATTGAACAACGTCCTGTTAAAGATAATAATGGGAGATAAACCTACTGGGACAGACACACCCAGTCCTAGCAACACACGTAAGGTGAGTACATCCTGAGCATTATGAAAAGTTCTTCAAATGAGTGGCCTGAAAATGTATTGACGTATTAGTCGATATTAATGTTAATTTAAGCAAAACAACAACTAACATATGGGAAAACAGTGTTTGGTGGACAGGGTAAACAATAGAATCCTCACCATTCCAAATATTGGCTGATAACGCCATGCTATGGGCCAAAAGAGAAAATAATCACCAGGTAAAAGCCCCAGGCTTCTCCCGAGGGGGACAGGAGTTCAATCCCCCCCTGAAGGAGAACAGTGCTCTTGGGTTTCAAACCATAACAGTCCTAATGGGCCGGGCAGGACCACCACCAGCACAACTGGCACTAGTCATGATACAGCACTGGTCCTGTCTGTAGACTACATTCCTGATGGGCTGAATACAGTCAAAACACCACCAGAGACCAGGGAGAGAAATATGAAAGTGAAGGGAGGATAAAATAAATAGAGGGACAAGCATTTCCTGCCAGGGAGCCACTCTCCTCTCCAGCTCCATCTATTTGTTTTCACATTCATTAACAGATCATTTACAGCCAACAGACAAGCGATGAACCTTCAACCCCAGGGTTAGCCGCTTTGGTAAGGCGGTGTTTGTGGTTGGATGGAATCTGAAATCCAAATACACAGAACAAGAACCATTGTAGTGTGCAGCTGGTAATAAAAAATAAAAAACACAATTGTAACACCAATGTTTGCGCTTTACTTAAAGCTGCGGCTGCTCTGACACGCTGTCTGGCAACATCTCTGGATATCCGCAACTCCAGACTTAGTTCAAATCGGCAGACTCTACTGTGTACTGTATTTACACTGAGTGTATGAAATATTAGGAACACCTTCCCCTTTGCCTTCAGAACAGGGTCAATTCGTCAGGGGCATGGACTCTACAGGGTGTCTAAAGTGTTCCACAGGGATGCTGGCCCATGTTGACTCCAATGCTTCCGACAGTTGTGTCAAGTTGGCTGGATATCCTTTGGGTGGTGGACCATTCATGATACACACGGGATACTGTTGAGCGTGAAAAACCCCAGCATCGTTGCAGTTCTTGACACACTCAAACCGGTGCGCATGGCACCTACTACCATACCCCCCCATTCAAAGGCACTTAAATATTTTGTCTTGCCCATTCAGCCTCTGAATGTCACACATGCACAATCCATGTCTCAATTGTCTCAAGGCTTAAAAATCCTTCTTTAACCTGACTCCTCACTTTCATATACACTGATTGAAGTGGATTTAACAAGTGACATCAATAAGGGATCAAAGCTTTCACCTGGATTCGCCTATGTCAGGTGTGACTAATGTTTTGAACACTCAGTGTATATGATAGTAAAATCAAAAAAGAAACTTGAATTGAATCATTATTTTACAATCTCAAATGTATTTACCTTGATTATTAACATCTGAGTAAAAGTGCCACTTCATCAACTTAAGCAAGAAACAAGTAGCATTAAAAAAGCAAAATTTTTCTTAGATATGCAACATCTAAGATAAGACACCTTCTACATGTACATTTTAGTAGCTGCTCTTATCCAGAGCGACTTACAGTAGTGAGTTCATACATTTTCATACTTTTTTTCATACTGGTCCTCCGTGGGAATCAAACCCACAACCCTGGTGTTGCAAGTGCCATGCTCTACCAACTCAGCCACACGGGACCCAATTCTAAATTCTATATTTTCTTTTACCAAAGGCTACTATACCCCAGCAGCAGAGACCAGTCTGGAAAGCTTGTAAAATAAATCTAAATGAAATCAAAATACAAACATCCTAACAATTAGAATAGAAATGCTCTGTTTCTTATTTCCAACCATTGTCTGCATATTAAGCGTGTGATTTGTTGAGCGTTTTGGGACTTCGCTCCATGCGTTCCGGTGTTGGCTGAGGTCGCATTAAGGCAGCGATATCCATGCATAATGACCAGCATGAAAACGCCTGCAGATATTTGGGCTGGGCTTCTCCCATTGCTTTTAATTAATTTTCAGAAGACCCACGGAGGCCGAGCCCGATCTGAGAGCGAAAAGGCAGCTGCAAGGAATTTTAGCATAGGAGATTCATGACAATCAAAACTTTTGGGGGGAGGAAAGTAAAACGTTTCAGAATTAAATGTCAACATAATGCATATACTGTATGGGACTGTCAAAAAGTTACTGCGAACAGAATAATGGTTGTCATGCTTACTGTTTTGGACATACAGTGAATGAAGCTAAACCAGTTTCTTGGTAATTAACAAATGTCTTGTTACTTGTGCAGTTTGTCCCTTTTTTTGCCCCCTCCCCAGCCACCACTCATCTGGACAGGGTTATCCCGGAAAGACATGCGCTCCTTTTTAGATGAGGCAGAGGTCACTCTTTGGGGAGAAGGTGCTTCTTTGTCTGCAGAAAAAGAGAAAGACACAAAAGAAAAATCTAACAAAATTGCATGATATATTAGCATATCACATATCAACATTTCTCAGGATAAAGTATTTATGGCCTGATGCTCTGCCTGAAGAAAAATATATTGAAACATACCATTTACTGTAGTTTTATACAACGGGTGGGTCTAATCCTGAATGCTGATTGGTTAAAACCGCATTCCAGCTGGTGTCTATTCCACAAGTTACCACCGGCTAAATCTATGACGTTAAAATGCCTATTTACTCTGATCCATTAGACTGCCAATCCACTGTCTCATCAGCCCAGCCAGGCACTTTATAAACTTGATCTCCACTATAAAAAGCATCTAGACATTATCTCACATTTCCTTTAGACTAACAATTAGTTTTCAACAGCAGAAATTTGTATAAACCTTGCTGTCTGTATCTCCAACATTTGCAACATTGTTTCAATATTCAAATTCAATCTCCAAATGTCCAATAGTAATGAACGTGTCGGTAGTCGGATGAGACTGACAGGCAGGCAGCTTTTCTCAGGCAGTCGAAATCATTAATCAGCATCATTTTTATGGATATATACAAATAACTATCAATAGAAAACAGGTGAAATGAAATGAAGTGCAGAAATGAAGTCTTTCCAGCTTCAGTTTGAAGTGTATGTGTTAGCTGCATTGTTGGCTAGCTCTCGAACAACAGTATCCTGACGAGAGAGCACACTTCTACGCCAGGTGAAGTCGCTCATCATTAGCTTATTGTTATGGATGTAAAACAGCTTAAACAAATGCAAATGCAGCTACCTCATTGTTATTCTGGCTGCACTGTTTGACGTGACTGTAAATTAGCCATAGTTGGCCAGCTAGCACGCAAGGGATAATAACGTTGGCTGCCAGTACGGCAATGGAACATTTAGAACGAACGACTGGATACAGAACAAAAAGACTGAATGACTGGGTCACGTCTCTGGCAACGGAACCGATAGAACAGCCGGCTTGGGTAGCAACTCAAGATTTGTGTCGGGAATATATCTTGTGGAAAGATGAAATAGTATGAATAAATGAATAAAAATAACGTTTAATGAAAATAATGTCAATCATTATTTGAATATGTTGGTAACCTGTTGTATAATAGTGATAATGCCCTCGAAGCCGGTGATTGAAGGATATATTTGCACGGTAAACAACACCTGTGCCAATATATCCTCCAAACACCAGCTTCTTGGGCATTATCACTTAAATATATTACACTACAAGACCAAAAGACCACCTTCTTGTTCCAAAATCATTGGCATTAATATGGAGTTGGTCCCCCTCTTTGCCGCTATAACAGCCTCCACTCTTCTGGGAAGGCTTTCCACTAGATGTTGTAACATTGCTGTGGGGACTTCCATTCATCCACAAGAGCATTATTGAGGTAGGGCACTGATGTTGGGTGATTAGGCCTGGTTCGCATTTGGCATTCCAATTCATCCCAAAGGTGTTCGATGGAGTTGAGGTCAGGGCTCTGTGGAGGCCAGTCAAGTTCTTCCACACCAATCTCGACAAACATTTTATTTATTCTTTTTACCCCCTTTTTCTCACCAATTTCGTAGAATCCAATTACAATCTTGTCTCATCGCTGCAACTCCCCAACAGGTTCGGGAGAGGCAAAGGTTGAGTCATGCGTCCTCCGAAACATGACCAGCCAAACCACACTTCTTAACACCCGCACGCTTAACCCCCGCACCAATGTGTTGGAGGAAACACCATTTAACTGACGACCGAAGTCAGCCTGCAGGCACCCGGCCACAAGAAATTGCTAGAGCGCAATGAGCCAAGTAAAGCCAAACCCTCCCCTATCCCGGACAATGCTGGGCCAACTGTGCGCAGCCCTATGGGACTCCCGGTCACGGCCGGCTGTGACACAGCATGGGATCGAACCCAGGCCTGTAGTGACGCCTCAAGCACCGCAATGCAGTGCCTTAGACCGCTGCGCCATTTGGGAGGCCCGCGACAAACCATTTCTGTATGGACCTCGCTTTGTGCACGGGGCATTGTCATGCTGAAACAGGAAAGGGCCTTCCCCAAACTGTTGCCACAAAGTTGGAAGCACAGAATCGTCTAGAATGTCATTGTATGCTGTAGCGTTAAGACTTCCCTTCGGCTTCCCGAGTGGCGCAGCGGTCTAAGGCTCTGCATCGCAGTGCTAGAAGTCTCACTACAGACCTGGGTTCGATCCCAGCCTGTGTCGCAGCCGGCCGCGACCGGGAGACCCATGAGGTGGCACAATTGGCCCAGCATTGTCCGGGTTAGGGGAGGGTTTGGCCGGCCGGGATGTCCATGTCCCATCACGCTCTAGCAACTCCTTGTGGCGGGCATGCACACTGACTTTGGTCGCCAGTTGTATGGTGTTTTCTCTGACACATTGGTGCGGCTGGCTTCCGGGTTAAGCGAGCAGTGTGTCAAGAGGCAGTGCGGCTCGGCAGGGTTGTGTTTCGGGGGACGGATGGCTCTCGACCTTCGCCTCTCCCGAGTCCGTACGGGAGTTGCAGCGATGGGTCAAGACTGGAACTACCAATTGGATAACACGAAATTGGGGAGAAAAAGCGGTAAAAAGTACAAAAATAAAATATAATAATAATATTTCCCTTCACTGGAACTAAGAGGCCTAGCCCGAACCATGAAACAGCCCCAGACCATTATTACTCCTCCACCAAACTTTACAGTTGGCACTATGCATTCGGGCAGGTAGCGTTCTCCTGGCATCTGTCAGATTCAACCGTCGGACTGCCAGATGTTGAGGTGTGATTCATCACGCCAGAGAATGTGTTTCCACTGCTCAGCAGTCTAATGATGGCGAGCTTTACACCACTCAAGCCGAGCTTGTGTGACCTACCACTTCACGGCTGAGCCGTTGTTGCTCCTAGACATTTCCACTTCACAATAACATCAATTACAGTTGACCAGGGCAGCTCTAGCAGGGCAGAAATTTTACGAACAGACAACCTATGACGGTGCCAAAATAAAGTAACTGAGCTCTTCAGTAAGGTCATTCTACTGCCAATGTTTGTCTATGGAGATTGCATGGCTGTGTGCTGGATTTTATACAGCTGTCTGCAACAGGTGTGGCTGAAATAGCCGAATCCACTGATTTGATGGAGTGTCCACATACCTTTGTATATATAGTGTACATATAGCAACTACTTTGTATAGCCTAGGCTACCACACTGAAATGCATGGACAGCTCCTCATGCAAAGTGTATGTACTAAACTCTGTTAACAGTCAGCTGTAGGGGAGGCTGTTCCATTTCACCTGGGGATCAAAACTAAGCTCTCCAAACACAGGAACAAAGGGAGCGTGTCTGTGGGCATGATGTGTTCCACGTGTACCGGCCACAGTGAGCCAGACGAGCCCCACACAGGGAGCTCAGCAGTGGGGAGGATCACGAGGAGGTGGTGGGGGGCTGGAGCAAAGCACACATTACAGGTGTGCCAGCTCCCAATATCTGCACGGCTGGTGTCCCATATAGTGTATCATAATCTGTATGTCTATTTTTTTATGATTCAATGTAGGGAAAATATAACTCCCTCACACACAATTTTATCTCTACACATTTATTGTCAGTCAAATACCTTTTTGAAGGTACCCAAGCGGATAAGAGCATTGGAACAGTAACCGCTATATCGCTGGTTCAAATCCCAGAGCCGACTAGGTGAAAAAAATCTGTCAATATGCCCTTGAGCAAGGCACTTAACCATCATTTCTCCAGTAAGTCGCTTTGGATAAGAGCTGAATTACTAAAATGTAAATGTTTTAAGACTCCTTTTTATCATTAAACCATACTAAATATAATATTGAGTATCTGTGGCCACAGCTTATTTCCATCTGAATGGTTTGATCCTTCAACATTTTATTGAAAACACTCAGCCAGCCACAGGGGTCATTTTGTGCTCATTTGGAGAAACTATTCAGAACTTGTGTGTTGAAATGTTGGTAATAAAATATTTATTTATTTGTTTGTTTTGAATCAAAAACAGAGGACAAAACAAATCTTGTCTTTATTAACACACATGTTGGTAATTTAGTTGCTATTTTCGACGGTCATGCTATTAAAAAGTAGGTAAATAAATAAACGGTCGCACATTCCCTCAACCGCTGTGACCAAACAAATCGCTTTCAGTCGTTTTACTCCCATTAGCTTTGAATGGGAACAACATTGAAGCAGTAGATAGGTAACTTAAGTGGTTTCCTCTGCACAAGTAATGAAAATATTTAGTGGGGCTGAAAACACACTTCATGGCTCCGCCCCAGCGAGCGGTGGGTATCACATTGCAATAGGTTATAGAGTTTTTACATGGTCTTTACTGCCATGGCAAGCTAAGTGAACCCCTGACTTTAAAGCTGGACTTTGATATAGTCTCTATACTCCTACAGAGGCAAATTAAATATTACAATTTTGTTTTCTGATAAATAACATATTTTTGCTGCTTTAAACTGGCATGGATTCTCCCTGCTTATACACATTTTCAAAAGAGAGCTTCCAGTCTATGGCACTACTGCTTTTCTTCGCAGAGTTGCCAGCTAAGAGCTGCACCATTTATCCATGAAATAACTTTTAGATTTTTGGCTAATTAAATGCAGTTTCCCAGTTTATGAAATATCAAATTGGCTTTTGAAAAAGTCACCAGTCTTACACATACATACATATTTCAATTTACTAAGTGTTGTTTGATCACAGAGCTGCACAGAAAGTATTTCTCTTACCTCCTCACCCCGCTCTAAGTCCTACAACGTGCCTTTATCACGCAGCCAGTCACTGCCCTCGTGGATATCATTTAGTAATCATCAGCGGAATCTAATTTAGCTTCGTTAGGAAGGAACAGTATTTGTCTTGTTTAATCTGGTCATCTGTTTGTTTCCTGGCTGTGTCTGTCAGAAGCATCTTTGTCACTCAAACTCCTGAGCGGAAGGCTGTCTGACAGAAGGGCCAGTCATTCTTCTCCGAAAATGACTTTTTTGCCTGTTTCTTGTCGAGGAGCAGCGCTCTGTCCCCTTCCCGACCCCGCTCCAAGCTCCCGATCGACCCGGGGCACTAAGCCGGACCCGTTATCCCCGCTCTGCCACGCACACACATATACACACACACAACGCAACAGAAGCATACACACACACACACACACACAATGCACGCACATTGCACACACACAGACAGAAATAACACACACACGTCATATTATCATAACCTACTATTCATCAGATTTATGACAGTAGTCTGTTTGGAACGTGTGCTGGCCAGGCAGCTCATCTCATCCTAAAGCTAGAGTGATTACAGTTAGATCATTGAAAAAGTGCTTTTCATTATACAAGACTTGTGTCTTTCTAGATTGGTCCAATGCTCACATGTGCCTGATATCATACTGCCTCTCACAGACACACATCTCGGCTAGTACTTGACCTCAGCGATTCAATTCTCTCAGGTTTTTCACTCTTACTTTTCAGTGACTTTAAGTGACAGAGAATTTTCTGTCTTTAGTGACATTTCAATGGAGGGCCGAAAAAATATTCCTGCTAACTTAAACCTAAAAACCAAATCATGGAATAAGCATTGGATAGGAAAATTTTAGATTTGCTTGCAAAGGACAAATATTCCAATTATGAAATCTTTGGAATATATTAACAAATTGACACATTTAATTATGTATGAAATAGTGGTAAACACACACAAAACGTGTATGTTGAACTAAATGTTTTGTGGTGCGTATATCCAGCAACAGGTAAAACAAGACAAGGCATTTGGGAAGGTAATAGGTGGGCTAAATAGTAGCTTGGTTGAGGTTAATAACATTTAAACTCATTCAATTTAGGAAATAAACAGAAATTCCATCTCCAAATATTGCTCATTAATATGCATTAAGGAAAATGTGAATTGAAAGTTCAGTTTACTTCCTGAATTAAAATGGAATTGACCCAACTCTGCTAGATAGTGAGTATGAAGTAAAAACGTAAAACTCACTTAGTTGCCCCATAAAGTTTCTCCGAGCTTGATTGTGTTCTTTGTGAGGCGGGGAGGTTGACGTTCCGCTGGCCCGCGACATTGGGGCCTGGTCTGGACCTTCTCTGTACCCTGCTACAGCCTACACACACACACACACACACACACACACTGTTGAAATATGGTCAAACATGACTTTTCTCACGCAACTGGCCCCAACATTTTGAAAATATTCAACAGCTAACTACGCGCTCATGTGCTCAAAGCAGAAAGGCAGTGTGTAGCTGAGGAAAGGGAAAGGGGGTGGTTAATTCAAACTGCACAGGGAGACCTGCGACGAGCATCAATATCATCCTCTGTTCTCCATAAACCACACTGCACTGACACTAGTACTTCTACAAATCAAAGGAAAAAATTGCCGTGAGTTGATCAAATTCAAAGTGTCGTTACACTGGAAATAAGCCTTTTGAAAAAGAAACATCTTAAACTCTAGGCGGAGTGGGAAACCAACTATGGAGTGAAACTTAAATATGCACTTGAAATGTAAACAATGCATGCTTCCATGGACTTTCTCCGCAACCAAGATACAGACAGAATGAGAGGCAATTACTCAGTGAAAGTGAATCAGTCGTAGGTGGAATGTAACAGCGAGTCAAAATAAATAGCTCACCACGAGCTGCACTCTGCCTCCTTTCAGTACGTCTGGGTCAATCTCTGGGAGGAAACCATCACTGGAGACAGACAGAAAGGTTTCAAAACTCTGCTATTAGTGG
Source organism: Salmo trutta (assembly GCF_901001165.1). Taxonomy (NCBI): domain Eukaryota; kingdom Metazoa; phylum Chordata; class Actinopteri; order Salmoniformes; family Salmonidae; genus Salmo; species Salmo trutta. The sequence goes on from NC_042963.1 coordinate 48,501,503, forward strand.
TCGCTCTCCAATAGCATGGTGGTTTCACTCCAACACCTCAGATCTATCACAGCATAAACATCAGATCAGTGGCATTACTGGCTTCCATTTAACTGCTATCATAATCCCAATGTCTTATTTCATATGTTATAGCCCAAGATTCTATATGTGTAGGGAAGTATTTAAACACTTGCTTAGGTCCAACCTCTGATCTTTCCAAGCATTTTTTATATGCTAAAACAGGATAAAAATGGTAAGAAAAATAAGAAAGCATATCAAATCATACTACTGTACACATCCATTGCATTTGTTATCGCTTCTACCAGTTTTTTCCCCCCGAAAATGCTAGATATTAAAAATGAAATAAAAATGGTCTGTATTCTTGTTTTGTATTTAAATATATTTCCAAAATTATAATTTCTGCATAAAGAAGTCATTTAATTTTTTTAAATGTTCTTGGGACATAATGTTCTAAAACAATTCGATTCTAGAACATTAGCTTTTATAATGGGCCAATACTTTCTGCCACTTCTGTTCATTTTTTATGTAATAAACATGTAATATCCCTTTCATCCCCATCACCTGCATACACATATATATATATATATATATATAATTTACAATAATGTAATCTAACCTACTGTCCATCATTGTTATTCTTCTGTATGTTGAACATGAGTTGCAGACATACAATATCATGTACTGGTGCATATCAGGTCTAGAGAACCTCACCTCTCAGGACGTCTGCTGTCAGAGTGCACAGGCTGGGTGTGGAGCCACTGGTAAGTGCGTTCCTGGTTCACCAGTGTTTGGTCCACTCTCTCTGTTGCGTACTGGTTCAACAGCATTTGGTCCACCCTCCCTGGTGCTTGCTGGTTTAACCGCATTTGGTCCAATCTGCCTGTTCCCTCCAGGGCTAGTTCTGCCTGGTGAGCTGCACTTGACAGAAAATATATTTCGGTAAAACATCCCTGGTGACAACAGTTACAAGAAAATCACAGAGCTGCTTCCCTACACAGTCCTGCTGCTACAACGTTAACCAGGTGCAGAGACATCTTTACAAATGACGTGAGGCATAATTTATATAGGAGAGAGAGAGCGGTTGTGTTAACACATGCACACCAATACCATATTCCCTATATAGTGCACTACTTTTGACCAGAGCCCTACGGGCAATACACTACATAGGGAATAGGGTGCAATTTGGAACAGGGCCAAGGATAAATAAACAGAGGGAGCCTGGACTGTGACAAAGATTGACAAGTCGAGCGCTAGGCTAGGTTTTCCTCCCGAGCTGTAAGAGACAGATCAGTGCTTAGCTAAAGCTCACAGCGTTTATGTTGGGGCTTAAGGTAGCCATTTGTTTGGAGGGCTCTGGGGGCATTACTATAATACACTCGGAGTTGCTGAATGACGCAACAGCCAGGAGAGGTTGGGGGTCCTTTGATGGTGTGTGTGTGTATGTGTGTGTGTGTGTTTGTGTGTTCTTGTAAAATTTAATTAATTTGAGCAACGTATCAAATAGAGAAAGCATTCAATGATTTACGAACAACTCTGAAAATCCCATAATAAAGGCCGTAATTCAAAGTAAACATTTGATCCCCGTTCACGGCCTGCCAACATACTGCCGACAGTAATGCTGCCTAAGATGGCCGTGAATTGATAAGGAATTTTGACAGCCCGGTGCTGGAACTAATGACGCATTTATTTAACTCATTTTCATGCTTTCGCCCAGCAGTAAAAAAGGAGAAAAGGTTTCATAGCTGGCAGTCATCAAGGGTTAATTAAGAACCCACTAAAAACGTCAAGTGATGGAAGCTCCCCCGAGGCAGTAAGGCCAAGAGATGGTGTTTCACACTTCCTGGAGCAGAAAGTAGAAGTGGCATGTTTTAGTAGAACATAAAAAAATACACAGTACTAATGTATGTTTTACATACTTTTTAATACTGCATTGTCCTACTGTAAACAGTGCCTTCGGAAAGTATTCAGACCCCTTGACTTTTTCCACATTTTGTTACGTTACAGCCTTATTCTAAAATGTATTTAAAAAAAAAAAATCCTCATCAATCTACACACACTACCCCATAATGACAAAGCAAAAACAGGTTGGCATTTTGCAAATTTATAAAAACAAATAAAAAAATGGAATATTACATTTACATAAGTATTCAGATCCTTTACTCAGTACATTGTTGAAGCATCTTTGGCAGCGATTACAGCCTCGAGTATTCTTGGGTATGATGCTACAAGCTTGGCACACCTGTATTTGGGGAGTTTCTCCCATTCTTCTCTGTAGATCCTCTCAAGCTCTGTCAGGTTGGATGGGGAGCGTTGCTGCAAAGCTATTAACAGGTCTCTCCAGAGATGTTTATTCAGGTTCAAGTCCGGCCTCTGGTTGGGCCATTAAAGGACATTCAGAGACTTGTCCCGAACCCACTCCTGCATTGTCTTGGCTGTGTGCTTAGGGTCATTGTCCTGTTGGAAGGTTTTCATCAAGGATCTCTGTGTACTTTGCTCTGTTTATATTTCCCTCAATCCTGACTAGTCTCCCAGTCCCTGCCGTTGAAAGACATCCACACAGCATGATGCTGCCACCACCATGCTTCACCGTAGGGATGGTACCAGGTTTCCTCCAGACATGGCACTTGGCATTCAGGCCAAAAAGTTAAATCTTGGATTCATCAGACCAGAGAATATTGTTTCTCATGGTCTGAGAGTCTTTAGGTGCCTTTTGGCAAACTCCAAGCAGACTGGCATGTGCCTTTTACTGAAGAGTGGCTTCCGTCTGGCCACTCTACCATAAAGGCCTGATCGGTGGAGTGCTGCAGATATGGTTGTCCTTCCAGAAAGTTCTCCCATCTCCACAGAGAAACTCTAGAGCTCTAGACCATCGGGTTCTTGGTCACCTCCCTGACCAAGGCCCTTCTCCCATGATTGTTCAGTTTGGCCGGGCGGCCAGCCAAACTTCTTCCATTTAAGAATGATGGAGGCCACTGTGTACCTTCAATGCTGCAGAAATTATTTGGTACCCTTCCCCAGATCCGTGCCTCGACACAATCCTACCTCTACGGACAATTCCTTCGACCTCATGGCTTGGTTTTTGCTCTGACATGCACTGTGGGACCTTATATAGACTTTTATTTTATTTAACCTTTATTTAACTAGGCAAGACAGATGTGTGCCTTTACAAATCATGTCTAATCAATTGAATTTACCATAAAGTGGACTCCAATCAAGTTGTAGAAACATATCAAGGATGATCAATGGAAACAGGATGCCCCTGAGCTCAATATCGAGTCTCATAACAAAGGGTCTGAATACTTATGCAAATAAGGTGTTTCTGTTTTGAATTTTAATACATTTGCTGTGTAGATTGATGAGGGAAAAAAATTATATTATACATTTTAGAATAAGGCGTAACGGAACAAAATGTGGAAAAAGTGAAGGGGTCTGAATACTTTCTGAATGCACTGTACTAGTACTCCTTCCACCGTCCCTTCACCTATGTCAAAACATACTAGTACTCCTTCCACCTTCCCCTCACCCCCAGGCCCATGCAGTTCCCTGTCCTGATCCAGACATAGCCCTCCTTCGACTATCCCCCTCAACCCACCCTCACACCCTGTCCTGTTCCCCTGCTCCAGGACAGGAGGAGTCACGCCTGTTAAGTGGGGCTTTTAAGCACATTATCCAATCTCTCTCTATCGAGGCGAGGGGGGCAAAAGGAAGGCAGGGGGAGCCCTGTCTTAAATGATATCTGAGAGAGAATATGCTCATTCAAGGGGGTGCAAGGGGGGCCTGGGACAGTCTGGATGGGGAGGTGGGTGTGGTCAGGGTCACGTCCTGCAGCTACCAAGTCGTAAAGGAGAGGCAAGTCGTAGGCACTTTAGAGTAATTCAGAACAAGTTGTGGACGCGGGTGGTGGATGACTGTAATCCCATGGCTCTGGATCCGAAGGTCACGTGTTCAAGCCCAGTTCAATCCTTCTTTTTTTTCACCTATCCCAAACCTTAGCCCTTAACTTAAAAACATACCAAGATTTGACATTTGGATAAATGGAACGATACTGAGCAGAAGGAGCAACCCAGTGTGTCAAAAACCCTCGGAATTTGACATTTAAAGCAACTTCGAAATTTGACGTTTGGAGAAACATGGCTAAACGTCAGAATCTTTAGTCAAATTGGTAAAACCATGAGATCTTGTTGGTTAAACTAGCCTCATGGGATCTTCATAGATTTCACCAAAAGCCAATATGAGCTTCTCTCTCTCCCTCCCTCCCTTCCCCCTCTCTCTCTCCTTCCCTCTCTCTCCCTCCCTCTCTCTCTAGCGCTGCCTCCTGCCCTGCCCTGTCGTGGAGATGACCCTATGGGGATATGCCGTTGTGAGTTCCAGCGCCAGACTTAAAGCAGGAGTGGAGGAGGAGAGGAGGAGGAGGTCAGCTTTTATCATAGGGCCTGTCTCCTACTTTCCTTTGCCCAGGGGTCAAGCCTTCACCTCAAGAGAGCAAACCACACACGGTCACCCAGCGGTCAACAGGCAGGCGGCGCAGGCCACACACACACACACACACACACACACACACACACACACACACTATGATAATAACAGTCTTTATTAAGGAAGGTGAGATGGCTGAGCTGGCTCCTGGCCTGCTCTAATTCACACACTAGCTACATGCTTGCACTATTTCCAGTATAACTTTGCAAATATAGTATTTTAGGCGTGATGTTTTTTTCATGTTTTCCCAATATAATACTATTTTGGATTTAACATTTAAACCCAAATTTGATTACCAATTCCCATAAAGTGAAAATGTAGGATGTTATATCCGTACATGTAATAACAGTATTTTTGTTGTTAGTTCATAGCCGTTCAGAAGGATTCTGGGTAAGTCAAGCATGTAGGAGCCGTTCGCTTGTTTCGTTTGTTCAATTGTGTTGTCTATATATTCAGAATGATATTATTGTGATTTGTGAAACTAAAACAACAATCCTTATCACTTAAGCCTGTGTTATTTATCCATATGCAACCGTATCAAATCTATAAAGAAAACAAAGAGAGATACAAGTTCAAACTAATAGGTTACTTCCATCTAATTGTTCATTATGAGAGCTTGATGTGGGGACTTCAATCACTGAGGTAATAGTCAGGTACACACCCAATAAACAAGTTACTAAATGATTAGACATGGTTGAAGTAACGTTAAATATGACATTGTTATCTTATAATTTCTGTATAGTTTGAAGTGCAGGTGAATTATTTCAGGATTCCTTCACCCAGATGCTAAATTCAGAAGCTAAATTGCCTGTCAAGCGTGTCAGAACTTTGGATAAGCACCGAGCCAACAGGCAGCTATAACCCACACCTCCAGCCGGTCCAAACCCTGACTTCCTATTGCATTGCAACCACATTTCCACTATCGTTCCCAGTATCTTTCCTCCTCCCTGGTCCTGATCATTCATCAAACAGGCTCTACCTTGCAGAGCAGAGCGCAACACATCAGCTGATAAAGTACAGGGTCAATGACTTGGGGTGCATCCAAAATGGCACGCTATTCACTATACCAGTGTTTCCGCTGCAGTCATTTATATGTTGCGCTGTGCCACGGTAAAATAATTGCCGCTACGGCAAAAAAATATGGAACAGGAAAGAGCGCCTCTGCCACGGAGCACTTTGAAGATGCTAGAACAGTCCACACGTTTCCTCTGCAAACAAAACTAGTAATGAATATAAACATATGACTACCCCATAGTAGAATAGTTTATCTATTTACCTAATCGGCTTATTGTGTGTTCTAGCCTATGTGAGAGAAATATTCCCTACGGCACTCATGTTAGGAGTGCCATAGGGACATGCATTCTGACAAGCAGTCAATGCATAACATTCATGTAAGGAGTGTAATTTAATTAAACAGTTTTTTTTAACCTTTATTTAACTAAGCAAGTCAGTTAAGAACACATTTTTATTTACAATGACGGCCTAGGAACAGTGGGCTAACTGCCTTGTTCAGGGGCAGAACAAGAGATTTTTACCTTGTCAGCTCAGGGATTCAATCTAGCAACCTTCCGGTTATTAGTCCAACGCTCTAACCACTAGGCTACCTGCCGCCTCATAGAGAAATGCATTCTGACAAGCAGTCAGTGCACAACATTCATGTTAGGAGTGTCATAGAGAAATGCATTCTGACAAGCAGTCAGTGCACAACATTCATGTTAGGAGTGTCATAGAGAAATGCATTCTGACAAGCAGTCAGTGCACAACATTCATGTTAGGAGTGTCATAGAGAAATGCATTCTGACAAGCAGTCAGTGCACAACATTCATGTTAGGAGTGTCATAGAGAAATGCATTCTGACAAGCAGTCAGTGCACAACATTCATGTTAGGAGTGTCATAGAGAAATGCATTCTGACAAGCAGTCAGTGCACAACATTCATGTTAGGAGTGCCATAGGGAAGTGCATTCTGACAAGCAGTCAATGCACAACAATTCTTGTAATTGCGGGAAAAACAACAGTTTTAATGGCCTTTGTTAAAAAGAGGAGGATTCCAGCTTTCCATTCCTAATTTACTTATTTCTCAACTCCTAAATATGTGTGAACTGCACCATTTTAATTCTAAGCTGAATTGTCTAAGCTGACATATGGAATTGTTTTAAGATGGTCATACCATGAATCATTTAGCTATTTTATTTAACATTTTTGGACCCTTTTAGGTATAAAAAGATATATACAATATTGAATTTGGCCTTTGCTACTATAGCCCATAGAAACGCATTGAATAACACATTCATAAATGGCAAAATAAATAATAAGGAATAAGGTTTTGAAATATCTGTCCTATATCTAGGAGGTATAAGAATCCTCAGGAAATATATATATATATATATATATATATATATATTTTTTTTTTTACACATATTTAACCCCTTTTTTTGGGTAGGCACAAAACTACCACCATACTTCCATTCATTTTTTAAACCGGTGCCGGATGCCTTCAGACGGGTCCCGTGACACTTGTGGGGCAAAACGGTGAACACCATCATGTTCGTGAGAATCTCCCCTTTCCACAGTGGGGTCACATTAGTTTGTAGCCTAAACAGTTCGGAAGCTACAGACAGAAGTTGGCACATTGACAGTACTGACTTCAGACGAGTCCCGTGGTGCTTGTGGGGAGTCGTAGAGCACCATCGTATTCGTGAGTCTCATCTTTCCATAGAGTAGTCATAGCTACAGACGTTTTCATAAAAATGACATTTTTTGGGATGTCTCATGGTCTGACAAACACCGCTGTAGCTCAGCCACTTTCCACATCAGATGCAGGAAGCCGCCATAGGCGGATGTAGTGGATTGAGACGCAGCCCATGCAAAGAAACAGATCTCTAGTTTAAACCCAGATTTTTTTGTAGGGGCATGGTTAAGCACGTTGCGCTCCGCAATTCACCGTGATTGCATAGGGGAGAGTGGTGCTAAATGTAACAAATAATTTTACCAATATGCTATTGGGCTCATTTATGGAGGTAAACTCAGCAAGAAAATAAACGTCCTCTCACTGTCAACTGCGTTTATTTTCAGCAAACTTAACATGTGTAAATATTTGTATGAACATAACAAGATTCAACAACTGAGACATAAACTGAACCAGTTCCACAGACATGTGAATAACAGAAATTGAATAATGTGTACCTGAACAAAGGGGGGGTCAAAATCAAAAGTAACAGTCAGTATCTGGTGTGGCCACCAGCTGCATTAAGTATTGCAGTGCATCTCCTCCTCATGGACTGCACCAGATTTGCCAATTCTTGCTGTGAGATGCTAACCCTCACTCTTCCACCAAGGCACCTGCAAGTTTCCGGACATTTCTGGGGGGAATGGCCCTAGCCCTCACCCTCCGATCCAACAGGTCCCAGATGTGCTTAATGGGATTGAGATTCTTCGCTGGCCATGGCAGAACACTGACATTCCTGTCTTGCAGGAAATCACGCACAGGACGAGCAGTATGGCTGGTGGCATTGTCATGCTGGAGGGTCATGTCAGGATGAGCCTGCAGGAAGGGTACCACATGAGGGAGGAGGATGTCTTCCCTGTAACGCACAGCGTTGAGATTGCCTGCAATGACAACAAGCTCAGTCCGATGATGCTGTGACACACCGCCCCAAACCATGACGGACCCTCCACCTCCAAATCGATCCCACTCTAGAGTACAGGCCTTGGTGAAACGCTCATTCCTTCAACGATAAACGCAAATCTGACTATCACCCCTGGTGAGACAAAGCCGCGACTCGTCAGTGAAGAGCACTTTTTGCCAGTCCTGTCTCGTCCAGCGACGGTGGGTTTGTGTCCATAGGCGACATTGATGCCGGTCAATGTCTAGTGAGGACCTGCCTTACAACAGGCCTACAAGCCCTCAGTCCAGCCTCTCTCAGCCAATTGTGCACAGTCTGAGAACTGATGGAGGGATTGTGCATTCCTGGTGTAACATGGGCAGTTGTTGTTGCCATCCTGTACCTGTCCCGCAGGTGTGATGTTCGGATGTACTGATCCTGTGCAGGTGTTGTTACACGTGGTCTGCCACTGCGAGGACGATCAGCTGTCTGTTCTGTCTCCCTGTAGCGCTGTCTTAGGCGTCTCACAGTACAGACATTGCAATTTATTGCCCTGGCCACATCTGCAGTCCTCATGCCTCCTTGCAGCATGCCTAAGGCACGTTCACGCAGATAAGCAGGGACCCTGGGCATCTTTCTTTTGGTGTTTTTCAGAGTCAGTAGAAAGGCCTCTTTAGTGTCCTAAGTTTTCATAACTGTGACCTTAATTACCTACCGTCTGTAAGCTGTTAGTTCCACAGGTGCATGTTCATTAATTGTTTATGGTTCATTGATCAAGCATGGGAAACAGTGTTTAAACCCTGTACAATGAAGATCTGTGAAGTTATTTGGATTTTTACGAATGATCTTTGAAGGACAGGGTCCTGAAGGACAGGGTTTAGACATTATATTTTAAATGGTGTCAGCATAATTTTATTTTCATACATTTTTTAGTAGAATGTCCTTTTAAAAACTCACCAGAACTGAGATTCTCAGGCCATCTACAGTACATAACAATTATCCCCCCCCTCCGCCCCCTCACACTGCTACAACATTTTTCAGGGCCTGGTCAAAAGTCAAAAGTAGTGTACTATATAGGAAATAAAGGGCCATTTCAAACACAGCCTTGGACTCAGGAGTTGACTCCCCCGTTCCGAACCTCCTCCCCGTGCCCCTCCTCACCCCATCTCCCCCCTCCCCACCTCCTCATTGGGTTTCTGATCTGACTTAGGGGAACCCTGTAAAAAGCGTAACCCAAACCCACTGGGGTTCTGGACTGGAGCAGCTCCCGCTGCCTTTTTACAGGGGCCTGGGCTAGGCTGTTGGGCGGCTGGAGTAGAGGCGTGGTAGCCGGGGTCTGGCTCTAGGTCAGTGGGGTTTCTGGGTCTCTCTCCATCGGCTGGCTGGCCTGGGCTGGGTTGCCTCCCCTCTCCTCTGCCTCCCCTGGTGCTGACCTGTGGAAAGCACCCCCTCAGATCCATCCCCATCCCCAGCTAGCGCCCCGGGCTCAGCCAGCCAGCCCAGCCGGAGCTCCCCGGCAGGGGCTAACGTTTCAGGCTTCGAGTCAAGCCCCTTCTGGAGGTGATTAGCCCCAAACCCATGACAGATTCTTTCCGAGATATCCGACGCGGCGTGTTTATTTTATCCAGGCTCTTTGTGTGGATGTGCTGGACATGAGTAACCCACTTGAAATGGGTATCAGCTTACATACCCGGAGAGAGGGGAGCAGGGCCGGGGAGCTGCCGCAAAGTGTTTCATGAAAGGAGGAGAAAATATTTCCCCTCTCTCTTTTTGGACCTATCTGTATTGTTAAAGTGTATTGGCCTGGTCTGTGTGGGCAGATGGTGCATGGAGGGAGAGAGTACATAGAGTCTAGTCCACCCTGCCACCCCCCCTCCCATCCCCACTAACCACTTTTCTCCATACTTTTTACCAGCACCTTTTCTTCTCAACCCACTCACCACCAACCCACGAACCCCACCCCACCACAACAAACCCACCCACCTAGCCTCGCTACCCCAACAAACCAACTCACCCATCTAGCCTCCCTTCCCCAACAAACCAACTCACCCACCTAGCCTCCCTTCCCCAACAAACCAACTCCCCCATCTAGCCTCCCTTCCCCAACAAACCAACTCACCCACCTAGCCTCCCTTCCCCAACAAACCAACTCCCCCATCTAGCCTCCCTTCCCAAACAAACCAACTCACCCACCTAGCCTCGCTACCTTAACAAACCAACTCACCCGCTTAGCCTCCCTTCCCCAAAAAACCAACTCACCCATCTAGCCTCCCTTCCCAAACAAACCAACTCACCCACCTAGCCTCGCTACCTTAACAAACCAACTCACCCGCTTAGCCTCCCTTCCCCAAAAAACCAACTCACCCTCCTAGCCTCGCTACCCCAACAAACCCACCAACCAACCAACTCACCCAAACCAAGAGACTACTACTACCCCCACAAAACGACTTATGTCTAAGACAAGAGGTCTTCAGTTTGTTCAGTCTGGAACCCCTCAGTGCCCTACCTCCCCAGTACTTAACTCAATTTCACACTTCAAGTCATCTACAAAGCCCTGCTGAAACACAATCATCTTGTTTATCATCCGTCATCCCAAACTACTTCATGTCCCACTATTTACCACCGTTCATGTGCCTTCAATTTGGTCACCGGTCTGTAATCTCTAAGCGTTTCTATTTAATACAAGAAGCAGTCGTACTTACTTCCTCCAGATAGTAAACGTCTCATATTGAAAGCACTAAAACACACACATACATAAGCATGGCTCTATAAGCTGCAGTATACATTTTTGGGGGATTGAAGTATGCTGCATCACGTACATTTTGATCCGAAAAAAATACGTAAAAATTGTCACCATCTCATTTAAGGTTAATGAGGTAGCCTAAATGCATGGTCATACGCAGTACAGTTGGCTAGGTTTGCCTCAGCTCAGTAATGTGATAAGACTATATTACTGTAGTGTCTAGTGTTGTCTGAGTCCTACCTTTTATGTAGTCTCTCCTCTCTGGAGAGGGCTTCTTTGGAGCTTCCATAGGGGCATGCTGGTTGCTATGGTTCCTGAAAAGGGCCAGGCGTACAGTTGGGTCTAGAAGAAAGAAAGAGAGAGAGAGAGACAGAGACAGAGATAGAATGAGAGAGAGAGAGAAAGAAAGAAAGAGAGACAGTGAGAGAGAGAGAGAGAAAAAAAGAGAGAGACAGTGAGCGAGAGAGAATGAGAGAGACAGAATGAGAGAGAAAGAGAGTGAATGAGAGAAAGAGAGAGAGAGTCTAACATTAAACCCACAGCATCCAGACAAGAACCTTTGGGTTCTGGATAAACTCACAGCAGAGACCGTTCATGACATGCAGAGAGCCTAACACTATGCATTCACTACTTGGGCAGATGACAGTTGATACAAGCCTGTGTGGCAGACAGAGAGAAAGATAACTGGATCTAGCACTCTGGTACTGTATCCTGATCAACGACCAGCCTCACTCTGTCTGTCCACTCTACTTGGACGTGGCACTACTACCGACCCGACGACCGACCAGTGTTTGAGGTGAGGTCACATTTCGGTGTAGCCGCGATAACCCATGCAGAGTAATGAAAACCGTCTCTGGGACGATGGCTCGGAGAGAGCGTCTGGTTGGTTGGAAATAAGGGAAGGGAAAGCCACCGGTTGGTTTGGTTAATTTCCTGTAAGGGCTCTCTGACTGGGGCCAATAGGAGATGACAGGGCCAGACCTCTGTTACCTCTGCTGTCTGTTACGGCTGATTAACATACACAAGGAGGAAAGGCTCAATGCTGCTAGCGTGGCAATATAGTTATATAGTTAAATAGAGAAGAAAGGAGAGCCTAGACGAGGTAGGTTCTAGGGGGGTTTGGTTCAGTAATAGTTGCTCAAGCCAGTTGAACATCTGTAAATAGTAAATAGATTCAAATTTAAATAAACTTCAACTGATTTATGCAGACCCAATAGTTTTCTCTGCCTCTGCTTCTTAGACTTCATCTTCTGAGCTCTCTTCAGCATCATCAGAGCAGTGTGGCTGTCTCTGAACCCCCTGGGGAGACAATGACACACATGTCACACGCTGAATCTAAAACATCCTCACTACAACACTCACACACTGACAGTGACAAACAGCTTTTGTCCCATTAGGGTACAGCATACAGGACAGAGTTCGGGATTTTGTTGTAAATTTGGCAGAAATGTACCCAAAATATTCCCCCTCTTTGCAACTCTACTAACCACTCCTCCAGAATCTTCTCTGATCTCTCAGAAAGACCACTGAGCCCTGACGTGGAGACAGGAGATTTAGTTCTGAAATAAATTGGAGGAAAAAACATTCTCAATCTTGATCCTATTTGGAAACAATAGTTTATGAAGGCACTTTCATTGGTGATTAGTAAGGAAGCAAGCCTTCACTTGTGGCATCCATGTTGGCTTTGTGAGAACTACCTAGATGAAAATGTGTCGGCCATGACGGCTCAATCAGTTTCCTACCTGCTGATGCTGTCAAGGGAAACTCTATGCTCAGCAGGCTCTGCTCTCTCCCCACCCATCCAGGCCTGCTTGGGCTTCCACAGAAGAACAGGTGGGCTGGTCTGCTGGTTGGCATCTGGATGATTCAGAGGACGCTGAAATACACAGTCAGAAGAGAGAAGGTTGTTATCATGTACTGTAGCATTATATCAAAGAAGAAACGTGTTCAGGTGTTCTTAATGTTTTGTAATGGCAACAGGAGTGATAGTCAGCTAATCATGAAGAACATACTATTACTGACCCTGGCACTATGGGTGCAAGCCCAGTGCTTCCCCTAATTAATAGGAAATGTGAGGGTCGAACACCTAAAACACAACCTTCCAGAAGTTTGCCCTTTTCTAAATGGTCTAAATGAGAAAAGGAATTACAGAGTGTACACTAAGCTCCAGCATTTCCATTCCCAGAAGACCCTAAAGTCAAAGTCACAACTTAAGTAGTCTTAAAAACATTTGAAAAACCTCTCCCTCCTCTCTGTCGAAGTGGTAAATAGTTTAAATAGTTTGTCCACCCCTTTGGAGATCAGGTTAGCTAGTGTTAAAACATTAAGGCCTGCCCGGCCTGGAGGCAGCTGCCTCCTTCAGTGAGCGCCAAGCAGAGCGGCTAGCTAAGGTGATATAGAGTCCTGCCTGCAACGCTCATCCAAAGCAAAGAGCCAGGGAGAGATATCTAAGGAAAGAAAAAGGGCCCTGGCTCGTGTGAAAAATGACATCTGCTGATGCATAGGGTATTTCAGGCCTCCTAAAAGTAATTGTGTTTTTCAAGGTAATACATTTGAGGATTAATCAGTGAGAGTTGTGGTGGAGGACTTTTTTCTTTTGGGGGGGGGTTCAGTGCTGTGTGTTACCTTTGGACCAAGCAGCTGGTCTGGGAATGGAGGAGAATGAAGGAGGGTTTTGGGAGGTGAATCGTCAGACAGCAGAGAAGTCATCATCCAGTCTCTCTCTAGTGCCATCTATTTACAAGCCAAAGGAGATGAGAATCACCTTTAGTGTGAAACAACAACATTAACAGACTACAGTACTGGACATCAAGGTTTTTCTATTCCCTCCAAGGGTTTGGTGGTGAAGTGACTTCTTCAAAGTAAACAGCAGATCATCATGTGATAGAGGTTTTGTTTTGTTTAAATATTTGAGATGAGTGCTTTACACACGCATGCACGCACACATGCGAACAAACACACACACAGACACTACATAGACACATTCTCAAGTGGATGGTATTTGAAGAGGACAGAGGGCAAGTGAACTTGTGGATGATGAAAGAATAGCTAAAATGCCATTCATCATGTAGAATCTTCCAGTTTCCCCTGGCCTCAGTATAATGGGCAGTGTTCTTTAATAATCCTAATCCCAAGGGAATAGCTGAGTGGATGAGTGAGAGGAGTAGGGGAAAGGGGAAACGTGCCTGTCTCCATTTTTCTGGGGGGCAAGGTCAATTTGATAGGGGGTTTGAGGTCCAGACCAGTCAACCCAGAGAGAGTCAGTCTGTGAAGTTTGTACCTACTGCCTACCTCATCAAAGACAAATTCATCCAGGTTCACCTCCTCGAAGGCCTCGTGATCTCCGGGGTTGAAGCCCCGAGCCTGGGCCAGAGCAGCAGCCAGCCTCCTCCTCAGAGCGAAGCCTCTCCAAACCGCCTGGAGGAACGAAGGTACCAGAGGAAGAGCCATGAATCACAGACAAAGTTAAATATTGTGTGTTATCCCATTAGGAAGATAAAACACGTTAACCTCTGTTTAATTGCTGAGTGATCTGCTGTTTGAACTCTATGTGACTTGGGCGCTAGGAGAGTAATGGAGCGCCAGCAAGGGTTCTAAATCCTAGGAATTCCCAAAGGAATGACTTCACAATGTGAGCGGTGCTGGAATCTGGAATCCTCACCGCTCCCACTACTGCAAAATTTGATTAATCATTTTATCCCCCCACTGCCAAAGACTCCTCAAGGGCCCATCAAGTACAGAGAGAGAGAGAGGGGGGAGAGAGGGATGGGAGAGGAGGAGAAAAGGGGAGAGAGAGGAGAGGGGACGTTTCAAGAGAAGTGTCAGGTAGAATGTTTGATCTATTGAATCATAGGATAACCAAATTAAGCCTCAATATCATATAAGATCTGGACATATGATGTCTTTATTATTAACAAAAAATATATATTCTCAGAAACATGTTACTGGACCTCTATGACAAATGAGAAATTACACTTCTATAAAAACGGATCAACTCAAACTATCTATTTGTGGGGTCGATCGAAGTATGACAACGATTTCTGAGTAGACAGTCATGTATTTCCATAAAACCGGTTGAAAAAAACCTGTCAGCACGGCCAGTCTAATAGTTATGATAAAGAGTTCAAGGAAGTCACTCGCAGCCCAGTTTCCTGTGACCTTGACTTACCTGGATGGCAGTTGCAGCGTAATCTGGTTCCTGACGGCTCTGCTCTGACCCAGTATGGCCGGGTCCTGTGTCTACTCTTCCCCTCGCTCTTCCCCTTCTTCCTCCTTGCCCCCCTCCTGGAGGTGGACGCAGCTGGATCCTCTGACGTCCTCTGTGTCCTCTCCAGTGGCGCTGGATCACCACAGCTGCCATGCTGCTCCGAAAAAAGACACAAAAAGAGATACATAATGATATCATACCCTCAATCTCTTTGACCATGGGTGTGTCTGAAATAGCACCCTATTCCCTATGGTACATAGGTTGCCATTTAGGACACAACACACACATTTATTTCTGTCCAAACATCTGGCTTGCAGAGACTCCAGAAGAGGAATCCAGCCTGTCTCGAACAAGCTTATATCAAAGATACAGCCCTCTTAATGATAACTGTGTGTCAGAGTGAATATGATGTTCAACATCAATCAACTGGAGAACACTCTAATGATGACAAATGCTCATCGGCAGAAACTAATAAAAGTAGAGAAACTATGAAAGAATTCATGAGTGAGGGAACACTTTACGTTTTGAGGTCCAGCTTGATGTGAGCTTTGGGGAAGGGTGAACTGCTGGGCTTGGCAGTGGCATGGGACGTTTTTTCCTCAGAGAAGGTAGAGCTGGAACTGGTGTAGCTAGCTGGCGTTGCTGGCTTCAACTCGGGCCTAGTGGACACAGTCCCTAGACTGCTGATGGATCTGTATGCAGGGGGCTGAAGCAGCTTTTCACTGTTGTCATTGGCTGGGCTGATGAGGGGAACCACATGTGGCCAGGTGTTTGTGTTTCCACAGGACTTCTTTTCAGGTTGCTTCCTGTTCGTGACACTCGTGACACCACCATGTCTGTCCATACCCTCTACGTCAGACTTTTCGGCAGGGATCCTGCTTACCCTGGCAGTGTCACTCCTGTGACTGTCATCTTGTTTGTCGGTGATGCTGGTGTCTCCATATTCGTGAGCGTATCTGTGCTCCTCAGCCAGCTGTACAGCTTCATCATGGAGCTGGAGGGAGCGCCTCAAAGCATCCAGGGAAGGGAGAGCACCGCTGCGCACACACAAACACACGTTCATATGAAGATCACATAAGTCGATTTTGGATGTCGTTCTAGGTTTGGTAACATACATTCAGTCCTCTCTCATACAAGGCCTACTAGATAAGCAATGGCTAACGTAGATACAAACGTCTGATGAATACCTACAAAAACAACAACACCTTTTTCATATTTGATCACCTAGTATCTACATTGAAAAAATGGCTTACTTTTGGGCTGCCACAGGCTTGCCTTCACAGAGGGTGTATGGGTGTCAGTTCTGTAATCCCATATAATGTCTCTTTCATAGAGGGGATTAAGTTGGTACAAAGCCACCTCAATGGAAACTTAACGAGTCTATTAGCAACGCTTGGATCCGCTTCCCCCAATCTATCTAAGGCCCTCAGGGCTACTCAGGGCTACTGGGTACAAAGTACACAACCATACACGGCCTGCCCACTAGCCCGAACAAGCCTTGCCTTCACAATGCCCCTGCTATTCAACTAGAAGGGGGGTAAAGAGGGTGACCATATAGACAGTGACCTCGATTTATCCTCCTCGTACCTGCCAGTTCACCACAAGGTCGAGGGAAAGGTGTATAACAGTAAAGGAAAATGGTGAAGGGAGAAAATATACACGGTTTTGTATCTTAAAGTCCCATTTAAGGTTGGATAAATAATAACTTATGCTATTAAACAATGAAGTTGATATTGTTTTGGCGGAGTGAAATGGGAACTGTGGAGAGCAGTTACATGAGGGGAAGTCAAATACCTGCTGCCCTGGGGCTACTAGCTACAGCAGTTCAAGCACATGATGGAACTGGAATGATACATTTTAATGGAAACTAACTGGGATTCATTCAGAAAGGTACTTCGACCCCATTTACACTATGTGAAATGAGGACGGCAATGTAACATGGCAGAGATAGGCCTATTTTTGTGTTTAGTCAAATCCGTCAATACACATAGAAACTTATAGAGAGAGTAAGGACATTTCAGATGAAATACCTTTAATTTCTCTCGACAGTGTTGTAAAACTTTACACAGCAGGGTAAACCCCAGGATGTCTACATCATTTTACCAGCTTTACTAGACAGGCCTGAGCCACAGCCAGACTCTTCACCTCTCTAGACCTTGTCTGGCCCTGGGTCGAGACTTGAGCCAGGGGTTAACTGGCTGCGGTGGTCCCTGCCCTGCCCCCAGAAAGGCCCATTGTCCAACGCCCAGAGGGGGTGCATGGAGCATGGACGGGGTGGAGAGGAGCGCACTGTGGTCCCCCCCGAGCCATGGGACTCCTTGGTCTCACCCATACCACTAGACACCACTGCGTTTCATCTTTTGTGAAACATAATTATGGTGAGGTCAGAAAGATAAGCTGAGGGTTGACCACTGGTCTATATGTTGGTGGTCTGGTCTGTCTAGGGGTGTCCGTAAAGACTAGTGTCCTCAAACTACTTACAAAAACAGCTAAACATTGCCTTTCAGCTTTGGACACCCTGTGTATCAGTTATGCTAATAATACTAATATGCAGGTTAGAGTTTGTCTGTATGATGTTGCTATCCTACAGCAGAAAAGCTGACGAGAGTCTGTAGTAAACTGCATTAACCTGAGTTGTGCTGTGTGGCTGTGCTGCAGTGTGTGGAGCTGCTGGAGCTGTGCCTGACAGAAGGCTAGAAAGCTGTTCTGAGGCAGCAGGGCCCTGACTAGACCAGGACTAGGGAGGGCTGCAGAGGAGCCGACAGGCTGCCCGTCTATGGCCTGTAGACCCGGCACAGACCTCTGCAGACTGGACCTGTGGAAGATAACATTGTGGGTTAATCAATAAAGATCATCGCTGGATGCTATACCATACTAGGGTTTAATTCAAAAAGTCATGTCCTATACTCAAAAAAGTCTACAACTATTCAGGGTGACAATTGCAGTCAGTAAATTTATTTAAAAAATCTCGACACAGTAACTATACCGGCATGTAACTCCAATGTAATAAACACATACGTTTTAGGCCCTGTCATGTAAAGTGCTCTCCATATTCTAAAACACTGGGCTTCTAAAACACTAAATTGATACATGTGTCACGCCCTGACCATAGAGAGCCCTTGGTTCTCTATGGTGTAGTAGGTCAGGGCTTGACTAGGGGGTGATCTAGTGTATCTATTTCTATGTTGGTGCTAATGTGGTTCCCAATTAGAGGCAGCTGTTTATCGTTGCCTCTGATTGGGAACCATATTTAGGTAGCTATTTCCCCACCTGTGTTTTGCGGGATATTGATTGTTAGTGTGTTTGGGCACTACGTCCTCACGGTCTTTGTAAGTTTTACTTAAATAAATATGTGGAACTATACTCACGCTGCGCCTCGGTCCGCTCAGACCATGACAACATAACACAATTACATATTCAACATTGTTAAAGTAGGAATTGTGAATGATCCTGGATTTGAACTCAAACTGATTATAAAAAATGTAAAGGGTAACCCATTTTCTGAACTGACAAAGTTCAAATTGAATTGCCCCCAACTCGGATGTCTAAAGTGTACTATGATGTGCCAGTGGATAGCCTCAGCTTGTTGTATCCAATAGTTTGGCAGAGAAGTCCTTAGGCAGAGCAGATACACCTCCTCGAGAGAGCGAACAGGGATAAAATGAGTTTGACATTTCAGGCCCAGCAGAATCAAAGCCATTTTCCTCCATGCGAAACAAGAAGTATGGTTAGAGTCTTGATTTTCTCAAAGCAGAAGAATGTGATGACATGTTGAGCTGCAGATGAAAGACTTTGAGACTAAAGATTGGGCTTCAGGCTCTGGTTTTCTTTGTTTTTGTTGTTATTTTCCTTTTTTCCTCAACCACTAAAAGAGTGAGTGACTTAAGTTGTATCCAATGTATCCCAAATGGCTCCCTATTCCCTATGTAGTGCACTGGTCAAAAGTAGTGCACTACATAGGGAATAGGGTGCCATTTGGGACGCAAACCTTAAGCTGAAGCAGCTGATGGTGGCCTGGCTGTGCTGTGAGGGGGATGGCTGCTGAGCTGTGTGTCTATGGGAGAGAGAGGTAACACCGGCCTGAGGCTAAGGATGTGCAAGCTGAGGAATCCCAAAAAATTTGCCAGCAGAGAAAATGGTCTCCAAAGCAAACTGCATGGCCAAATGTGGTCGATCGATGCCAATGTGAAAATGTAGAAAGAAACACATTAGGAAACGCATACAGTATTACTGAGCCGTGACAATTTACAAATAGAGTAAATTTATACAGTATGAATGTTTTCTGTGATATGACAAATCTTTATCTGTAACTAATCTGTAATTATTAGTCTTTATGAAATGTTTAAATGTGAAAGTGTACTTATAAACAACAACTACTACTAACCTAAAGCAATTTATGTTCACAATAAATGTTTGGTTAGTATTTGCTTCTGGTCATTTTACCACAGGCGCCATTGCTGTCAATACGAGCCTAAATCCAATACAAAATGTGCCAAAAGGATGGGAGCCTTTAGTTTAGTTTATCAACATCAGGCGTAAATCTGGCTTAAAATATCCCAAAGAATGATGGTGGGGCAAGAACCCGCTGAACTCCCTGTACTGTGCCTCAAACATGACTCTAGGTCACAGGTTGTGCAGTCCACTGTCAGAGTAATGGGGTTTTGATGGGCCCCACCTCAACCTCTCTACCTCTCTCTACCTCTCTCACTCTCTCACACACACACACACACACACACACACACACACACACACACACACACACACACACACACACACACACACACACACACACACACACACACACACACACACACACACACACACACACACACACACACACACACACACACACACACACAAACAAGGATTAGATTCCAGCCCTACAGGCTTGTCGTCTGGCCGACCGGACCCTCTTGTAACGAAGCATAAACCATAATAAAGCC
The DNA here is from genome assembly GCF_901001165.1 of Salmo trutta. Taxonomy (NCBI): domain Eukaryota; kingdom Metazoa; phylum Chordata; class Actinopteri; order Salmoniformes; family Salmonidae; genus Salmo; species Salmo trutta. The sequence continues at coordinate 48,521,476 of NC_042963.1, forward strand.
TTGATCCTCACATGAGCTCATTGACGTGAGGTGGGCAAACACAATGCCTTTCATGGTTAAATGTTTTTGGGTGGAAAAAAACATGCTTTGCAATTACGTGCCACTGGTTATTTGTGTTTAACGTACAAGGTTCAAATTAAAGAACTCAGGAAATTAGCTTAAAATATGTCAGAACGCTGAGCATTTTTGACCTGCTTGGCTCATTTGAATAAATGTATTTATTAAGCGGAACCTAGAGCCGTGGACATGCAGCTCCTTCTCTCTCTAACAATACAATGTTCTATCCTGGTCCTAGCTAGGCTCTCCAGCTGAGTCCTTCCCTCCATCCTATCCGTCTTTGTCTCTCTTTCCGGTTCGAACCTAACCCAACCTGGCTCTATATATTTCATTTAGTGAAGACTTCCTTGAAAACACAGGCTCTTAAAAGAGGTCTGATTAATCAGGCGGAGTGCTATCTTCTTCCCCTGGCTCAGGGCTGCTGGAAGTGTATTTCTTAGCAATCTCCATTTGGTGCTTTAGTTTAGTCGGTGTTATCGCTGGACTGGGATGAAAGGGCCAGGGGGAGAGTGGAGAAATACAGGGGGCTAATTCCACTGTTGGCATTGGAGGTTAGGTAAAGTTCATTGGGAATATTTATTCTCCATTGAGGCTAACGGTGGGGCACCCCAGGTAATAGAAACCCATATGTCTGGGTGGGTGCTGACTGCAAAAATGTATGTAGATAGAATGCATAATGATGTGGTGTACAGTACTACTACTGGCTGATTAGAATAAATATTCAGATATACAGTAGAGGTAGTGAAAAATAAGTGTGTTAATCATGGTTCTTTAAGTGTTTGCTCAGTGGCACGTTTTTTACATGACTTGGGCGAGGAAAGGGTAGTAGGCTACTGGTATTATTAAATCCTGTCGTAACAGTTCTTGAGAGATCCAGGCATCATCTTTTAGGCTAATGCTATGACTAGACGGACCTTAAAATTTTCTAAAAAATATCTGTCATTTCACACTTCATAAAAGTTATGCATGGTTTGTCAGTCATAAACTGTTAAGACCACTAATGACCGTGTGTAATGCTGAAATGATGAAATCTAGCTAGACTACCGGTAATTGAAGTTAAGTGCTCTAGCTAGCACACATTTTTCATATCAACTCATTTGGACCCACTTAAATGTACATGAGGAAAATGTTTTGGCGCTGTAAGTGAATGAGCAAATTGACATTGAAAACTTAATAGATTTTCCCGTTGAATAAATATTTTGGGAGCTACTGACACTCAGTGCTACAGAGGTTGCGCGGCTGCGCTGCGCGGATATCGCTGGCACATTGGCTAATCCAATAGCATTCCCAGATTGCTAGGCTAATCCTGGGATGTGGACAGGAAGCTCTTGTGTTCTGGTGGAATGTTTATTCTACCTTAGTCACCACAGCCAACGTCCTCCTCCAGACTGGGCTCACGTTCTGCGACAGGAGGGATGATATGAAATGGCTTGGCATTCCCGTTGGTATGTAACCTAACTTCTCACATCCGCCCCAGCAGGGATATTCCAGAGCAAAGCTAGAGAAGTTAATTGTGTCTGTCTGTCTCTCTACACAGCCATTTTAAAACCATACATTTTTCAACTAATCGTTGCAATGTTGATGACTGGGAATGTATTGTTTGTACCACAGGAGGTTGGTGGCGCATTAATTGGGGAGAACGGCTCGTGGTAATGACTGGAGTGGAATTAGTGGAATGGTATCAAATACATCAAACACATGGTTTGATGCCATTCCATTTGATGTTTGATGCCATTCCATTTGCTCCGTTCTGGCCATTATTATAAGCCGTTCTCCCCTCAATAGCCTCCACTGTTATGTACCCGTTATGATGCAGCGTCCAAGTACAGTGTTATCGTATAAGGTGATGTGTGTATAACAACATTGCTTTCTACCACGGGTGCATGCAACCCAGGGCTTGTCGCTCATACATATTCACATATTTTGTGTTTCTCATTGGGCTTGCCCTACCTCCACATGGTCTCTTGCTGAAGGGGATTCCCAGTGAGATGGACCTCTCGGAGGAGTGGACATCCCTGCAGACTCTCACACAGGTTCTGCAGCTCTACAACAGTCAGGCAGAGCAGCAAAGGCCTGAGCTTATGGTTTACATCGCACAGAGGCAGAGCAGCAGAGGCCTGAGCTTATGGTTTACATCGCACAGAGGCAGAGCAGCAGAGGCCTGAGCTTATGGTTTTCACTGTCTATATATCACTATCGCTGGTACCTGATCTTGTTATGGAGACTGTATCTTTATCTACTGCTGGATCCCCTGACATTTACTGGATGGAGGTGCATCGCATTCCCCAGATGTGTGACATTATGCATATCGTAGACATAGGTATTACCATAGACCCACACTTAAAATGCTCCCTCCCACTCACATAGAGAGGCACATAGCAGAATAATATGAATGGAATAGCATGAAACTACAGTATGTAAATGACATAACATGACAACTGAAATATTTGGATCAAAAGTTTTTGGGACATCAAAAGTTACATTTTTTTAATAATAAACCATTACCGGAGAGGCAGTTGTCTCTGATGTCCAGCTTCTCCAGTGACACAAAATGACACAGTGATGGCAGTTGGGTTATACTGCAAAACACAAATTAAGAAAATACATGTAATACACTGTAATGGAAAACTGTAATTTATACAGTCATTTTAGGTATTATCAACAGTAAAAAAAGAACTTGTTACTTCAGCATACTGTATATTATAGTGCATTTTGGGAAAAGTGCTGTATTAAGGCCTCTAGATGTGCAAATGATATAAAACACAAAATATTAATTAATGTACTGTAATGTGTAAACACTTTACCTAGTCCAATTACAGTAAAATACTGTGAAATACAAACCCCTCATCTCAATGAATTTCAATCATTCATCAATTCATTCATTCCGATTACAATAGCATTTACTTTTTTTACAGTATAATACAGTCAATTTTACAGTATTGTACTGTAAATCATTACAGAGTACTTGCTTTGATACCGTATTTATATTATAGTGGGTGCACTGTAATATGAAATACCGAAATTTACTCGCCACCGAGCTGCCTGCAAGATACTGTTAAATTCATGGCAACCCCTTTACAGTGTATTTACGATCATTCAGCAACATTACATTGGTTTTCTTAAACCTTACAAATGTTATCACAAACACTGAATTACTTACATGTAGCTAGTACAATTTAAACTGGGCTAGTCATTGGCATTGGCTACATTGGATTTTTTTAAATCCTTTATTTAACCATAGAAGTCACATTGAGATTTACATATCCTTTTTTTTTTAAGTGAGCCCAGGCCAAGAGAGCAGCATACATATAGTTACACAACACAACATAAAACATGACAATGGCATCAGATGGAATGCCATGTGATGTTACCTGTTTTGGGCCCCAGAGAGGAGCTGCATCAGGGGGAGCCAGCAGGCTGTCAGGCCCTCCAGTGAGGAGATGCTGTTGTCCTCCAGATGGAGCTCCACCAGGAGGACCTGGTTCCTCAGACTGGGTAGCTGGGGGAAAGAGAAAGGGGCAGGAGGAAGGTAGAGAGACCGACAGCGACAGCGAGAGAGATAAGGAGAGAGACACAGAGAGACATAGAGAAAGATAAAGAAAGAGAGACAGAAAAAGAGAAAGAGAGAGTGATAGAGTGAGTTTACCCACAGTGGCAAGAAAAAGTATGTGAACCCTTTGGAATTACCTGGATTTCTGCATAAATTAGTCATACAATTTGATCTGATCTTCATCTTAGTCACAACAATAGACAAACACAGTGTGCTTAAACTAATAACACACAAATTATTATATTTTTCATGTCCATATTGAATACATAATTTAAACATTCACAGTGTAGGTTGGAAAATGTATGTGAACCCCTAGGCTAATGACTTTTCCAAAAGATAATTGGAGTCAGGAGTCAGCTAACCTGGAGTCCAATAAATGACACCACGGAAGAAGCCACTGCTGTCCAAAAAAAACATTGGCGCACATCTGAAGTTCACAAAAGAGCACCTGGATGCTCTACAGCTCTTCTGGCAAAATGTTCTGTGGACAGATTAAACTAAAGTTGAGTTGTTTGGAAGGAACACAACACTATTTGTGGAGAAAAAATGGCACAGCACACCAACATCAAAACCTCATCCCAACTGTAAAGTATGGTGGAGGGAGCATCATGGTTTGGGGCTACTTTGCTGCCTCAGGGCCTGGACAGCTTGCTATCATCAACGGAAAAATGAATTTCCAAGTTTATCAAGACATTTTGCAGGAGAATGTAAGGCTATCTGTCCGCCAATTGAAGCTCAACAGAAGTTGGGTGATGCAACAGGACAACGACCCAAAACACAGAAGTATATCAACAACAGAATGGCTTCAACAGAAGAAAATACGCCTTCTGGAGTGGCCCAGTCAGAGTCCTGACCTCAACCCGATTTACAATGCTGTGGCATGACATCGAGAGCGGTTCACACCAGACATCGTAAGAATATTGCTGAACTGAAACAATTTTGTAAAGATGAATGATCCAAAATTCCTCCTAACCGTTGTGCAGGTCTGATCCACAACTGCAGAAAATGTTTGATTGAGCTTAGTGCTGCCAAAGAAGGGTCAACCAGTTATTAAATCCAAGGGTTCACATACTTTTTCCACCCTGCAGTGTGAATGTTTACATGGTGTGTTCAATAAAGACATGAAAACGTATACTTGTTTGTGTGTTATTAGTTTAAGCGGACCGTGTGTCTATTGTTGTGACTTAGATGAAGATCAGATCAAATTTTATGACCAATTTATGCAGAAATCCAGATAATTCCAAAGGGTTCACATTCTTTTTTTTGCCACTGTAGCTACTGGTGCTGCTGACAGGTACTACTGGTGCGCTGACAGGTACTACTGGTGCTGCTGACAGGTACTACTGGTGCTGCTGACAGGTACTACTGGTGCTGCTGATATGTACTATTGGTGCTGCTGACAGGTACTATTGGTGCTGCTGACAGGTACTACTGGTGCTGCTGACAGGTACTACTGGTGCTGCTGACAGGTACTACTGGTGCTGCTGACAGGTACTACTGGCGCTGCTGACAGGTACGACTGGTGCTGCTGACAGGTACTATTGGTGCTGCTGACAGGTACTACTGGTGCTGCTGATATGTACTACTGGTGCTGCTGACAGGTACTACTGGCGCTGCTGACAGGTACTACTGGTGCTGCTGACAGGTACTACTGGTGCTGCTGACAGGTACTACTGGTGCTGCTGACAGGTACTACTGGTGCTGCTGATATGTACTACTGGTGCTGCTGATATGTACTACTGGTGCTGCTGACAGGTACTACTGGCGCTGCTGACAGGTACTACTGGTGCTGCTGACAGGTACTACTGGTGCTGCTGACAGGTACTACTGGCGCTGCTGACAGGTACTACTGGTGCTGCTGACAGGACCTACTGGTGCTGCTGACAGGTACTACTGGTGCTGCTGACAGGTACTACTGGTGCTGCTGATATGTACTATTGGTGCTGCTGACAGGCACTACTGGTGCTGCTGACAGGTACTACTGGTGCTGCTGACAGGTACTACTGGTGCTGCTGACAGGACCTACTGGTGCTGCTGACAGGTACTACTGGTGCTGCTGATAGATACTACTGGTGCTGCTGATATGTACTACTGGTGCTGCTGATAGATACTACTGGTGCTGCTGACAGGTACTACTGGTGCTGCTGATAGATACTGCTGGTGCTGCTGATAGATACTGCTGGTGCTGCTGGTAGATACTACTGGTGCTGCTGATAGATACTACTGGTGCTGCTGATAGATACTGCTGGTGCTGCTGATAGATACTGCTGCTGATAGATACTGCTGGTGCTGCTGATAGATACTACTGGTGCTGCTGATAGATACTGCTGCTGATAGATACTGCTGGTGCTGCTGATAGATACTACTGGTGCTGCTGATATATACTACTGGTGCTGCTGATATATACTACTGGTGCTGCTGATAGATACTACTAGTGCTGCTGATAGATACTACTGGTGCTGCTGATAGATACTGCTGGTGCTGCTGATAGATACTATTGGTGCTGCTGATAGATACTGCTGGTGCTGCTGATAGATACTGCTGGTGCTGCTGATAGATAATATTGGTGCTGCTGATAGATACTGCTGGTGCTGCTGATAGATACTACTGGTGCTGCTGATATATACTACTGGTGCTGCTGATAGATACTGCTGGTGCTGCTGATAGATACTACTGGTGCTGCTGATATATACTGCTGGTGCTGCTGATAGATACTACTAGTGCTGCTGATAGATACTACTGGTGCTGCTGATAGATACTGCTGGTGCTGCTGATAGATACTATTGGTGCTGCTGATAGATACTGCTGGTGCTGCTGATAGATACTGCTGGTGCTGCTGATAGATAATATTGGTGCTGCTGATAGATACTGCTGGTGCTGCTGATAGATACTACTGGTGCTGCTGATATATACTACTGGTGCTGCTGATAGATACTACTAGTGCTGCTGATAGATACTACTGGTGCTGCTGATAGATACTATTGGTGCTGCTGATAGATACTGCTGGTGCTGCTGATAGATACTGCTGGTGCTGCTGATAGATACTATTGGTGCTGCTGATAGATACTGCTGGTGCTGCTGATAGATACTGCTGGTGCTGCTGATAGATACTATTGGTGCTGCTGATAGATACTGCTGGTGCTGCTGATAGATACTACTGGTGCTGCTGATAGATACTATTGGTGCTGCTGATAGATACTGCGGGTGCTGCTGATAGATACTGCTGCTGATAGATACTACTGGTGCTGCTGATAGATACTACTGGTGCTGCTGATAGATACTACTGGTGCTGCTGATAGATACTACTGGTGCTGCTGATAGATACTGCTGGTGCTGCTGATAGATACTGCTGGTGCTGTTGATAGATACTACTGGTGCTGCTGATAGATACTGCTGGTGCTGTTGATAGATACTACTAGTGCTGCTGATACTTTTCCTTATAATCCATCATGCAGGATTAATGTCGGTAGCACTTTAATTAGTTGAATCTACTACTTCCCTGGTAGTTAGGCCTACATGGTCTTAACTAACTATCATTGATATAGTGACTATGTATTTTACCTCAGTGAGATTGTTTCCTGTCAGGTCCAGTGTGTTGAGCAGAGCACAGTTGTCCAGGCCCTCTACACTGGACAGATGGTTGTGAGACAAGTCCAGGTGTAGCAGCGTGTACACCTCTCTCAGTCCTCTAGTACTGATCAGCTGGTTGTGGTCCAACAATAACTTCTGCAGCCTCTTCAATGGCTCCAGACCACCTTTATAGGAGAAGAAGAAAATTAAAGAGAAAGAATTTTTCTTACATTAGTATGTTTCAGTATGTAAAGTAGTAGATAATGGCATGCTTTATTTGCATACCCAAAGAGTTATGGGGTAGAACAAAATCAGATTGTGGAACTGTGAGGGGTTGAAGTAGGATTCATATGAACCAAAGATCTAATTTCAGTGTGTGGCCAAGGTTACCGTTTTAGTAACGTTCAAAGCTAAACTGCCAATAAAAAAGCATTCACGGTCTTCTCAGGCAGTTAATATCTATTCATGACTTGAGGCCTGGCTCCTGGTCTGTTATTCACAGTAAATAAGTCACATTTCAATATGTACTGAGCAGGGGATCAAAAGAAGAGGTACACTGCTCCCTAGTGGATAGCAGGGGTTACAACTAGCCATGAAGTATACTGTAACTGTAGAGCAGGCAGGGGTGTGAGTCAAACCACGCATCTGGAAGGCTGCACAGTCTGTTGATTTCCATCCTTGCCTTTGAATCATTGTCTAATTTAGACCTGGAAAATCAAGTATGGGGTGCTGATAAAAATGTAAAATTCAAACTGAGTTTTCCACACTCTGTATAGGCCATCTATGAGCTCAGCTTTCCGACGCGATGGGGACCTGAGCTCAGTTTACTGATGCGGTGGGGACCTGAGCTCAGCTTACTGATGCGGTGGGGACCTGAGCTCAGATTACTGATGGGGACCTGAGCTCAGATTACTGATGCGATGGGGACCTGAGCTCAGTTTACTGATGCGGTGGGGACCTGAGCTCAGCTTACTGATGCGGTGGGGACCTGAGCTCAGCTTACTGATGCGATGTGGACCTGAGCTCAGATTACTGATGGGGACCTGAGCTCAGATTACTGATGCGATGGGGACCTGAGCTCAGTTTACTGATGCGGTGGGGACCTGAGCTCAGCTTACTGATGCGGTGGGGACCTGAGCTCAGCTTACTGATGGGGACCTGAGCTCAGTTTACTGATGCGGTGGGGACCTGAGCTCAGCTTACTGATGGGGACCTGAGCTCAGTTTACTGATGTGATGGGGACCTGAGCTCAGCTTACTGACGCGATGGGGACCTGAGCTCAGCTTACTGACGCGATGGGGACCTGAGCTCAGCTTACTGATGCGATGGGGACCTGAGCTCAGCTTACTGATGGGGACCTGAGCTCAGCTTACTGATGCGATGGGGACCTGAGCTCAGTTTACTGATGGGGACCTGAGCTCAGATTACTGATGCGATGGGGACCTGAGCTCAGTTTACTGATGTGATGGGGATCTGAGCTCAGATTACTGATGCGATGGGGACATGAGCTCAGATTACCGATGCGATGGGGACCTGAGCTCAGCTTACCGATGCGGGTGATGGAGTTGTGCGAGAGCTCCAGAACGTCCAGATCCACAGCACCAGCCAGACCATGAATGGATGTCAGACGGTTCCGGCCAAGTCGAAGAACTCGGAGGTTAGCCAGATTCTCACAGTCCACAAACGTGATTGAGTTGTCCTATACAGACATGACAATCAAAATATGTCTGAGTTTTCAAATACCAAGGATTTTATACTTTTACATGCTGATTTGATCACCGTGAGAGACAGTATGCAGTGTTGTGTGTGTATATAATATAATACTATGTAGCTGAAATATACTATGTAACACATACACTGAGTGTAAGAAAACATTATGAACACCTGCTCTTTCAATGACCAGGTGAATCCAGGTAAAAGCAATGATCCCTTATTGATGTCACTTGTTAAATCCACTACAAATCAGTGTAGATGCAGGGGAGGAGACAGGTTAAAGAAGAATTTTTAAGCCTTGAGTCAAATGAGATAGATTGTGTATGTGTGCCATTCAGAGGGTGAATGCACAAGACAAAATATTGAAGTGACTTTGAACGGGGTATGGTAGTAGGTGCCAGGTGCACTGGTTTGTGTAAAGAACTGCAATGCTGCTGGGATTTTCACACTCAACAGTTTCCCGTGTGTATCAAGAATGGTCTGCCACCCAAAGGACATCCAGCCAACTTGACAGACATATAGATATACAGTTAAAGTCAGAAGTTTACATACACCTTAGCCAAATACATTTAAACTCAGTTTTCACAATTCCTGAAATTTAATCATAGTAAAGATTCCCTGTTTTAGGTCAATTACAATCACCACTTTATTTTAAGAATGTGAAATGTCAGAATAATAGTAGAGAAAATGATTTATTTCAGCTTTTATTTCCTTCATCACATTCTCACTGGGTCAGAAGTTTACATACACTCAATTAGTATTTGGTAGCATTGCCTTTAAAATTGTTTAACTTGGGTCAAATGATTCGGGTAGCCTTCCACAAGCTTCCCACAATTAGTTGGGTGAATTTTGGCCCATTCCTCCTGACAGAGCTGGTGTAACTGAGTCAGGTTTGTAGGCCTCCTTGCTCGCACATGCATTTTCAGTCCTGCCCACAGATTTTCTATAGGATTGAGGTCACGGCTTTGTGATGGCCACTCCAATACCTTGACTTTGTTGTCCTTAAGCCATTTTGCCACAAATTTGGAAGTATGCTTGGGGTCATTGTCCATTTGGAAGACCCATTTGCGACCAAGCAACTTCCTGACTGATGTCTTGAGATATTGCTTCAATATATCCACATAATTTTCCTGCCTCATGATGCCATCTATTTTGTGAAGTGCACCAGTCCCTCCTGCAGCAAAGCACCCCCACAACATGATGCTGCCACCCCCGTGCTTCACGGTTGGGATGGTGTTCTTCGGTTTGCAAGCCTCCCCCTTTTTCCTCCAAACATACGATGGTCATTATGGCCAAACAGTTCTATTTTTGTTTCATCAGACCAGAGGACACTTCTCCAAAAAGTACGATCTTTGTCCCCATTAATCATTGTACCTAAACTGTATGTGTAAACATGTATACACAGGGCCCAGCTGTAAAAGAGAGCTTGGTCTCAGTCTGTGTTCCTTGTTGAAATAAAGGTAGAATAATAATAATAATAATAATAATGTGCAGTTGCAAACCGTTGTCTGGCTTTTTTATGGCGGTTTTGGAGCAGTGGCTTCTTCCTTGCTGAGCGGCCTTTCAGGTTATGTCGATATAGGACTCATTTTACTGTGGATATAAATACTTTTGTACCCGTTTCCTCCAGCATCTTCAGAAGGGCCTTTGCTGTTGTTCTGGGATTGATTTGCACTTTTCGCACCAAAGTACGTTCATCTCTAAGAGACAGAACGCGTCTCCTTCATGAGCGGTATGACGGCTGCGTGGTCCCATGGTGTTTATACTTGCGTACTATTCTTCGTACAGATGAACGTGGTACCTTCAGGCGTTTGGAAATTGCTCCCAAGGATGAACCAGACTTGTGGAGGTCCACAATTTATTTTCTGAGGTCTGATTTCTTTTGATTTTCCCATGATGTCAAGCAAAGAGGCACTGAGTTTGAAGGTAGGCCTTGAAATACATCCACAGGTACACCTCCAATTGACTCAAATTATATCAATTAGCCTATCAGAAGCTTCTAAAGCCATGACATCATTTTCTGGAATTTTCCAAGCTGTTTAAAGGCACAGTCAACTTAGTGTATGTGAACTTCTGACCCACTAGAATTGTGGTACAGTGAATTATAAGTGAAATAATCTGTCTGTAAACAATTGTTGGAAAAAGTACCTGTTATGCACAGCGTAGATGTCCTATCCGACTTGCCAAAACTATAGTTTGTTAACAAGAAATGTGTGGAGTGGTTGAAAAACGAGTTTTAATGACTCCAACCTAAGTGTATGTAAACTTCCGATTTCAACTATATATATTATATATATATATATAATATATATATATATATATATATATATATATATATATATATATATGTATGTATGTGTGTGTGTGTGTGTGTGTGTGTATGCAGTGTATGGTTGTACTATATAGTAATATATAGGTGTAAAAAAATGTCTGGCTTTCAGTGTCATTACCATATGACTATTTGTTCATTTGTTTATTTGTCAGGGACCATGTACAACATTCCATTGCACCAGATTTGGCTAGATAAACCATTTCTGTACAGCTTACCCCACATGTAAATGGTGGTGTACATTTACCTGTACATCGATGTAGCGAAGCTCTGTGCATTGACTGAGGCCCTCCAGGGATTTAAGGCCACAGCGTCTCATGGTGAGGGTCTGCAGTCTGGGGCATTGGGACAAAGTAGAGAGGCTACAGCCAGGGAGGTCCTCCAGAACAACTGTGGTCACCTGCATTGGAAGGTAGAGCCCAGTCAGTGAAATATTGCTTTTGGTTTTGTTATGGTTGGTTTGTTGGTTATTTGAATGTGTCTGATTGACTGTTTTGTAGACATGGGTCAAATGCATCTAGGTCCAATACTTTCAAATATCCTACTTGTAGTCTAGTATAATACCTTTAGTGTTAAAAGCTAAATCAAGCGCAACTTATACATCACTTATTTTCTGGAAAAACCTTTATGAAATAAAGCAGGGGTAGGCAACTAGATTCAACGAAATTCATACCTTGATTACATTAAGACACGATTGCATATGTGACCGACCGTCTTGATTCTGTCTTAAGTAGCAGCATTTTTTATTGTGTTTTTTACATTGGATAAAAGTGGAGACTCTGAATTATAAAGTGGTATATCATACACTACAGTTGAGGAACAAAGGGAAAGTAATTCTTCTTGGAAAGTTGATAAACTTGTAACCTCACTTTTGACAAAATGTCCCTTGAATGTTTTGGTACACCTACGGGAGAGCTCTTCTTTGTCTATACCAATTCAGCATCGTCCACACACTCTTAAGCTTTAGCTCCACCCAGCTCTTTAAGGATTCACATGTGAGGCCATGTATTAAACACCCTAAGATTTCAAGACTAAAGGCTGGTTTATACGATGGGTGTGTTCGTAAATTCAATATGGAGTGCCAGAGTGTGCTAAGAGTGCGCTCTGGGCGTTCATTGTCAGATTGTTCATTTGTAAATTCGGAGTGTTTTTCGCTCTCAGAGCATTCAGAGCGCACCCTGGACGCTCTGGCCCAGGAGTAGGGTTGATCCGAGCGTTCTGACCTAACAACAGCAGTCAAGCACCCAAGCTAACTGGCTAACGTTGGCTAGCTTGCTAGCTACTTCCAGACACAAATGAGAGAACCTCACTCTGACCGTTTTACTCGCCCTAGCAGAGCTGGTTAGGCTATTTTTATGTTATCCAGAGCGTTGATGACTGCAACTGTGCTGCTGGCAACAATTTAATTACGCTTTTTTTGCCAACGTTTACTGACACCGGCCATTCAACGGGTGTTCGTAAATTTGTCAGATATTCTGCTCTGGCACACTCAGACGAGAGTACTCTGAAACAGTTGTTGCAGTGACGTTCTATTGAAATGGATACTTGCATACTGGAGTCTTTTGTTAAGTTTTAATACGTGCTAAAAAAAATTAAAAGCTGCGTTAGACAGGATTACCCTACACATACTGACCAGCTCAAATAGACAGAAGCGTGCTATATGGCAGACCAATCCAAACTCATCTCTCGGCATGTCCAGCCCACTCATTATCTCAGCCAATCATGGCTAACTAGGCTCGTAATTTAACAATTTCATTCATATTTACAATAGGGCTACACGTTTGTTATTAAGGCACATGAAAGTTCACATGGTTGAGAAGGCATATCTGCCCCAAAAAACATTTTGATTAAAAAAAAAGTTTATGTTCAAATGGCTCTCCTGTTAAGTAGTGACCTACGACATACGCCTAGTTTCCTGAAACGGGCCACATATATAATTTTTTTTATTCCTGGGCATAGTTTGGAACAGATTTCCTAACTTAAACAAATGTTTTTCTTAATTCCTGGTGATTTTAGTCAACAACAAAAAAAAGCACTCGCGGGAGTGTTTTGGCCTGCAGGCTGTCTGTTACCGACCCCTGAAATAAAGAGTATCACATTGTAGATCGTATCATGCAGGTTACCTCCTGAGGGGAGTTCCAGGCCCCAGACTGAAGGAGTGTTTCTAGGCAGAGGAGGGGTAAACCGTTCCCCTCAGCAGCCCTCCTCCTCCTCTGGGTCCTGACCCCCTGCTGCTGCTTCCTCTTGTTCTGCAGGGAGAGTTTGGACCAGGAGGTGCAGTCCCTCATCCAGGCCAGTCTCCTCTGCTCCGTCTGCTCTGGTAGAGATACACTCATACGCTCAAAGGCAGACTGAGGGGCTGAGGCACTGGGGTCAATGGGGGGAGAGCTGGCAGTGGGGGAACATTCAGTGGCGGCTGATTTCTCCTCTCTGGCTTTTTCCTCACTCAGGTTTTGACTTTCCTCCTTCACTATTCCTGTCTCCAGCTTTTGCAGGCTCTTTGGTTTCCTCTCATCTGATTCCATCCTAATCACTTCCACCTCTTTGCTTTTCCTTTCATTCTCCTTTTCCTCCTCCTCCTGTCTTTTTCTCCGCTCCTCCTCCCTTTCTTGCTTGTCTTTCTCCTCCCTAATCTGCTCTTCCTTCTCTCTCCTCTCCTCCTTCTTTCGCTTCTCCTCTTCTTTCTTTCTCTTCTCTTCTTTCTTTCTCTTCTCCTCTTCTTCATGCTTCTTTCTCTTCTCCTCCCCTTTTCTTCTCTCTCCCTCCTTTCTGTTCTCCTCCTCCTCCCTCTTTCTCCTGTCCTCCTCATCCTGTTTCTCTCTTTCCATACGGACTCGATCCTCTTCTTTGGCTCTCTCATACTCTAAGCTCCTCCTCTTCAGCGCTTGCTCCTCCAACTCTCTCCTTCTGTTTTCCTTTTCCTGCTTCAGCCGCTGCTCCTCCTGTTCCCTCCTCCACCTCTCCTCCCTCTCCTTCCTCCTGCTCCTCTCCTCCTCACACCTCCTTTGTTCCTCTCTTCTGCGGTGGAGCTCAGCCCTGGTCCACCGGCGTGCCAGGACACCTCTGAGGGCAGTCTGGATAGTGATGGCCGCCCTACATCGAGACTGGTGGGTCTTCCTCCTCTTTTCCTCCTGCACCTTCTCAAAGACCCTCCTCTCCTCCTCCATCTGTCTCTGGAGGCTGCTGATCAGCTCCTGGTTAGTGTGGGAGAGTGGAGGAGAGAAGTTAAACCAATAAAACCTGAAAAGAAAGATGAGCCCCTTCTGAAAACACTTCCGACCTAGCCCCTCTCCATTGCCAGTGTTTCAGTGTTTGCACATCTAAATAAAAATGTGATTGAATCTGGCCCACCTGCTGTTTGAGCAACTCTTGTTGAAGCTTCTCTTCTGCCTCTCTTTCTCTCATCTCCTCCATGCCTGTAGGGCGATGCTACAGAAAGACAATGACTTCTTCAGTTGGTCACTCTTAGTTACGGAAAACATAGAAACGGGAAATGGGAGAAAGGGATGATATGAACTATCTCACCCTATTGCCCTCTTCTATCTGCCTCAGCTCCTCCTCAAAGTCTCTCTGTCTGCGTTTCCTCCACTCCTCCTTTTCTCTCTGCTCATTCTGCTCCTTCTTTCGCTCCTCCTCGTATTCCACAATTCTCCTCTCATCCTTCTCGTTCAACTTACGCTCCAAAGTTTTCAGTTCCAAACTGAGTTGCTTTTCAGACCTTAAATATGCATCACATTCAATATCATCTGTGTCAAACAGAAAGACACAGGTCACAGCTCCATTAGTTTGAAGAATATCACCTTTTTTATTTTCTTTATAGGGCTGAACTAAATGACGCAAGGGTGACATCTTGTGGGCATATATATCACACACGCACACAAAAATATACACATACCCTCACTGTTGTGTGGCACTCTGTCTGTAATGTCACTGTCAGATACAATGTGAGGGCAGGCCTTGTTGGGGATAGTGTTCAACTTCTCATCCTCCATCTCGAACATGACCTAAATCAATCAAACATATTTAGCCTACGTCCCAGCACAAATTACATAACACTAGTACTTTAGTGCACACAAGCCTTGTTAAACTAGACTCACTTGTTCTTTTAACTTCACAGGGTCCTTGTGTAGGCCTAAGTCAGAGGCCAGTTCCATTAAAAGGTCTTCAGAACGACTTGAAATGATGGAATACACCTCAGCCGCTCCAGAATCTGAAAACAGACAATGTACAAAGACATTGAGTCACATATACACAACAATAGTATGGCATCATGTAGCCAGCAGCTAGCCTGACTGATGAATAAATGATCCATGCATTTTCTATATTTCTGTAGCCTATGCACATTCCAGAGGTCCTCATTCCTACCATCATCTTCACTGTCCTCAAGGATGAGCTTTTCAAACTGACTTGCTCTGTTCTCGGAGGCTTCAAAATATTTGAGCATTGATTCTGGGATTTTATCTGAAACCTGGGGGTATTGAAAGGTGAAACGTTAGGTTTACATGCATTTGCAACCAGTAGACATTCATTGGCAAGTAGTATAAAATCATTGTGCAAACAGTAGGCTTGCGGGCCGTGTTAGACTATGGAGATTATTAGGCCTACAAACTTCTAAGTACACAAACTCTCACTTCCAGTTGGCTAATAATACATCAACTCACATCATCTTCATCAGCATGCTCTTCATCAGCAGATGAGTAAAAGTCTTCCTGATAAGAATGATCTAATTCAATATCATCAGAGGAGTTATTGATGCTCAGTTTGCTCAGGTCTTCTTGACTGACATCCATGGTCTAGCTAGCAGCTTCAGGAAACAGAGGCAGACGGGCCGTGTTTCTGTTTCAAACACTGCACGAAAACACGGAGAAGAGATATAAGACATTAAACTTTTTACATTTTATTCACACGAAATGTTTCTGTTTTAAATAAGAGGTCATTTACCTGTGTTTGTCTGTGTTTTGAATACTTTGCTAACCGGTTTTCTAACCAGGAACGTCAAATCATTCTATCCGCGTCTAAATGGAACTGTGGTCGCTATGGAAACTGAGGAGACACTACGGAACACCACTCAGGACAAACGTAACCCTGTAGGGTGTTGCCTTGCCATTTGGCAACATACCATTTCTCTACATTTCATTTACAGATAAAATGGGAAACATTAGTGACCAGTATCTTTGTTTTATTGTTAGGCTACGTCAAATCATAGACTTGAAACTGGACTCAAATGAAAAGAGTGCACACATAATTGCTTCATGCAGGAGGGGGGCCTTGGTGCTTCAGGTAATTTACATGACATGCAACTATTTTCTGTGACTCTCTCTTCTATGTGCACGGCATAATGAACAAACATTCCCTTTATGTTTCAAAGAACTTTAGCCTACTACTACAGTAAATAATGTGGGGAAAGTACATTGCAATCATGCAAGATCACAGTAGATGTTATTCTTTGGAATTGAAAAGCCTTGCATGGGCCTCAAGCGCTGTCTTTGTCCACACACACTCTCTCGCTCTTTCTCTCTCTCTCTCTCTTTCTCTCTCTCTCTCTCTCTCTCTCTCTCTCTCTCTCGCTCTCCAAAGTTGAAGATACTGTTGGGGCCAACAACACAGACTGTAACCCACTGTACAACAATGACATTTCTGATGACAAAGGAACGGAACCTTTCCCACATGGAAAGTGCAGCGCTTATAGTCCATCTCTCTGAGGAGATTCCAGAGCGGCCCTCGCAGGTTTTCCCACACCCATTCCCAGGGGCTCTCAGAACTTCAGAACTTTACAACTTCCGCCACCTTGTTCAGTGTTTCACAGGAGAACATTGTGTCCTCACCTTTTTGTGTTC
Organism: Salmo trutta; assembly: GCF_901001165.1. Taxonomy (NCBI): domain Eukaryota; kingdom Metazoa; phylum Chordata; class Actinopteri; order Salmoniformes; family Salmonidae; genus Salmo; species Salmo trutta. The sequence continues at coordinate 48,538,532 of NC_042963.1, forward strand.
GGACTCAGAAGTCATTGAGTCTTCTCTCATGACTTGCCAGAATTCAAGGACAACACCAATGGCTAAATGGCGCCAGATGCACCTTATCATGTTACCTCAAAAAACCAACATCAAATTCCATAGATTCTCTCCAAAAACACCCTCAGAATAGTCTCAATTTGTCAGGGCATTGACTCTACAAGGTATTGAAAGCGTTCCACAGGGATGTTGGCCCATGTTGACTCCAATGCTTCCCACAGTTGTGTCAAGTTAGCTGGATGTCCTTTGGGTAGAGGACCATTCTTGATACACACAGGAAACTGTTGAGCGTGAAAAAAAAACAACAGCATTGCAGTTCTTGACACAAACCGTTGCGCCTGGCACCTACTACCATACCCCGTTCAAAGGCACTTAAATATTTTGTCTTGCCCATTCACCCTCTGAATGGCACACATACACAATCCATGTCTCAATTGTCTCAAGGCTTAGAAATCCTTCTTTAACCTGTCTATTCACCTTCATCTACACTGATTGAAGTGGATTTAACAAGTGACATCAATAAAGGATCATAGCTTTTACCTGGATTCACCTGGTCAGTCTATGTCATGGAAAGAGCAGTTGTTCTTATTGTTTTATATTCTCAGTGTATGTATATGCAGTCTGAAAGGTCAACAGACAGTGACACTGCCAAACGTGTTTGTATGTGTGTGTGTATACGAGCATTACAAAGGTCATTACGGGTCACGGTACCACTTCAGTCCCAGCATTTGACAGGGAGAGTTTTCAGCGGAGCCCCTGTTGTTGAAGTCAAACTGCCTGCCCCTCTGTTTCATCAGGTCCCCCTAAGAAGCATTGACAAAGTTCAATTGCTCAAAAAGGCCCTATCAGCAAGCCTTGTCCACTCTGATTAGACCCCGGCGGCGTGCGGCCCTTTGTCAGTAGGCAAGGTGTCCTGACGCTTTTGTCCGGGAGCACAGAACCCAGACAGCAACCAGACAGGCCCAAGCTGCAGATTTACACAACAGATTACAGCAGTCAATGGCGGCTACGGCCCAAATGGAGTGCCGGTTTGGATAGTTTGGATAGCCACCGTGTGTTTACTCTGTCAAGGGTTTTCTGTTACTGGACTGTAGCTGTTATCTGGGCCTCTGAGTCCTGGCCGGGTGCTTCGAGCCTATTGCTTCTGTCTGGCGCTGTGAGGAGAGGGGCCTGCTGAAAGAAATGAAAACGTGACAACGAAGTTCCCATGTATCTCTGGTGCTTCTCATACTGTAAATTAGATTAGACATAGTGTGGAACAAATAAAACATTTCTTGTGTTCAATGTTGTCTCGCAATATCTAGGGATCTATTGTATTCGTTGTATAATAGGTAGGTGGCTTAGAGGTTAGAGAGGTAGATCTATATAGCCACTCTGTATAGAGTGTTGCCAGTTTGAATTCCAGTCAAGGCACTGCAACAATAGGAGACAATGAGAGGCTTCTGAAAGTTACTTGCGGGTAATGGTTGTTTATAGATATTACACTCTTAGAAAAAAGTTTTGTAAAGGGTTCTTCGTCTGTCCCCATAGCAGAACCCTTTGAAGAACCATTTTTGGTTCCAGGTAGAACCCTTTTGGGTTCTGTGTAGAACCCTCAGTGGAAAGGGTTCTACATGGAACCCAAAAGAGTTCTACCTGGAACCAAAAAGGGTTCTTCAAAGGGTTCTCCTATGGGGACAGCCGAAGAACCTTTTGGGTTCTAAATAGCACCTTTTTTTCTAAGCGTGTACACTCACGTGAGGGGGAAATTATTAACCAAGATAATCCCTGACGAAAGGCACTGACATAAATTTGAAGCATAATCACCTTAAGTTGCATTCTTTGGCTAAGCAGCAGTCACATTTGATTCACACCCAACAGAATACACTTCTGGTTCACCTCCCTCTAAGCCTCAAAATGAGCCCCACCCAAATTGCTAGGCTTCACCTACTGTAAATCTTCAAGGCTGAAGATCAGATATGAGATTTTTGTTATTATCCATCGATAAAGTTATAGTAATAACTGTGGGTTGTAAGTGAGACATTCCTGCAAGGGGAGATTTGGATTGTCTTTCAAAGTTATGGTTATGGTGCCGGTATGACCTTACTATTTCAAAGCTGCTTCTGATTACTATGGGATTATATGTAATCGGAAATTCCCTACTAATGAGAGTGAGGTTGGAATGGGCCTCTTGGAAGCTGCATGGTTTCATTGAGGAAATACAATGTGCTGGTGGTCAGAACTACTATATGTACGCTGTTATGATGTAGGTCCTATCTTACAGTTCAAAGAAAGTGTTACCAGATGTTCGTATGGCAATGCATTGGTGCCATACAGTACATTTCAGGCATTCAAATACAGTAGATTTCAGTGGCAGTTGGTGGCGTTTATGAGCATGGCCTTATTTCTATTACAGCATATTGGATGAGTGTCCTTCATATTCCATTCACCCAGCTCAATGTAACATCCATAGGTTTAGGCCATTATATGATACTCAAATTTGACCTATACCCATCATGAGGTTGCTACAACCTAGTCAATGAATGAAAGTCGAAGGTCGAGATAATTTTTAGTAATCAAGGTGACAGACAGTGACACATTCAATACCGCCTTGGACACTCTTGCCTGCATCTAGCTGATCTATGGTGTAATCACTAGTCCAACAGTTGCAAACGAGAGTTTCTACTGGACAAATTCAGGTATGTTTATCCCCGTTTCATTCCGTTTGCTTCCATTTAAGAAACGTTTTTCAACAGAATCAGCAGAATGAATACACCCCTGATTACACGCAAACATATTTCACTTTCATAGCAGCCAGATACTAACAGTATGATCACTTTGTTCATTCCTTCTCGCATCTACGCACTCTCCTCCTCTCTCACCTTTTCCCTTCGCTTGTGGACTTCAGTGCACAACACATCAGCTGTCTGTGACCAGGCAAAAAAAGCTTTCCAAGCCAAACCTTCATATTATAACCGCCAAGGGACAGGTCAACATTTACTGGGGGAGGGATGGTCCAAAATAGGGGAGGGTTGTCAAACTTTTTTTGTTGTTGCTTTGGGGAGGGTTGTGTGGGTTTTTATTGGGCACAAGGGATGGTAGTCCTCCCCTTTCTCCTCTGAGGAGCCTCCACTGGTAGATTTCAGCCCTTCAACGTCAGTGAAGAAGGTTATGGATTGAACGTCTTTGTCTGAATATTCATCAGATTTCACAGGTGCGGGGTACTGTATCTACTACAGTGCATCTTTAAACAGTGTGGGCATCCTCTCCATTGCCATAACTCCATTCAACTGAAGCAGACTGGTCGGGCTCTCTGCTTCCAGGAGCTGTCTGAATCCCTCAAAGAATCCCAGGCAGGCTCCAAGTCTGTACACCCTGGATCCCATGACTTGGATGAGCCCCGTGACACAGGACAGTTCCCAGTGAAAGAAGGAAGGAAGGAAAGAAGTCCAACACTGTAATTAATCCTCTCTTTGTCAAAGCATCCCTCTAAAAGAACTTAAGATGACCAGCAAGTCCATTCTTAAATCCCCCACATTAGTTCCATTATCATTTTTTAAATCAACTGTATAGGCCAGGGGTTAAGGGGATGGGTTTAAAGAAAATGGAGCCGTGTGTGAGAGAGAGCGAGAAAGATGTCCCTTTGTCCTGATGGTATGTGTTTCCTGTGCCAGTGGGTGTCATTAATAGAGCCTCTATACTATAGTCACATGTAACTGAACTGTGATGCACAGAGATCTTGAGCAGATGGGATTTAAAAGCATGGGACTACTTTATACAGGGTTGACTCATTGACAACAATCCCATTTGCAAAGACCTGTTCAGAGAGCTGTTCAAGTCTGCTGTATATCAGAATGAGGATCTATACAGTTTGGATGCTATTTTACCGTTTCAGAGTGATAAGATAAAATGCTGAGTCACCACAATGGCAGTAATTTTACACACGTTTTAACCTCTGGCAATCCTATTCCACCAGGTGAATGAAACTAAATGTAAAATCACACCAATGTAGAACTTCAATACTTGTGTCTTAAAGTTATCAGGTCATTGTACATACTGTACTTCCATTTCTGACCTTTGGACAAATGCTTGAAAGGTAAAACCTGTCTATACACCTGTTGTTGGAAGTCGATCAGAATTGGTTATAAAAGTTCAAATCAAAGTTTATTGCAGGTCTTCCCCAATGCCGAGTGCATGTCACGTCCTGGCCAAGAGGGGCTGTAACTGAACTCAATTCAGTACCATAGATCCAACTACACCACCAAAAGCATAGGGAGCTCTGAATAACTCATAACATGGGTTTGAGTGGAAATACATGACAAGAAAATCCCAAGCAGGTAACGGTTCACACGTTCATTTATCTATATCCCAATTTCAGTTTCTATGAACCAAGTTAGCTTTAGCTTAGCAAACAAAATGGAGGGAGGATATCACAAACAGACATTGAAATCAAACAAACAGGTTTCAGTGGAGGGAAATCACTACACAACATTAGTCATCATTCCATCAAAGTAACACTTAGCGAAACCAACGCTTCCAAAAGCACCTGCACCTGGGCAGCCACATCGCAAACAAAATATAGAAAGGTTATAAAGAGAGGGAAGCCAATCACATGTTTCAATTAATCAATCAGCTAACAAACACTAAATTAGGAGCACCTGGCCCAAAGCATGCACAGTAATTAGGGTATTTGTCACACCTGTGACACATACTGCACACGCAGGAAGATCTTAAGCCTTATTCACTGAACTTCCTAAAAACAAGCCACTTTGATAAAGCTATGCTTTTATGTAGCAGGTTGAGAGAATTAACATAGCAGGTTAGGAGAATTAGATTGTTAGGAAAAGGATTAGGGATTGCGAAAATGCTCTCCTAACCTGCTGCAAAAAGTAACTTGTATCGAGATAGCGTGTTTCTAGGGAGTCCCCCACTACAGGCCTTAATGCTTGTTTGGTCATGTGACAAGTGTATGTAGACGGGATAAATATTGTTTTCCAGCTGAGGTTAAACGCTGCAATTGTGGTGGTGAGCATGCGCCCAAATTCCTGAAGTGCCCTGTGAGGGTGAAGGAGACAGAGCTGGCCAGAGTAAGGGCTGTCCAACATGTCTCCTATCCTTAGGTAATGAGAAGAGTGGAAGAAGGGAGTGACGCTGAAGAAACAAAGGTATTAGGATCGGAGACGTCAGGGAATGTTCCACGCCAACAGAGGGATCCTGACAAGCTGCATGTTAAGAAGGTGATATTTGTATTGTTTATGACAGTGGTTATAAACTGCACAGCACAAACAGAGAGGAAATCTGAGAAAATAGGAATCGTGAGTGTGGCCGAGCATTTTTTGGGGCTCAGGGAATCTATAGCAGAGGCATTCCAAGAAATTATTGCGATGAATGTGTGAGTGTATAGTATTTAGTGCTTTTTTCCCACGTAAAAATCAAAAAATATATTTATTTGATGGGTGAACTATGATTTATTTATGGATATCACATGCTTATTTTGGTACAGTAGTCCACACATTTCCCGCTCTTTGGGATCAATTCAACCAATCACTTAATGTTAGTGTTGCAACAGATGTCCCAATTATCTGTCCTTCCTCCCAAAGAGTACACTTCTTCACTTAACTTCGCTGATTTGAAAGACAATGGCTACTGTAAGACATTATGGTGGAAACTCCCACTAGCTGATGCCTCCACCAATCCAATGCTTTTTCCATGGCCTACAAAGGACTCTATATCATCAACTGAGGGTAGAAGGACCAGAGTCCTGGATGGACATCGTTATATCCAGCAAAAACACTGTGACGTAAGAAGCGAGACACAACATGATAATTGCAGACACACATAATATACTGTTTCAGTGTTCCTCTGATTGCTGCCTCAACATTGCAGTCACTAAACTCTATTGTCAAGGCTGACCAGGCTAATGTCATTCTTGTCTAACTGTTAAGTGTGTTCCACTGTTTTATCACAACACGTTTGAACTGCATGTGCCATATGGAGGCTTGTAACCTGATTGGGCATGCAGAGGGTTAGTGTTCACTAAAGTACAGTAGATACTGGCCAATTCATGAACCAACTATATTGCTCTGGTAAAGAGGAGGGGAGGAAGAATGGATTATGTGTAGGTCTTTTTCCATTCAGAATCCATGTCCTATTCAGATTGTGAATTTATTGAAAGTCACACTGTAAAGGATCAAGACTGTGCTTGATGACAGACAGTGCAATGTCAGAGAAAATTGTACTGTCTAAGAATAACCCATTCACATGACTCATTCATCCTTGTGAGTTTTTTTCTCAATGAGAAGGTTACACCGGTCATCAAAAGAAGCATGTGGGTTATGACAATGGCATTGTGAAAGCCAATGCCTCAACTTTCCAATGGCTTTCGGGTATTCACACTCTTGATGGCCTCACGGCATCAGGTTCCCAGAGTCGGGGTTATCCCATGAAGAATTCAACAGGTAGGCTCACAGCAAACCACCAGCTGTGACCCATCCTGTGTTTACCATCACAAGATGTCAACAGATCCGTTCAGAGAAAGGTGGAATGGTGATGTTATAAAGTCATCAGATAAATTGGTAACATTTTACTTAAAGACAACAGGTATGATCCTTCATGATCTTTTATTATGCACTGTAAGACTTGTTAGAGGCCTTTTTGTTACATCAACTCTACAAGGTCTCGGTTTGAACACCATGTATTGATACTGCTTATCTGCAGATTACTATCTCACATCGTTTTAAAACAGGAAACAGAAGATCAAGCACTATTGAAATTGTTGAAAGAACTGGAAGAATTTAGGAAACAATGAATTGGATGAATGAAATAAGCATGTTCGAAAAATATAAAACTAGAATTCCCCCAAAAATGTTACACAAACTAAGCAAAACAAAAATGGCATAAATTTCCCCTTGCTCTAATGGTGAAACATCCATCGTTGTATACAGACAGTCACCCCCTCATCCCCAACCCTCAGATTACCCTATGTGACCATTTATGATGTCACCCTTACCTTACCCTTTTGTCATATTATTATTATAAAACGTTTTAACCTATATTTATTCAGGCGAATCAACTAAGAACAAATTCTTATTTACAATGACGGCCTGGCCAGTGACGATTTGGAATTGCTGTGTAAAAAATAAAATAGCTAAAAAATACATTGAAATCACAGGACAAGACAGACATCCCAACACAGAATGACAGGGACATATGACAAACACAAAAGTCAATGCGGAACAGTTAGAGCACAAGGAGAACAGATATCACAACACAGTGGGGCAGAAATACATGGCAACAACACAACATTTATTCAAAACAGTCAGCATAGATAGTAAACAGTCAGCAATACATTTTGATAGAATATCAGGCGGGCCTACAGTATCTATAAGAACAACGTAAAGCGTCCATGGGAATGTTCATCATTTAATGTTATTTGTTAGAATCACACGTTAGAGTCCATGAATGACGTGATTTGGAAGAGTTACAAGTTAATATCAGTGAGGATGACCATGAATGACATTAGTAGATAGGGTAACAAGTACAGGTGTCAGAGAACATTTCTGTGAGGGATTTCTTAAAGGTTCAAAGACCCATTTCTCAAGTTTGAACCTTTCTTGCAGCTCGTGCAGTCAATGGCTGCAGCAAACTGAAAAGGATGGGAGAGTTTGAAGAATCTTTAACTGAATGTGACGGGCAGATCCGGTGTTGTAAGTAGAGGAGGAGCTATGTACCAGAAATTGAAGGCAGTTAACAGATGAGTATTTCATCATTACCTTAGTTGTGCTCGAATGACCCTTGGGGCACTGTCGTCTTTTTTACTACTAGTTGACGTCACAGTGATTCTGGGATTGTCTCATGAGTGGAGTCACCATCCTGTTCCAAGAACATTATGGTCAGTCTATAACATCACAGTCTGTATGCCTGAAGCACACACACATACACAAACACATACACACATACACACACATACACAAATCTTCAAATGTTTCTGACATAACTTGTGTCTGTTTGTGTCGATGTGTGGTTATCAAATTTCACTGTTATGAAAAGAATGACCCTCAGAATGGCATTCTTCTCAGACTGACAGACAGCTGACGTTGCTCTGACTCCAGACAGACAGACAGACAGACAGACAGACAGACAGACAGACAGACAGACAGACAGACAGACAGCTGACGTTGCACTGATTCTCATCCCCAGAGATACATGGACGTGTCCCAAATGGCACCCTAATTCCTTTATAGTGCACCACTTATGTTTAAAAGTAGTGCACTAAATAGTGTAATTTGGGTTGCACACTATATCTCTAAAGTGCTAAACACTAACAAATAGTAGAGAAGATAGAGAGTAACAGGCTATGGGGTTGAGTTGGTCAATTGAGAACATTAATTGAAATATAATTTATAAATATTTCAATCCATGAGCTTCCTGAATCGACAAAGATCAAATTTAAGTCAGACCGGCAAGTCGAGCTGCGGCAGAGGGGGATAGAGGCTAAATGCACTGAGTATGAGTTAAACACTGGACCACAAACTGAGACAGGAAGCAAGGAGTATATCAATAGAGATAGAATGTTGAAATGAAAAACACACGTTTGAGAAATAATCACACACACAAGCACAATCTAACTCGTTCTCTAGTTCACTGTAGTCCAGTTACACACAGTGCTCACCCACTCATTCCAGGCCTCTCTTTCTCTCTATCTCTCTCTCTTTCTCTCTCTCTAGCTGTCTCTCTCTCCCTAGCTCTCTCTCTCTCTCCATAGCTCTCTCTTTCTCCCTAGCTCTCTCCCTAGCTCTCTCCATATATCTCTCCCTACCTCTCTCTCTCCCTAGCTCTCTCTCTCTCTAGCTCTCACTCCCTAGCTCTCTCTCCCTAGCTCTCTCTCTCTCTAGCTCTCACTCCCTAGCTCTCTCTCCCTAGCTCTCTCTCTCCCCCTAGCTTTCTCTCTCTCTCTAGCTCTCACTCCCTAGCTCTCTCTCCCTAGCTCTATCTCTCTCCCTAGCTTTCTCTCTGCCTAGCTCTCTCTCTCTCCCTAGCTCTCTCTCTCTCCCTAGCTCTCTCTCTCTCCCTAGCTCTATCTCTCTACCCTTCTCACTCTCTCTACCCTTCTCTCTCTCTCTACCGCTCTACCCTTCTCACTCTCTCTCTTTCTCACACACATATAGACACACACAGAGAGAGAGACAGCGCCCTGTCTGTTTCAGAGGGCACATGATTGCCACAGAGAGAGAGAGAGAGAGAGAGAGAGAGAGAGAGAGAGAGAGAGAGAGAGAGAGAGAGAGAGAGAGAGAGAGAGAGAGAGAGAGAGAGAGAGAGAGAGAGAGAGAGAGAGAGAGAGAGAGAGAGAGAGAGAGAGAGAGAGAGAGAGAGAGAGAGAGAGAGAGAGAGAGAGAGAGAGAGAGAGAGAGAGAGAGAGAGAGAGAGAGAGAGAGAGAGAGAGAGAGAGAGAGAGAGAGAGAGAGAGAGAGAGAGATATTGTATGTCCTTGAGACACCTGACAGTGCATGGTCATCAGAGCAGGTGCTGAGGCTACATGGGGGCAGGGAGGGAGGTAGGTAGGTAGGGAGGGAGGTAGGGAGGTAGGGAGGGAGGGAGGTAGATAGGGAGGGAGGTAGGGAGGGAGGTAGGTAGGTAGGGAGGGGGGGAGTGAGGTAGGTAGGTAGGTAGGTAGGTAGGGAGGGAGGGAGGGAGGTAGGTAGGTAGGGAGGTAGATAGGGAGGGAGGGAGGTAGGTAGGTAGGTAGGTAGGTAGGTAGGTAGGTAGGTAGGTAGGTAGGTGGGTGGGTAGGTAGGGAGGTGGGTGGGTAGGGAGGGAGGGAGGGAGGTGGGTAGGGAGGGAGGGAGGGCAGCCTTGGGTCTTCCTACCAGGCTCCAACAGACTGATTTGTCTAGGTCTACCTCTCAATGATCGGGAGAGGTCACAGTGACTCAGCTTTCTTTAAAAGGTTAGATAGGGGATTAGAGGGTTCAGAACATGAACTATTTATCTATTTATTTTTTCTATTTGTCATTACCAAATGTGTTACGGGGAAGGTATACATTTCCCAAATTGACCTTCTCCTGTAACATACAGTATATATATGGAACACATGTAAGCCCTGTAACTGACAAAATGTTTCAATGGTCAAGATTAATTTATGGGATCACCTAATTGCTTATTTTGTTTTCCTTATTTGACGTTTTGCACATGTGAATCCAACCAGAGGAGCAAGTTGTAAACTTAAAGATGAAATATTTCAACATAATGACATTTGTTTGGTAAAAACAGTAGGATAAATACACATGTAGATAGAGTCCATTCTCGTTTTTTAAGAGCTTTGTCCCAATGGACCAGTCAGTCACTGCCCCTCAGAGGTTACGGAGTACGCAGTGTTACTTAAAAAGAACATTCTAATAGAAAATTGTAGCTTTTAAACAAAAAGTGCAACCTATAATTCAGTGGAAAGATCACATTAGTGTCAGACAGCAATGCTACAATAGGCCTACAGTAGGATATATCTGTATCACAAACGTAAATACAAATGTTAACGAGCTATAGCATATAGCCTATAATGCCTAGGCTACCTACTATCATGACTGTCATAGGCCTACAAAGCAATAATGGCATCATTGAAACAGCTTGCCCAAGTCAAATAGCCTTCCATAATTAACTATGTGTGGAACTTATTTAGGCAAACCATATAGACCAACAATCGGTGGCCAGTTTATTAGGTACATAGCCCCGTTCACTAAAATGGTTCGTTCCTACAGACCCAATGAGTCATGTGGCCGTGGCTTGCTATATAAAGCAAGAAGACTGGCATCGAGCCATTCAGTTACTGTTTGATTGAACGTTAGATTGGGCAAAACGAGTGACCTAAGCAAATTTGAGCTTAGTATGATCGTCGGTGCTCGGCGTGCTGGTTCCAGTTTCTCAGAAATGGCCAGCCTCCTGGGCTTTTCACACAAGACAGTGTCTAGGGTTTACCAAGAATGGTACGACAAACAAGAAACATCCAGTCAGCTGCAGCCCTGTGAGAGTGAAAACAGCTTGTGGATGAGAGAGGTTGAAGGAGAATGGCAAGAATTGTGCAAGATAACAGGTGGGCCAGAAATAGGCAAATAATGGTGGAATACAACAGTGGTGTGAAGGAACGGCATCTCAGAACGCACAACTCATCAGTCCATGTCACAGATGGGCTACTGCAGCAGACGACCACACCAGGTTCCACACCGATCAGCTAAAAACAAGAAGAAGTGGCTCCGGTGGGCACGCCATCACCAACACTGGACAACTGTGGAGTGGAAAAACATTGGCTGGTTGGACGTTGCGTCATGCTGATGGCAGAGTCAGGATTTGGCGTAAGCAGCATGAGTCCATGGCCCCATCCTACCTGGTGTCAACGGTACAGGCTGGTGGCGGTGGTATAGGGAATGTTTTCCTGCCACACGTTAGGTCCCTTGACACCAATTGAGCAACGTTTGAATGCCACAGCGTATCTGAACATTGTCGTTGAGCAGGTGAATCCCATGGCTACTATTATTATTTGACCCTGCTGGTCATCTATGAACATTTGAACATCTTGGCCATGTACTGTTATAATCTCAACCTGGCACAGCCAGAAAAGAACTGGCCACCCCTCAGAGCCTGGTTCCTCTCTAGGTTTCTTTCTAGGTTCCTGCCTTTCTAGGGAGTTATTCCTAGCCACTGTGCTTCTACATCTGCATTGCTTGCTGTTTGGGGTTTTAGGCTGGGTTTCTGTATAGCACTTTGTGACATCGGCTGATGTAAAAAGGGCTTTATAAATAGATTTGATTGATTGATACAGGGGGATCCGACCCGTACTAGATGGGTGTACCTAATAAACTGACCAATAAGTGTATTGTAGGCTATAACGGATGGAAATGATGTAACTGATTGATTGCATACCTGGCTACTGTAGTTACATGGTTGTATCTTCTGCAAGGCAAGCAGCACACGAGTTCAGATTTGAATTTAGTGGTGGTGACTCGCAATGCCCTGTGTAGGCTACAATTATTGAATTAAAACAGCATGTAGGTCTTTGACTATTCCACATACCTAATTACAAGTTGTAGGTACAATAGGACAATCACAAGTCAGTCCTAATAGATAGGCTACAATACAGGCACATTCTACCCACACATACCCCCCTTCTAGTGAAGGAGCTAATAAGGGGTTAGTCGTAGTAGAACATACCAAGTGCAAATAGGGGGGATCAGGAAAATGTTAAAACAATTATTTAGTTTATCCTGCGCATTCACGATAGTAATGAATATAATTATATCATCATACATAATCCGTAATACACAAAGAGATAAATTGACCAAAAAGGAATGGGAATTTGGATCAAACATTTATAAACAAAGCAACCAAGCACCCCTATTACCGCGCTGGATGTATTTCTAAATCCTAGAAGAGGCGAAGCACTTGTGTCTGTTTCATACAACACCACAGCGGCGATAAAAGCACCATATACGCGTTAGCCTACAAGTGATGATGTCTGCCCCGTGCATGTGCTTCTGTCACAATTTCATTCCTTGATACGCATCATTCCGAAAAGGACCAACATCCCCATCTTACTGAAGACGACTAAAGGTACATTTCATTTAAAAGGAATCGATGTGTTGGTCTGAATAGGGTGGTAGTGCGCAGGATGATGCCAGGGAGTGTATGATGAAATACCCCACATGGATGGCACAGAGAGGAGAGATGGGTTGGGCGGGGAGTGAAGAATTCATTGATGTTCATTCCTAGAACAAATTGTCTCTTGAATACACAATAGATCACATGGCGCCAGGTATGGTCCATTGCTTTTTCGGCATTTATGCATTTAATCATGCTTTTTTTCTCACACACACACGTATAGCATATTTAATAGCTTAATTTAGCCTTTATAGTGGAAATGTGCCATACGGTGGCGTATTCAATACGAACATGGAACAATTTCTTATTCATAATACATGGAAATGCACATTCGCATTAATACAGTAGTCAAATGTTATTATAATGACAACATGAATACCGGTAGGTATTTTCAGAGTATTAGGCCTATCATTTACGTTTATTTGCTGATGAAATTACGCCCATGCTTTTAAAACGAGGCTAATCTGGAAGTGGCCAAAGGAAATCTATTAATCACTTAAACCACTGGTCGGTGAAAGGCAATAGGCTGCTACAATCTGCACCATGGTAACATTGTATCATTGTGGTCTTATTTTACTCACAATGTGGATTTTAAAAACTATGGGCCGAATTGTAATCACATTACACCTATCATACTAATACATTTAGGGCTATATTCTGGGTCGTTTTGTATTTTTCTTTCGTTTGTATGTTTTTTCTGCTCTCACGTTGAGCTGAGATTACAAGTGTTTGGGTTCGTATGCAAATGACCTCGTGCTCTGCGCCAATGATTTCGGCGCGCGGATCCCTAATCTCAGCAGACAGCAGAACACCTTCCCATGTTCTGGTCATGCGTCAAAGTAACCAATACACACTGGCATCCATAGATTTTGGTCACATTTGTCATATGATTTCCTTGTGACAAAAATATGATTTGAAAAAAAAACATTTTAATTAAAAACAGAAATACAAAGAATACTATTAAATCATTATATCGTTTATCCTTAACAACTGCCCATGGCAAGTTTTCTAACAAGCGTACACACGAGGTTGGACACCATCCAGACTATACCGTTTCTGACTGATGAAAGAGATTAGGGGTGATTATATTCAATTGAAGTGTGATCATAGAGCATACAGTATAAAACGTGGCCTTTTTGTGGTTTCATTGAAATAGAAACGGAAACTTTTTTTTACACAGACAGACACCCCCCTTACTTCCTCCCTCCCTCCCTCCCTTTCTCTTCTCTTCTCTTTCTACTCAGTAAATACAGAAACCATAATTCTTTCTATGTGCATCAGAGTGGTGATATCACCAATACTGACTCTCATTCTGCCTTTACTGGGATTATGGATATTATACCCTAGGATTTTGTTTGCTTTCCTTATGGCATTCGCTGATAACGAAGAAAAGTTCAATATTGTAGCCTAATTTTCATAAAATGGGTCCTGTGTTAACATCTAATAGTTATGACAACCCCACTCTGTTTGCCCTGAAATAATGAATATTGAATTTTGAATATGAATACAATATCCTAAATCATTTATTTTTCTTTCCTGCCCCAAGCTTTTGGTGATAATGAAGAAATAAACAACTCCTTCATCACACACCTCCAAGACAGACTCTTTATCTGACAGTCCATCTTTAAGCCCTCAGAACTACCAGAACTGAACTGCCTCCCGCTAGCAGCCCAAAAGACATTCTGCCCCACGCCCTGGTCTGCTTTATCAAATGCCCAAAAACAGCAAGGCCGTCAAGAGAGAACTTGACGACGATGTCACGGAGTCTGTCAGGGACCTGCTATCCAATGAGGACACGTGTGATGATTCCTTCAAGAAGAGCTCGCTGATCGTGGGTGGCGGCGGAGGTGATGGGGAAGGAAAGGACCTTAATGGAGACATGGACGTGGAGGATGGAGGCTCGGACGCAGAGGATGATGCAGCGAGACCAGCCTGGAACAGCAAGCTGCAATACATCCTAGCCCAGGTGGGCTTCTCTGTAGGCCTGGGCAATGTCTGGAGATTCCCCTACCTGTGTCAAAAGAACGGAGGGGGTGAGTGGCTGTTGTGCTTATTGGTTAAGGTATAGAAGTCGCATGCCATTATGGTTAGGATTTGGGAAGGTTAGCCTGCCCCATTGTGTGTGTGTGTGTGTGTGTGTGTGTGTACGTGTGCGTGCGTATGTATGGATGTTAAGTGTGTGAACCTCCTGTTGTGTTGTGGTGCACGTCTGTCAAAACCAGACTGTGACCTTGGTGATCAGAGCTCTCAAGATCAACATCACAGTGGTCACGTGACTGTCTGAGTCTGTCTCCGTCTCTCCTCTTTCAATAACCTAGTAACAACCACCAAATAACACAATGATAACCATGCTGCAACACGCAACAATAACAGCACACAATACCAGCAAACCCCCCTAAATAAGCCTTATTTTAACCACACAGCAACAACCAATGACAAATCAAATCTGAAGTTTATTGGTTGTGTACACAGATTTGCAGATGTTACACCAGGTGCAGCGAGATGCTTGTGTTTCTAGCTCCAACAGGGCAGTAATACCTAGCAATAAATACATAAATACACACATAACCCAGAAAAATCAAATAAAAAATCTAAAAATATCAGAACGAGCAAAAAAGGTATTTTATTTGTCTCATGCACGGAACACAACTGGTGAAGACTTTATCGCAAACCACTTGCTTACGAGCCCTTTCCAACGAGGCACAGTTTAAAATAGTAACACACGGAGAGGAATAAAATA
Organism: Salmo trutta; assembly: GCF_901001165.1. Lineage (NCBI taxonomy): Eukaryota > Metazoa > Chordata > Actinopteri > Salmoniformes > Salmonidae > Salmo > Salmo trutta. The sequence continues at coordinate 48,553,914 of NC_042963.1, forward strand.
AAATACACAAGAATGGAGCTATATACAGGAAGTACCAGATCAATGTGGAGCTATATACAGGAAGTACCAGATCAATGTGGAGCTATATACAGGAAGTACCAGATCACTGTGGACCTATATACAGGAAGTACCAGTACCAGATCACTGTGGAGCTATATACAGGAAGTACCAGATCAATGTGGAGCTATATACAGGAAGTACCAGTACCAGATCACTGTGGAGCTATATACAGGAAGTACCAGATCAATGTGGAGCTATATACAGGAAGTACCAGTACCAGATCAATGTGGAGCTATATACAGGGAGTACCAGTACCAGATCAATGTGGAGCTATATACAGGGAGTACCAGTACCAGATCAATGTGGAGCTATATACAGGGAGTGCCAGTACCAGATCAATGTTGAGCTATATACAGGAAGTATCAGATCAATGTGGAGCTATATACAGGAAGTACCAGTACCAGATCAATGTGGAGCTATATACAGGAAGTACCAGTACCAGATCACTGTGGACCTATATACAGGGAGTACCAGTACCAGATCAATGTGGAGCTATATACAGGGAGTGCCAGTACCAGATCAATGTGGAGCTATATACAGGGAGTGCCAGTACCAGATCAATGTGGAGCTATATACAGGAAGTACCAGATCACTGTGGAGCTATATACAGGAAGTACCAGTACCAGATCAATGTGGAGCTATATACAGGGAGTACCAGTACCAGATCAATGTGGAGCTATATACAGGAAGTACCAGTACCAGATCAATGTGGAGCTATATACAGGGAGTACCAGTACCAGATCAATGTGGAGCTATATACAGGAAGTACCAGTACCAGATCAATGTGGAGCTATATACAGGGAGTACCAGTACCAGATCAATGTGGAGCTATATACAGGGAGTACCAGTACCAGATCAATGTGGAGCTATATACAGGGAGTGCCAGTACCAGATCAATGTGGAGCTATATACAGGAAGTATCAGATCAATGTGGAGCTATATACAGGAAGTACCAGTACCAGATCAATGTGGAGCTATATACAGGAAGTACCAGTACCAGATCACTGTGGACCTATATACAGGGAGTACCAGTACCAGATCAATGTGGAGCTATATACAGGGAGTACCAGTACCAGATCACTGTGGACCTATATACAGGGAGTACCAGTACCAGATCAATGTGGAGCTATATACAGGGAGTGCCAGTACCAGATCAATGTGGAGCTATATACAGGGAGTGCCAGTACCAGATCAATGTGGAGCTATATACAGGAAGTACCAGATCACTGTGGAGCTATATACAGGAAGTACCAGTACCAGATCAATGTGGAGCTATATACAGGGAGTACCAGATCAATGTGGAGCTATATACAGGAAGTACCAGATCAATGTGGAGCTATATACAGGGAGTACCAGTACCAGATCACTGTGGAGCTATATACAGGGAGTACCAGTACCAGATCACTGTGGAGCTATATACAGGGAGTACCAGTACCAGATCAATGTGGAGCTATATACAGGGAGTAACAGTACCAGATCAATGTGGAGCTATATACAGGGAGTAACAGTACCAGATCAATGTGGAGCTATATACAGGGAGTACCAGATCAATGTGGAGCTATATACAGGGAGTACCAGTACCAGATCAATGTTGAACTATATACAGGGAGTACCAGATCAATGTGGAGTTATATACAGGGAGTACCAGTACCAGATCAATGTTGAGCTATATACAGGGAGTACCAGATCAATGTGGAGCTATATACAGGAAGTACCAGATCAATGTGGAGCTATATACAGGGAGTACCAGTACCAGATCACTGTGGAGCTATATACAGGGAGTGCCAGTACCAGATCAATGTGGAGCTATATACAGGAAGTACCAGATCAATGTGGAGCTATATACAGGGAGTACCAGTACCAGATCAATGTGGAGCTATATACAGGGAGTAACAGTACCAGATCAATGTGGAGCTATATACAGGGAGTACCAGTACCAGATCAATGTGGAGCTATATATCAAATCACATTTATTTATATAGCCCTTCTTACATCAGCTGATATATCAAAGTGCTGTACAGAAGCCCAGCCTAAAACCCCAAACAGCAAGCAATGCAGGTGTAGAAGCACAGTGGCAAGGAAAAACTCCCTAGAAAGGCCAAAACCTAGGAAGAAACCTAGAGAGGAACCAGGCTATGAGGGGTGGCCAGTCCTCTTCTGGCTGTGCCGGGTGGAGATTATAACAGAACATGGCCAAGATGTTGAAATTTTTATAAATGACCAGCATGGTCAAATAAAAATAATCACAGTAGTTGTCGAGGGTGCAACAAGTCAGCACCTCAGGAGTAAATGTCAGTTGGCTTTTCATAGCCGATCATTGAGAGTATCTCTACCGCTCCTGCTGTCTCTAGAGAGTTGAAAACAGCAGGTCTGGGACAGGTAGCACGTCCGGTGAACAGGTCAGAGTTCCATAGCCGCAGGCAGAACAGTTGAAACTGGAGCAGCAGCACGGCCAAGTGGACTGGGGACAGCAAGGAGTCATCATGCCAGGTAGTCCTGAGGCATGGTCCTATGGCTCAGGTCCTCCGAGAGAGAGAAAGAAAGAGAGAAAGAGAGAATTAGAGAGAACATACTTAAGTTCACACAGGACACTGGATAAGACAGGAGAAATACTCCAGATATAACAGACTGACCCTAGCCCCCCAACACATAAACTACTGCAGCATAAATACTGGAGGCTGAGACAGGAGGGGTCAGGAGACACTCTGGCCCCATCCGATGATACCCCCGGACAGGGCCAAACAGGCAGGATATAACCCCACCCACTTTTCCAAAGCACAGCCCCCACACCACTAGAGGGATATCTTCAACCACCAATTTACAATCCTGAGACAAGGCCGAGTATAGCCCACAAAGATCTCCGCCACGGCATAACTCAAGGGGGAGCGCCAACCCAGACAGGAAGACCATGTCAGCGACTCATCCCACTCAAGTGACGCACCCCTCCTAGGGACGGCATGGAAGGGCACCAGTAAGCCAGTGACTCAGCCCCTGTAATAGGGTTAGAGGCAGAGAATCCCAGTGGAGAGAGGGGAACCGGCCAGGCAGAGACAGCAAGGGCGGTTCGTTGCTCCAGAGCCTTTCCGTTCACCTTCACACTCCTGGGCCAGACTACACTCAATCATATGACCGACTGAAGAGATGAGTCTTCAGTAAAGACTTAAAGGTTGAGACAGAGTCTGCGTCTCTCACATGGGTAGGCAGACCATTCCATAAAAATGGAGCTCTATAGGAGAAAGCCCTGCCTCCAGCTGTTTGCTTAGAAATTCTAGGGACAATTAGGAGGCCTGTGTCTTGTGACCGTAGTGTACGTGTAGGTATGTACAGTTTAACAGTGTAGGTTCCGTCCCTCTCTTCGCCGCAACCCGGGCTCGAACCAGGACCAAATCGGAAAGATAGGTAGGAGCAAGCCCATGTAATGCTTTGTAGGTTAGCAGTAAAACCTTGAAATCAGCCCTTGCCTTAACAGGAAGCCAGTGTAGGGAGGCTTGCACTGGAGTAATATGATCAAATATTTTGGTTCTAGTCAGGATTCTAGCAGCTGTATTTAGCACTAACTGAAGTTTATTTAGTGCTTTATCCGGGTAGCCGGAAAGTAGAGCATTCCAGTAGTCTAACCTAGAAGTAACAAAAGCATGGATACATTTTTCTGCATCATTTTTGGACAGAAAGTTTCAAATTTTTGCAATGTTATGTAGATGGAAAAAAGCTGTCCTTGAAACAGTCTTGATATGTTCGTCAAAAGAGAGATCAGGGTCCAGAGTAACGCCGAGGTCCTTCACAGTTTTATTTGAGACGACTGTACAACCATCAAGATTAATTGTCAGATTCAACAGAAGATCTCTTTGTTTCTTGGGACCTAGAACAAGCATCTCTGTTTTGTCCGAGTTTAAAAGTAGAAAGTTTGCAGCCATCCACTTCCTTATGTCTGAAACACAGGCTTCTAGCGAGGGCAATTTTGGGGCTTCACCAAGTTTCATTGAAATGTACAGCTGTGTGTCATCCGCATAGCAGTGAAAGTTAACATTATGTTTTCGAATGACATCCCCAAGAGGTAAAATATATAGTGAAAACAATAGTGGTCCTTTAAACGGAACCTTGAAGAACACCGAAATTTACAGTTGATTTGTCAGAGGACAAACCATTCACAGAGACAAATTGATATCTTTCCGACAGATAAGATCTAAACCAGGCCAGAACTTGTCCGTGTAGACCAATTTGGGTTTCCAATCTCTCCAAAAGAATGTGGTGATCAATGGTATCAAAAGCAGCACTAAGGTCTAGGAGCACGAGGACAGATGCAGAGCCTTGGTCTGACGCCATTAAAATGTAATTTACCACCTTCACAAGTGCAGTCTCAGTGCTATGATGGGGTCTAAAACCAGACTGAAGCATTTTGTATACATTGTTTGTCTTCAGGAAGGCAGTGAGTTGCTACGCAACAGCTTTTTCAAAAAATGTACAGAGGAATGGAGGATTCGATATAGGCCGATTAGTTTTTACATTTTCTTGGTCAAGGTTTGGCTTTTTCAAGAGAGGCTTTATTACTGCCACTTTTAGTGAGTTTGGTACACATCCGGTGGATAGAGAGCCGTTTATTATGTTCAACATAGGAGGGCCAAGTACAGGAAGCAGCTCTTTCGGTAGTTTAGCTGGAATAGGGTCCAGTATGCAGCTTGTAGGTTTAGAAGCCATGATTATTTTCATCATTGTGTCAAGAGATATAGTACTAAAACACTTGAGTGTCTCCCTTGATCCTAGGTCCTGACAGAGTTGTGCAGACTCAGGACAACTGAGCTTTGGAGGAATACGCAGATTTAAAGAGGAGTTCGTAATTTTCTTTCTAATGATCATGATCTTTTCCTCAAAGAAGTTTATGAATTTATTACTGCTGAAGTGAAAGCCATCCTCTCTTGGGGAATGCTGCTTTTTAGTTAGCTTTGCGACAGTATAAAAAAATAAATTTCGGATTGTTCTTATTTTCCCAAATTAAGTTGGAAAAATTCGATGATCGAGCAGCAGTGAGGGCTCTTCGATACTGCACGGTACTGTCTTTCCAAGCTAGTCGGAAGACTTCCAGTTTGGTGTGGCGCCATTTCCGTTCCAATTTTCTGGAAGCTTGCTTCAGAGCTCGGGTATTTTCTGTATACCTGGGAGCTAGTTTCTTACGACAAATGTTTTTAGGGGTGCAACTGCATCTAGGGTATTGCGCAAGTTAAATTGAGTTCCTCAGTTAGGTGGTTAACTGATTTTTGTCCTCTGACGTCCTTGCGTAGGCAGAGGGAGTCTGGAAGGGCATCAAGGAATCTTTGGGTTGTCTGAGATTTTATAGCATGACTTTTGATGCTCCTTGGTTGGGGTCTGAGCAGATTATTTGTTGCGATTGCAAACGTAATAAAATGGTGGTCCGATAGTCCATGGTTATGAGGAAAAACATTAAGATCCACAACATTTATTCCATGGGACAAAACTAGGTCCAGAGTATGACTGTGGCAGTGAGTAGGTCCAGAGACATGTTGGACAAAACCCACTGAGTTGATGATGGCTCCGAAAGGCTTTTGGAGTGGGTCTGTGGACTTTTCCATGTGAATATTAAAGTCATCAAAAATTAGAATATTATCTGCTATGACTACAAGATCCGATAGGAATTCAGGGAACTCAGTGAGGAACACTGCATATGGCCCAGGAGGCCTGAAAACAGTAGCTATAAAAAGTAATTGGGTAGGCTGCATAGATTTCATGACTAGAAGCTCAAAAGACGAAAACGTTGTTTTTCTTTTTGTAAATTGAAATTTGCTATCGTAAATGTTAGCAACACCTCCACCTTTGCGGGATGCGCGGGGGATATGGTCACTAGTGTAACCAGGAGGTGAGGCCTCATTTAACATAGTAAATTCATCAGGCTTAAGCCATGTTTCAATCAGGCGAATCACATCAAGATTATGATCAGTGATTAGTTCATTGACTATAACTGCCTTGGAAGTGAGGGATCTAACATTAAGTAGCCCTATTTTGAGATGTGAGGTATCACAATCTCTTTCAGTAATGGCAGGAATGGAGGAGGTCTTTATTCCAGTGAGATTGCTAAGGCGAACACCGCCATGTTTAGTTTTGCCCAACCTAGGTCGAGGCACAGACATGGTCTCAATGGGGATAGCTGAGCTGACTACGCTGACTGTGCTAGTGGCAGACTCCACTAAGCTGGCAGGCTGTCTAACAGCCTGCTGCCTGGCCTGCACCCTATTTCATTGTCCCTGTCTATGTTCGTAGATAAGATGAGAGCACCCCTCCAGCTAGGATGGAGTCCGTCACTCCTCAACAGGCCAGGCTTGGTCCTGTTTGTGGGTGAGTCCCAGAAAGAGGGCCAATTATCTACAAATTCTATCTTTTGGGAGGGGCAGAACACAGTTTTCAACCAGCGATTGAGTTGTGAGACTCTGCTGTAGAGCTCATCACTCCCCCTAACTGGGAGGGGGCCAGAGACAATTACTCAATGCCGACACATATTTCTAGCTGATTTACACGCTGAAGCTATGTTGCACTTGGTGACCTCTGACTGTTTCATCCTAACATAGTTGGTGCCGACGTGGATAACAATATCTCTATACTCTCTATATTCAACAGTTTTAGCTTTAGCCAGCACCATTCTCAGGTTAGCCTTAACGTCGGTAGCCCTGCCCCCTGGTAAACAGTGTATGATCGCTGGATGATTAGTTTTAAGTCTAATACTGCGGGTAATGGAGTCACCAATGACTAGGGTTTTCAATTTGTCAGAGCTAATGGTGGGAGGCTTTGGCGTCTCAGACCCCATAACGGGAGGAGCAGAGACCAGAGAAAGCTTGGCCTCTGACTCCGACTCGCTGCTTAATGGGGAGAACCGGTTGAAAGTTTCTGTCGGCTGAATAAGCGACACCGGTTGAGCATTTCTACAGCGTTTCCCTCCAGAAGCCATGAGAAAGTTGTCCGGCTGCGGGGACTGTGCGAGGGGATTTATACTAACGTTACTATCTGTACTTACTGGTGGCACAGACGTTGTTTCATCCTTTCCTACACTGAAATTACCCTTGCCTAACGATTGGGTCTGAAGCTGGGCTTGCAGCACAGCTACCCTCGCTGTAAGGCGATCGTTCTCCTGTATATTATAAGTACATTTTACATTACATTTAAGTCATTTAGCAGACGCTCTTATCCAGAGCGACTTACAAATTGGTGCATTCACCTTATGATATCCAGTGGAACAACCACTTTAAGTACAACGACTACAATTAGAAGGCATCATGTTAATGTTACTACTTAGCTTCGGCTGGTGGAGGTCTTGACGAACCATGTCCAGATAAAACGTCCGGAGTAAAAAAGTTGAATGAAAAAAAAGTTGAGTGAGGGAAAAACTAAAAATGTAGCAAAGTAAGGTTGGCAACAAAACGCACAGCAGCACGTAAACAAGTCTGCAAGTTGTGGGAGTACCAGTACCAGATCAATGTGGAGCTATATACAGGGAGTACCAGTACCAGATCAATGTGGAGCTATATACAGGGAGTAACAATACCAGATCAATGTGGAGCTATATACAGGAAGTACCAGTACCAGATCAATGTGGAGCTATATACAGGGAGTAACAATACCAGATCAATGTGGAGCTATATACAGGGAGTACCAGTACCAGAACAATGTGGAGCTATATACAGGGAGTACCAGATCAATGTGGAGCTATATACAGGCAGTACCAGTACCAGATCAATGTGGAGCTATATACAGGGAGTACCAGTACCAGATCAATGTGGAGCTATATACAGGGAGTACCAGTACCAGATCAATGTGGAGCTATATACAGGCAGTACCAGTACCAGATCAATGTGGAGCTATATACAGGGAGTACCAGTACCAGATCAATGTGGAGCTATATACAGGAAGTAACAATACCAGATCAATGTGGAGCTATATACAGGGAGTAACAATACCAGATCAATGTGGAGCTATATACAGGGAGTAACAATACCAGATCAATGTGGAGCTATATACAGGGAGTAACAATACCAGATCAATGTGGAGCTATATACAGGGAGTACCAGATCAATGTGGAGCTATATACAGGGAGTACCAGTACCAGATCAATGTGGAGCTATATACAGGGAGTACCAGTACCAGATCAATGTGGAGCTATATACAGGGAGTACCAGTACCAGATCAATGTGGAGCTATATACAGGCAGTACCAGTACCAGAACAATGTGGAGCTATATACAGGGAGTACCAGATCAATGTGGAGCTATATACAGGCAGTACCAGTACCAGAACAATGTGGAGCTATATACAGGGAGTACCAGATCAATGTGGAGCTATATACAGGCAGTACCAGTACCAGATCAATGTGGAGCTATATACAGGGAGTACCAGTACCAGATCAATGTGGAGCTATATACAGGGAGTACCAGTACCAGATCAATGTGGAGCTATATACAGGCAGTACCAGTACCAGATCAATGTGGAGCTATATACAGGGAGTACCAGTACCAGATCAATGTGGAGCTATATACAGGAAGTAACAATACCAGATCAATGTGGAGCTATATACAGAGAGTAACAATACCAGATCAATGTGGAGCTATATACAGGGAGTACCAGTACCAGATCAATGTGGAGCTATATACAGGGAGTAACAATACCAGATCAATGTGGAGCTATATACAGGGAGTACCAGTACCAGATCAATGTGAATCTATATACAGGGAGTACCAGTACCAGATCAATGTGGAGCTATATACAGGCAGTACCAGTCCCAGATCAATGTGGAGCTATATACAGGGAGTACCAGATCACTGTGGACCTATATACAGGGAGTACCAGTACCAGATCAATGTGGAGCTATATACAGGGAGTACCAGTACCAGATCAATGTGGAGCTATATACAGGGAGTACCAGTACCAGATCAATGTGGCGCTATATACAGGGAGTACCAGTACCAGATCAATGTGGAGCTATATACAGGGAGTACCAGTACCAGATCAATGTGGAGCTATATACAGGGAGTACCAGTACCAGATCAATGTGGAGCTATATACAGGGAGTACCAGTACCAGATCAATGTGGAGCTATATACAGGGAGTCCCAGTACCAGATCAATGTGGAGCTATATACAGGGAGTACCAGTACCAGATCAATGTGGAGCTATATACAGGGAGTACCAGTACCAGATCAATGTGGAGCTATATACAGGGAGTAACAGTACCAGATCAATGTGGAGCTATATACAGGGAGTACCAGTACCAGATCGATGTGGAGCTATATACAGGGAGTAACAATACCAGATCAATGTGGAGCTATATACAGGGAGTACCAGTACCAGATCAATGTGGAGCTATATACAGAGAGTACCAGTACCAGAACAATGTGGAGCAATATACAGGGAGTAACAGTACCAGATCAATGTGGAGCTATATACAGGGAGTACCAGTACCAGATCAATGTGGAGCTATATACAGGGAGTAACAATACCAGATCAATGTGGAGCTATATACAGGGAGTACCAGTACCAGATCAATGTGGAGCTATATACAGAGAGTACCAGTACCAGAAAAATGTGGAGCAATATACAGGGAGTAACAGTACCAGATCAATGTGGAGCTATATACAGGGAGTACCAGTACCAGATCAATGTGGAGCTATATACAGGGAGTACCAGTACCAGATCAATGTGGAGCAATATACAGGGAGTACCAGTACCAGATCAATGTGGAGCTATATACAGGGAGTACCAGTACCAGATCAATGTGGAGCTATGTAAAGGCAGTACCAGTACCAGATCAATGTGGAGCTATATACAGGGAGTACCAGATCACTGTGGAGCTATATACAGGGAGTACCAGTACCAGATCAATGTGGAGCTATATACAGGGAGTACAAGATCACTGTGGAGCTATATACAGGGAGTACCAGTACCAGATCAATGTGCAGCTATATACAGGGAGTACCAGTACCAGATCAATGTGGAGCTATATACAGGGAGAACCAGTACCAGAACAATGTGGAGGATGTTCTGATTCCCTGAGAGTATTGTAACAGACACAGACAGATCCTATTTTACAGACCTGTGCTATTATGGGCTGTGTCTTCGTCATTCTCCCTGAAAGTGTCTGTTAAGGGTATACAGTTGAAGTCGGAAGTTTACATACACCTTAGCCAAATACAATTAAACTCAGTTTTTCACAATTCCTGACATTTAATCCTAGTAAAAATTCCCTGTTTTAGGTCTGTTAGGATCACCACTTTATTTAAGAATGTGAAATGTCAGTGGGTCAGAAGTTTACATACCCTCAATTAGTATTTGGTAGCACTGCCTTTAAATTGTTTAACTTGGGTCAAATGTTTCAGGTAGCCTTCCACAAGCTTCCCACAATAAGTTGGGTGAATTTTGGCCCATTCCTCCTGACAGAGCTGGTGTAACTGAGTCAGGTTCGTAGGCCTCCTTGCTCGCATATGCTTTTTCAGTTCTGCCCACAGATTTTCTACAGGATTGAGGTCAGGGCTTTGTGATGGCCACTCCAATACCTTGACTTTGTTGTCCTTAAGCCATTTTGCCACAACTTTGGAAGTATGCTTGGGATCATTGTCCATTTGGAAGACCCATTTGTGACCAAGCTTTAACTTCCTGACTGATGTCTTGAGACGTTGCTTCAATATATCCACATAATTTTCCTGCCTCATGATGCCATCTATTTTGTGAAGTGCACCAGTCCCTCCTGCAGCAAAGCACCTCCACAACATGATGCTGCCACCCCCGTGCTTCACGGTTGGAATGGTGTTCTTCGGCTTGCAAGCCTCCCCCTTTTTCCTCCAAACATAACGATGGTCATTATGGCCAAACAGTTCTATTTTTGTTTCATCAGACCAGAGGACATTTCTCCAAAAAGTACGATCTTTGTCCCCATTTGCAGTTGCAAACCGTAGTCTGGCTTTTTTATGGTTTTGGAGCAGTGGCTTCATCCTTGCTGAGCAGCCTTTCAGGTTATGTCAATATAGGACTCGTTTTACTGTGGATATAGATACTTTTGTACCTGTTTCCTCCAGCATCTTCACAAGGTCCTTTGCTGTTTTTCTGGGATTGATTTGCACTTTTCGCACCAAAGTACGTTCATCTCTAGGAGACAGAACACGTCTCCTTCCTGAGCAATATGACGGCTGCGTGGTCCCATGGTGTTTATACTTGCGTACTATTGTTTGTACAGATGAACGTGGTACCTTCAGGCATTTGGAAATTGCTCCCAAGGATGAACCAGACTTGTGGAGGTCTACACATTTTTTTCTGAGGTCTTGGCTGATTTCTTTTGATTTTCCCATGATGTCAAACAAAGAGGCACTGAGTTTGAAAGTAGGCCTTGAAATACATCCACAGCTATACCTCCAATTGACTCAAATGATGTCAATTAGCCTATCAGAAGCTTCTAAAGCCGTGACATCATTTTCTGGAATTTTCCAAGCTGTTTAAAAGCACAGTCAACTTCATGTATGTAATATTCCAACCCACTGGAATTGTGATGATGTGAATTATAAGTGAAATAATCTGTCTGTAAACAATTGTTGGAAAAATTACTTGTGCAATGCACAAAGTAGATGTCCTAACCGACTTGCCAAAACTATAGTTTGTTAACAATACATTTGTGGAGTGGCTGAAAAACGAGTTTTAATGACTCCAACCTAAGTGTATGTAAACTTACGATTTCAACTGTAAAGAATGTCATCATTATGATTCCAGTAGCCACAGATCAGTTTGGGTCATCTAAGACCTGAGTATCTTTCCGGATCAATTTGGGTCATCTAAGACCTGAGTATCTTTCCAGATCAATTTGGGTCATCTAAGACCTGAGTATCTTTCCAGATCAATTTGGGTCATCTAAGAACTTAGTATCTTTCCAGATCCGTTTGGGTAATCTGGGACCTGAGTATTTTTCCAGATCAATTTGGGTAATCTGAGACCTGAGTATCTTTCTAGATCAGTTTGGGTAATCTGAGACCTGAGTGTCTTTCCAAATCAGTTTGGGTAATCTGAGACCTGAGTATCTTTCCAGATCAGTTTGGGTAATCTGAGACCTGAGTATTTTTCCAGATCAGTTTGGGTAATCTGAGACCTGAGTATCTTTCCAGATCAGTTTGGGTAATCCGAGACCTGATTATTTTTCCAGATCAGTTTGGGTAATCTGAGACCTGATTATTTTTCCAGATCAGTTTGGGTAATCTGAGACCTGAGTATCTTTCCAGATCAGTTTGGGTAATCTGACACCTGATTATCTTTCCAGATCAAAATACTTATGTGGCACAACACACTATGATGAGGGAAGTGACTTGATGCCAGGACACACAGAGGCAAAACTGGTGTGTTGGGAAGTCACTACATGGTGTGTGTTTGTTTGTGTGTGTAGCTGCGTGTGTGTGTGCGTGTTTGTTTGTGTGTGTGTGGCTGCGTGCACATGGAGTGTGTGTATGTTTGTGTGTGACATAGTTTTGACCCTGTGTGTGTTGGTTCTTCTCCACAGGGGCGTACCTGGTTCCCTACCTCATTCTGCTGATTGTGATTGGCATCCCCCTGTTCTTCCTGGAGCTGTCAGTGGGGCAGCGGATCCGCAGGGGCAGCATCGGGGTGTGGAACTACATCAGCCCTCGCCTGGGGGGCATCGGTTTCGCCAGCTGTGTGGTGAGTGAAGTTAGGTTCACCGCTTCTAAGACTGTGGGTGTAGCACATGGGCATTTGTGAAAATTACTCCTCAGCCTGTCCCCACTTGCGCCAGAGAATAGCTAGCTTTTCACGTGGTGCCGACTGGTAAGGCGCTTTGGGAGGTTGTGTGCTAGCAAAGCAGAGGTCCTGGGTTCGACTCAGGAGGAAGCGGTACTCGCTAAGCAAGCAGCGTGACATCCTTTACATGGGCACCATGCACATTTCCTTAGAATAAAGGGGAAAGCACACACGTAAACAGGACTGTTTCTTTCTGCTTCACAAGCGAACACACACACTTTTTTCCCTTACCATCCTTCTATGGTAATGAATTGAAAAATGACAGGACAAGTTTCCTTTTAAAGAGTAACTGTCTTCTCCATGTCATCTCAGCCAGTATAAACTACTTCCATGAGTCATTGTGTTCCGGTCTCTGTTCCTTAATGGCCGCAACGCAGTGGAGATCATTTGATTAGCCAGGTTAGAGCAGAAGGAATTCTGGGTACTGAATAGGTCACGTGTCACCAACACCTTTCTGTGAACTAACTGGCAGCATGTGTCAACCATCATAACACTGTCAACCATGATAACACTGCCAACCATGATAACACTGCCAACCATGATAACACTGCCAACCATGATAACACTGCCAACCATGATAACACTGCCAACCATGATAACACTGCCAACCATGATAACACTGCCAACCATGATAACATTGCTAACCATGATAACATTGCTAACCATGATAACACTGCCAACCATGATAACATTGCTAACCATGATAACACTGTCAACTATGACAACACCTCCAACCATGATAACACCATCAACCATGATAGCATTGCTAACCATGATAACATTGCTAACTATGATAACACTGCCAACCATGATAACATTGCCAACCATGATAACACTGCCAACTATGACAACACTGTCAACCATGATAACATTGCTAACCATGATAACACTGCCAACCATGATAACACTGACAACCATGATAACATTGCTAACCATGATAACACTGCCAACCATGATAATACTGCCAACCATGATAACATTGCTAACCATGATAACACTGTCAACCATGATAACACTGCCAACCATGATAGCATTGCTAACCATGATAACACTGCCAACCATGATAACACTGCCAACCATGATAACACTGCCAACCATGATAACATTGCTAACCATGATAACACTGCCAACCATGATAGCACTGCCAACCATGATAACATTGCTAACCATGATAACACTGCCAACCATGATAGCACGTGCTGTTTGAGGATGGTTTAAATGTAGTCGTTTGACAGGTGGTACCATGTTAAATTGATTTTGTTGAACTAGTGTGTCGTCTTCGCTTGTTAGGGTTGCTGGAAAACCCATTAAGTCAAATGCATTTATAATAAGCACCATATCTATAACGTTTGATTGATTGATTTGAGTCAGTGATGTGCGTTCATAAGGTAGTGATGATTTAGATTGTGTGTTTTAAACACTAACCTGTTTCTGTCCTGCAGGTGTGTTTCTTTGTGGCCCTCTACTACAACGTGATTATAGGGTGGAGTCTCTTCTACTTCTCCCAGTCCTTCCAGCAGCCTCTGCCATGGCACGAGTGTCCCCTGGTCAAGAACAAAACCACTACGTGTAAGACACACCCTCATCACCCACCACATGCTCACACCATCACGACCCATGAGGCAATAACTACCCTAATGAGTGTCTCTTAATAACTAGCATACAAGTTCATATAAAGTGTGTAATAAAGCCATGGTGCTTATACCACCCAGTGACAGTGATACAGTAAGCCATTAGCCATACTGTACATTCACAGTAATCCATTATAAAGTGTGTTCTAATGAGTGAGGTGACCACAGAAACTCAACTCCAGGTGTTCTGCACCTGTTTCATCAGTAACATGTTGTCCCTCCTCCCTCCAGACATAGTGCCTGAGTGTGAGAAGAGCTCGGCCACCACCTACTACTGGTACCGCGAGGCTCTGAACATCTCGGACTCCATCTCTGAGAGCGGAGGCCTGAACTGGAGGATGACCATCTGTCTGCTGGCCGCCTGGTCCATGGTCTGCCTCGCCATGATCAAGGGAATCCAGTCCTCTGGGAAGGTGAGTGAGTGAGTGAGTGAGTGAGTGAGTGAGTGAGTGAGTGAGTGAGTGAGTGAGTGAGTGAGGATGGGAAATTGAGAGCAAGTGAAAGAACAATAGCTTGCTAGATAGTTACTGTATACCAAGCAGTGGCGGCCGCCGATTAGCTTAATACCCAGGGAGGCAGGGGGTTGGGGAGATATAAAGTTATCTGTGCATTTGAACAACATCATAAATATACCTATTTCACTTTTGCATGTAAAAACAGAATCACCTCTGCTGTCATTACCAAAAATGATATTCTTTAGAACAAGCATCACGCAGCCAGATCCCGAGTGCATTGATGACACAAGCACAGGAAAACACAACAAGCACAGGAAACAAGCACAGGAAAACACAACAAGCACAGGAAAACACAACAAGCACAGGAAACAAGCACAGGAAAACACAACAAGTACAGGAAACAAGCACAGGAAAACACAACAAGCACAGGAAAACACAACAAGCACAGGAAACAAGCACAGGAAAACACAACAAGCACAGGAAAACACAACAAACACAGGAAAACACAACAAGCACAGGAAAACACAACAAGCACAGGAAAACACAACAAGCACAGGAAAACACAACAAACACAGGAAAACACAACAAGCACAGGAAAACACAACAAGCACAGGAAACAAGCACAGGAAAACACAACAAGCACAGATGCAGCAAGTGAAAACAAATGATCTAGCTGCGATAGCTAACTAGCATAACGTCACAAGCGTCATGAGCTCGCCAGTAACTTTAGTTAGACTTGATTGGCATGCGAGCTAGCAAGCTAACTACTGGTATTGGGCACAGAGACATGTTTTTTTGACCTACCATGACCACAAGAAGGTTCTAACTAGTGTATCCCTCTGTCCTTCGAACTGAGGATGGATGTGGATGTCTGGTTCAGGTCCCAGGCTCCCAATGACTGTCAAGATTCTTTTTATTTACAAGTTAATTGCAATTTGCTCTTTAGCGCCCCGCTGTTCAGTACCAGATAGAGCAGACCCAGAAGACCTGGACCTTCATTTCAACACCCCAGGGAGGTCCATTTACTTTGTGCTGTGAAAATCATGTGCTGAAATCCTGCAATCTCATTGCTGCAGTCTCCCCTAATAGCAAGCAATGTAATAGCTGGCAAAGCAACCCAACGCTGGGCGGCAGGCTGAGCGCCCGGAGCTGTTGATGGCAGAGCAGTAGGTAACTGAACAGTAGTGCTGAGTGATAAACCAAAATGTCGATTATTTGAGGGTTTTTAAACAACTAATTGACCGACATCGGTTCAATTACTTGAATTCCATTTATTTATTTATTTTCTTCAGTGAGCTCCATGTGCAGTTTCTCTAGAGATACATCAGATCAACCCTGAACTGTGCAATGTAGTAGGGAGTTGTAGTTTCTCTAGAGATACATCAGATCAACCCTGAACTGTGCAATGTAGTAGGGAGTTGTAGTTTCTCTAGAGATACATCAGATCAACCCTGAACTGTGCAATGTAGTAGGGAGTTGTAGTTTCCAACAGCCCAATATTCTACATAGTTTAGCGTAGAAAGTGTGGCAATGACCATAATCCATTGCGCACCCACTTAAAGTTATCCGGTCTATGCAGAGCAGACACGGAGACTGAGAGAAGAGGGATGGCGCTATTGAGAGGGATAGAAAGCAGTTGCTTCGCGGGCCTGAAAATAAATGATGTAAGTGATTGATAGTTGGTATTCAGCAGTCATAAAAGTATGCCTTATTTACTTTGAAGAACTACTAAAATAGTGATTTTGTCAGACAGTATAGGCAGCAGCTTTATAGAGATGAGATGATGACTTGGAATGAAATAATAAAGTTATCAATAAAACATTTTATTAAAGTAAAATAATGTGAATAAATGATGGTTAATAAGTGATAAGCAGTAATGAACAGTCACTACCATCATTGGACCTTTATTCACTGTTTTATTCAGTGTTGTTACAGCATTCAACCCACATAATGCATAGTGCATTTAATGTCTAAAAATGTTTAGCGAAACCAAAATCGGAAACCGTGATTCTTCTTTAATAATCAAACTGAAACCAAACCCTCAAAAAGCACTAATCACTCAGCATATATATATATATATATTATTTTTATCACAAGTAGGGCACCGCCCCTAACACCCTAATGGATGGGCTTTTGATGCCTGGCCTAGTCAGTTAGCCATTGAACTGCGAGCCATACTTCTTGCTGAAAGACACAGCCGTTTGGCCTCAGTAATGTCAGTTGTCATAATTACATGGTTAAGAAAATGGCTGTTTAGCAATGATCAACAACCATCTTGACAGAGCTTGAATAATTTTTTTAATAATCATGTCCAAATATTATACAATCCAGGTGTGCAAAGTAGAGGTCTGTGAGGGACTGATTTATTCATCCCACTCCCACCCGCAGCTTTTCATACACTCCCGCCCACACCCGCTGGCTTTTTGTCCGACTGCCACCCGCTGCCGCAAGAACTGGTCCCGAACCCAACCGCAGTCCTGAGAATGTTATTTTAGGCGAATGTGACGCAGCTCACTTGCCAGCCATAGTCCCAGCAATTTTGCGCCCTATAGGCAATATCAAAATCCTCCAAAATAGGTTAAATTAACAGAGATTGTCATATAGCTTATTATATTAGGTTATCTGTATTACTGGGCTATATCAGCCAATAGGCTAGACGTAGTTTGAAGAGAGATGAGTTGGAGAGACTTGTACTTTCTCTTGAGCTACGTTTTATAGTCTATCTTTTTGGAGTGGGACGATTTTCATGCGGAGACAAATATGGGGGATCAATATTTATTTGTAGGCAGTGTAGTAAGATATAGCCTCTTCATATTTAGGAAGTACATTTCCTTGAAAAGATAACTGCCCGTGCTTCTTCGTCCATGCATAGGATATAGCCTACTCTATTGAATTGAGCCCACACACGCACCTGATCTCGCACATATGGCAACCGAACTTGAAGCAGCGAATGATAAGAGCGGACACTTGCACTTTCTCTTGAGCTACGTTTTGCATATAGGATATACACTACCGGTCAAAAGTTTTAGAACACCTACTCATTCAAGGGTTTTTCTTTATGTTTACTATGTTCTACATTGTAGAATAATAGTGAAGACATCAACACTATGAAATAACACATACGGAATCATGTAGTAACCAAAAAAGTGTTAAACAAATCTAAATATATTTTATATTTGAGATTCAAATAGCAACACTTTGCCTTGATGACAGCTTTGCACACTCTTGGCATTCTCTCAACCAGCTTCATCAGGTAGTCACCTGGAATGCATTTCAATTAACAGGTGTCTTGTTAAAAGTTCATTTGTGGAAATTCTTTCCTTCTTAATGCGTTTGAGCCAATCAGTTGTGTTGTGACAAGGTAGGGGTGGTATACAGAAGATAGCCCTATTTGGTAAAAGACCAAGTCCATATTAAGGCAATAACAGGTCAAATAAGCAAAGAGAAACGACTGTCCATCAATACTTTAAGACATGAAGGTCAGTCAATCCGGAACATTTCAAGAACTTTGAAAGTTTCTTCAAGTGCAGTCGCAAAAACCATCAAGTGCTATGATGAAACTGGTTCTCATGAGGACCACCATAGGAAAGGAAGACCCAGAGTTACCTCTGCTGCAGAGGATAAGTTCATTAGAGTTACCAGCCTCAGAAATTGCACCGCACCCCACCGCAATGATCTCTGTTAGGTTCCAAAGGATTATTTAAATTATGTTTTATTATGTTACGGGTGCGTCAATAGACTCTTAAGGATTAGAGACTTACCCAGAAATACTCACTGCTGTAATCGCTGCCAAAGGTGATTCTAACATGTACATTCAACCCCCTGTACTATTAGTGTTTTACTTTTCATTTATTTTTTACAAATGTTAGAATTTTTCTTCCACTTTAACAGAGTATTATGTGTAGATTGTTGACAAAAAAAGACAATTAAATCCATTTCAATCCCACTTTGTAATACAACAAAATATGGAAAAAGTCAAGTGGTGTGAATACTTCCTGAGGGCACCGTATCTTGAACATTGTCATTCTCTTTGGATTGCTACACAGTTTGGGGTGACTGCTGTTACCATACAAATATTGTTGGCTGATTTGACTATGATCTGTAGTCTTTTGGGTGTATGTAGTGTAGACCTATTTCATATCGCTCCAAGGAATGTTTACCGGCAGCAACCTACTAATGTACATATACTGTAAAATACCAATTTTGCATCTGTTCTGAATGTATAAGATTACATATAAAATGGCTACCGTGCAGTGGTTGCTCCAGAACATTTGTATCCTTTGAAATCCAATCAAATTTTATTGGTCACATGCGCCGAATACAATAGGTGTAGACCTTACAGTGAAATGCTTACTTACGAGCCCTTAACCAACGGTGCAGTTTAAAAAAGATAAGAATAAGAAATAAAAGTAACAAGTAATTAAAGAGCAGCAGCAAAATAACAATAGCGAAACTAGATACAGGGGGGTACTGGTACAGAGTCAATGTGCAGGGGCACCGGTTAGTTGAGGTAATATGTACGTGTAGGTAGAGTTATTAAAGTGACTATGCATAGATGATAACAACAGAGAGTATCAGCAATGCAAATAGTCTGGGTAGCCATTTGATTAGATGTTCAGGAGTCTTATGGCTTGGGGGTAGAAGCTGTTTAAAAGCTTCTTGGACTTAGACTTGATTCTCCAGTACCGCTTGCCGTGCGGTAACAGAGAGAACAGTCTATGACTAGGGTGGCTGGAGTCCTGACAATTTTTAGGGCCTTCCTCTGACACCGCCTGGTATAGAGGTCCTGGATGGCAGGAAGCTTGGCCCCAGTGACGTACTGGGCCGTTTGCACTACCCTCTATAGTGCCTTGTGGTCGGAGGCAGTGATGCAACCAGTCAGGATGCTCTCGATGGTACAGCTGTAGAACCTTTTGAGGATCTGAGTACCCATGCCAAATCTTTTCAGTCTCCTGAGGGCGAATAAGTTTTGTGCCCTCTTCAGCCAGTAGTTTTGAAAGCGGTGCTCACCAGCCAAAACAGGTCCTTGTTTTTTGTGTACTACGTCATCCAATTGTGTACTACCTCATCTATTTCGTATAATATGTTACATCCTGCAATTTATATATATTTTTACAATTCGTACAATATGTTACGAATTTGGTGTGCTTAAAGGAGAAGTAACTGTTTTTTTTAAACTAAATCTAAAAAATGTATGAAAATGTCATGTTATAGAATGGTCCGTACACCTTTTCTGTATATGAGTCGCGCAAAAGGGAATATAACATTGCGGATAAAGTTTGGAATGACACAATTTAACGTGTAGAACATCTAAAGACCTGCATCACTATGCTGAGATCTTTTCCGTTTCTAAAACAATGTATTTGGGTGTTTTTGGAGCCTTTGTTCATGTTTTTATGGGGCCCTGATACTACACAACGAGGATGAGGAAGTGGTTTGCTGTTTGGGGTAAGTTTCTTAAAAAAATGTGAAATCACAAAAAAGGTGTCTGGAGCCTTCTTTAACATGCCATTGACGTCAAAAATAGAGATTTGTTTGTAAAAAAGAAAATTGTCCTTTAAGATCCCATACTGCCTCTAACAATGAACAAGTGTGAGGCCCTCTTTGGACCCCACAACAAGCTCGATGGCCTTTTAAGTTGGAGAGAGAGTGGAAATGGCTATGAGCTTTAATTTCCACTCCTAGTGGAGGGACCAGAGCAGGAGAACCTTTGAAGCTTTGCCACACAAAAGAATATTAATGTCCCTCTCGCCCCTCGTTTACAAAAGCCTATTCCTAGGAATATCCCCACTGGGATCTACATTTTCTTTTTACTTTCTGTGTGTGGGTATGAGGGTGCAAGAAAGAGAGAGGGGAGCAGACCGGTTGCCATGGTTTTATGCGCTCTTTCGCATGATTGTTAGGAGTGTACTCACAAAAAAAGAAACTGAGGGAGAAAATACATTTCATTTTGCTGATTGTGTGGTGAAGAGGGAGTGTACTAAATGGCTGGGTATTAAATGGCTAAATCTATTTTTTTGCTCGCATTGTTGACAAAATGATGTGGAGCTACAAAAGAACGCGTCAAAGTTAAATCCCCGTTATGACAAGTTTGAGTTGCCGTAATGATAGATAGTGATGGGAAAAAATATCCGTTCAGTTGCGTATCGCAAATATTAATTTGGAGGATATTATATAGATACTTTCACTCCCAAGTATCGATTTGTAAAAACATGATTTATTTTTGCCAGGTAGCGTTAGCTAGCACGACTCGGCTGTACCTGCGCCAAAACTCCTGTATTTTTCATCCTATAGCTTGTTCTCCAGCTAGTTTTCAGCACTTTCATTTCCATGACTGATCAAAAAAGAAAAATGTAACCTTTATTTTGACAGGGAGTCAATGCTGAGAACAATGTCTCTTTTCCAGATAAGCCCTGTTGAGCAAAACAATACACATCTAAATAAAATACACACATTAACTACACATCCACATTAAAATACACATTATTAAACACAACAATACACAAAAAGCCAAACACAATCATGACAAACAAACACATTCTTCAGTAAAAAGGTCCCCTAACAACCGTCTGAAGTTCCCTACAGGCACCAATTCCTCCCATTTTACAGTGCATTGGAGATCAATCCACATGTAAGGTGCAAAAAAAGCTTAAGTCAGATCTAAGGGCTCAGAGGGCCCTCCAGATTTAGCCATGCCTGAGGGCCCTCCAGATTTAGCCATGCCTGAGGGCCCTCCAGATTTAGCCATGCCTGAGGGCCCTCCAGATTTAGCCATGCCTGAGGGCCCTCCAGAGTTAGCCATGCCTGAGGGCCCTCCAGAGTTAGCCATGCCAGAGGGCCCTCCAGAGTTAGCCATGCCTGAGGGCCCTCCAGAGTTAGCCATGCCTGAGGGCCCTCCAGAGTTAGCCATGCCTGAGGGCCCTCCAGAGTTAGCCATGCCAGAGGGCCCTCCAGAGTTAGCCATGCCAGAGGGCCCTCCAGAGTTAGCCATGCCAGAGGGCCCTCCAGAGTTAGCCATGCCTGAGGGCCCTCCAGAGTTAGCCATGCCTGAGGGCCCTCCAGAGTTAGCCATGCCAGAGGGCCCTCCAGAGTTAGCCATGCCTGAGGGCCCTCCAGAGTTAGCCATGCCTGAGGGCCCTCCAGAGTTAGCCATGCCTGAGATCAGGTCTGGTCTGCAGGTTAAAAAATAAAGTAAGGTATGGTGGAAGTGTATGCAGTAGGGCTTTATAAACAAAAACAACTGCAATGCATCGATCTAGTAGACTTCAAAGAGGGTCAGCCTACTTTCTGATACAGAATGCAGTGATGTGTGCTGAACCTATCCCATGGCCCGAAGGGAAATGGAGCTTAAACCGTTACAGCATCAGGTGGTGTCATTTTAACACCTAGTCTAAGTTTAGGCATTCAGGTGGTGTGATTTTAACATCTAGTCTAAGCTTAGGTATTCAGGTGGTGTAATTTTAACATCTAGTCTAAGCTTAGGCATTCAGGTGGTGTGATTTTAACACCTAGTCTAAGTTTAGGCATTCAGGTGGTGTGATTTTAACACCTAGTCTAAGTTTAGGCATTCGCAACTGTTTGACCAGCGCAGGATTAAGCTCTATCTGTCCCTCCAGTTGACCTGGTTTCCCCTTTAGAGGCCACCAGGCAGGCAGAGGCCCACCCCTGAACCCATCCCTGCTCATGACTGAACTCCAAACCATCTTAAATCTTAAACCACGCCTCAGAGCCTGTGGGGTGACTCAACCTACCCACCCCGCTCTTCAATTCACAATCCCCTAGTATCCTCCCAGATAATACAGTATATCACAAAGCAAGAAGGCCCCTCCCTCTGTCAGCTTAGTGGGACAGTGGTACAAAAGCTCTTGTGTGGGCCCCGGCCCAGAGGCCGGTCAGCATCCTTGGCCCTGAAAGCACCCATAGCAGTTCAGTAGAGTAGACCTCCCCTGGGATAGGACCTCCTATTGCATCACTCACTTCAATCACTTGCTTCTTCTTCTGTATTCTTCAACTAAGTGTATAGTGGTCCGCAGGGCTGTATATTTCTCTGTAGGTTACTGCCCCCCCCCCCCCCCCCACAGGTCAGGAGGAGACAACAGAGGCAGCCTCAGAGATTTCTATTTATTATGGATCCCCATTAGCTGTTGCCAAGGCAGCAGCTACTCTTCCTGGGGTCCAGACACATTAAGACACATCACAGAATAAACTAAATAAAACATCATCACACCACTACATATCCACAGCACAAAATGTACAATACCACCATACAACAATATTAAAATGTACAATACCACCATACAACAATATTAAAATATACAATACCACCATACAACAATATTAAAATGTACAATACCACCATACAACAATATTAAAATATACAATACCACCATACAACAATATTAAAATGTACAGTACCACCATACAACAATATTAAAATGTACAATACCACCATACAACAATATTAAAATATACAATACCACCATACAACAATATTAAAATGTACGTGTGTGTAGAGTGTGTGTGAGTATGCGTGTGTGTGTGTGTGTCTCTTCACAGTCCGCGTTGTTCCATAAGGTGTAGTTTTATAGTTAAAAATAATATATCTAATTTTACTGCTTGTATGAGTTACTTGATGTGGAATAGAGTTCCATGTAGTCATGGCTCTATGTAGTACTGTGCGTCTCCCATAGTCTGTTCTGGACTTGGGGATTGTGAAGTGACCTCTGGTGGCATGTCTTGTGGGGTAAGCATGGTTGTCTGATCTGTGCGCTAGTCACTTGAACAGACAGCTCAGTACATCCAACATGTAAATCCCTCTCACAAAGACAGTGATGCAGTAAAGCTCTCCTCTACTTTGAGCCAGGAGAGTTTGACATCCATGTCATTGATGTTAGCTCTCTGTGTACATTTAAGGGCCAGCCATGCCCAGAAGAGGCAGCCTCAGAGATCCCTTTAGATAAAGCCCAGAAGAGGCAGCCTCTGAGATCCCTTTAGATAAAGCCCAGAAGAGGCAGCCTCAGAGATCCCTTTAGATAAAGCCCAGAAGAGGCAGCCTCTGAGATCCCTTTAGATAAAGCCCAGAAGAGGCAGCCTCAGAGATCCCTTTAGATAAAGCCCAGAAGAGGCAGCCTCTGAGATCCCTTTAGATAAAGCCCAGAAGAGGCAGCCTCAGAGATCCCTTTAGATAAAGCCCAGAAGAGGCAGCCTCTGAGATCCCTTTAGATAAAGCCCAGAAGAGGCAGCCTCAGAGATCCCTTTAGATAAAGCCCAGAAGAGGCAGCCTCTGAGATCCCTTTAGATAAAGCCCAGAAGAGGCAGCCTCAGAGATCCCTTTAGATAAAGCCCAGAAGAGGCAGCCTCAGAGATCCCTTTAGATAAAGCCCAGAAGTCATCAGATCACAGTGACTCTCTCATTATCTTTAGGTTTATATAGTTATTAACCCCAGAGAGACAGGGTCTGAGACAGATTTGTCAATAAGTAAAGTCTCAAGTCAGCCATTCACGTTGTAATGTACGAGTTGCAAGAAGGTTATTCTTCTGTTGTGGTTGTCTTACAGGTGATGTACTTCAGCTCGTTGTTCCCTTACGTGGTGCTGATCTGTTTCCTGGTTCGGGCTCTGCTCCTGAAAGGCTCTGTGGACGGCATCCGACACATGTTTACCCCCAAGGTACAGTACCATAACCCCTAAGGTACAATAATGCTGCTTTATAGTTTCACCCAATGTAATGGTGCCTTGTTCACACCCAGGCACAGTCAATGCTACTGCATACAGCCAACATGCTGCACTACACTGCAGGCAAAGTCAGGACCCAGACTTCTTCAGAGAGTTAGCCAATGCACTTGTTTGATCCAATGCACTTTTACATTTCTTTTTTTAGCTCACCTTTATTTAACCAGGTAGGCCAGTTGAGAACAAGTTCTCATTTACAACTGTGACCTGGCCAAGATAAAGCAAAGCAGTGCGACACAAACAACAGAGTTACACATGGAATAAACAAACATACAGTCAACAACACAATAGAAACATCTATGTACACTTGTTTGATCCAATGCACTCGTTTGATCCTGTTGTGGATCAATGTTACATTGTTAACTTTACTGAAACAGGAAGGAAAATATATTGACTGAAAATGTGCCATAAATGTAAAAATAGATTTTTACCGGAGCTCAGCTGTTCAACAGCAGTGGCCCTGAACATTGTTCATTTTACTAAAGAGGAAGGCCATGTTAAATGAAAATGTGTCAGACATAGAATACAGTAGTATGTTATAGGTTGGCTACTCAGCCGCCGTGGACCAATGGCAACTCAGGCAAAAGGAATAATTTAATTTGGGCTATGCTGTGGTGGCAGACTTCTCACCATGGTAACAGGAGTCGCTCGGCGCTCCCTGCTTTATGTAACATCCACGACGGCGGGTTCCGTTCATTTCACAACAGTCTCATGTGTCTGCTGCTTCTCACACAGCTGACATCTTCCTACTTCAAAGGCCTTTGCTGCGTCTCCTGTGTGCAAGGAAGGAGACATCAAAAGCAGGGTTCATTGTGTGCTGTATAGTGTGCGCCTTGTAACTGTGTTAAGCCTATTACCACACAAAAATGCTGTAGGATATTTGAGGGCAGTGGCATGATGGATATGCTCTCAGTATGTTGAGTCCTTGTTTAATCTTCCACAGTTTTGATAAATTTGACTCTCAACCATGATTCACATGTCCACTGCTCTGCTCCACTGGTCCAAACAATGGTTTGTCCATTACTAGGAGAGCACAGATTCCTACAATAAATAACGTAGTGTTGTCCTAAAGAGCCAAATGATGGTCAAATGAATCCACAGCAAGGAGAGATGAGTTGATCTTCCTTTTGTCAGCACCTCACCTAAAATGTCCATTCTTTATTTCCTTCCAGTTGGAGATCATGCTGGAGGCCAAGGTGTGGCGTGAGGCGGCCACACAGGTCTTCTTCGCCCTGGGCCTGGGCTTCGGAGGCGTCATAGCCTTCTCCAGCTACAACAAGCGGGACAACAACTGCCACTTTGACGCAGTGCTGGTCTCTTTCATCAACTTCTTCACCTCTGTGCTGGCCACCCTGGTGGTGTTTGCCGTGCTCGGCTTCAAGGCCAACATCATGAACGGCAAGTGTGTCGCGCTGTAAGTATGGATACGCAATTAAGCTGTCGTCAATTAATCAATTCAAATGTATTTATTATACTGAATATGTGAACACACTTTACAGAAAAGGGGGGAAGGGAAAACATTGTGCCTCAAAGGTAATCGGCCTTTTTGATGCTGACATGAAGTTTGGGAGGCCGGCTCCCCACCGCCAGCGGCTCCCCTCCCCTCCGCCGGCGGCTCTCCTCCCCTCCGCCGGCGGCTCCCCTCCCCTCCGCCGGCGGCTCCCCTCCGCTAGCGGCTCCCCTCCCCTCCGCCAGCGGCTCCCCTCCCCTCCGCCAGCGGCTCCCTTCCCCTCCCCTCCGCCAGCGGCTCCCCTCCCCTCCGCCAGCTGCTCCCCTCCGCCAGCGGCTCCCCTCCGCCGGCGGCTCCCCTCCGCCAGCGGCTCCCCTCCCCTCCGCCAGCGGCTCCCCTCCCCTCCGCCAGCGGCTCCCCTTTTGTAGACCAGCGGATCAATTTAGGAACTCAGTTGTGGTCTCAACTTGCTGTTGAGAGTTAGAATAGTACAATATACAAGGTGCAATTTCAAAATGTCGTTGTGCAGGAGCAATTTATCTCTTGTTATGTTAGTCACTGACAGTCACTCAATTAGCCCATGTAAGATAAAATGTTTTAGATTGGTAAGTTTGTCTAGCCAGCTATCTAAACTTGTAGTAATCATGACCGAATTACCAACAGGGGGCCCCCATTGATTTTGTTAGTCACTCTCACTCAGATATCATATTAAAAACAGCAAACATTTCTCTCCACCACATGGCAAAATGAGTAGAATTGCTTGAAGTGAGTTATAAAATTGCAAAAATGGGTCTGTGCTGTCAAGAGGTGGGACACAAAAATATTTTGCTCGCAAGCCCACCAACAAAATGACACTTAGGGCCCCCAAAAGGCTAGGGCCGGCTCTGACTGCATGTGTGGGTATGGATTTGGGTATGCAGACCCGCGAGCCACTGCGGCCTTATGATAATTTCAGATTTATTGTAACCCCCACCCCAATCAAAGTTACCCATTCCTGGTCTTTAAGATATTAGCAATAAGGCCTAGAATACATTAGCATAGTCTATGATAGAGTATCCATTTTGATCTGGTCTTATTTCATTTTCTATCTCTCAGGAACACTCAGAAGATAGTGAGTTTGCTGGGGAACGAGATCAGCCGTGATCTGATCCCCCACCACATCAACTTCAGCGCTGTGAGCGCTGAGGACTACCGACAGATGACTGAGGTCATCAGACGGGAGAAGGAAAAGAATTACCAGGATCTGGGCCTGGGCTCCTGCAGCATCGAGGAAGAGCTCAACAAGGTGAGGGGCCATTGTCTTCCGACAGCTACAGCACATCATTCTAATGTGTTGGTCAGTGCAGACGGCCGTCTCAACATCCGACGTAGGACGTTGGGTAACGGGGCTCATAGAATGTAGAACGGTGATATCATATCATTTTGTATCTTTTATGATCATAATCACTTAGGTAGCATTCTACTTGAAGAAAACACAAACAGTCATGAAAACTGGTGTCACACAGGTGTCATCACAACTGACTTTACACCGTCATGTCTCAAACCAGGAATAGCTACGCCTATTCAATGAACATTCTTTGTGTCATAACAGTGCTGTAAAGTGTTACTGAATGCAGTTTCCCCCAGACTGTGTTAGACCTATCTCTAGATCTTGTCTACACACTTTGAGATTTCGAGGAAACCCCTTTAAGTTGCTTCCCCTTCCATTCAACACCGTTTGGTAGACTGCTACTTTAGTGTATTTCTGTTCCCTTGCTGTTACGTGTGTGTTCCAACTCAGTGTGAATAATTGATAAGGTATTGACTTAACAGGAAAGCACAGCGTCAGACAAAGAGGCCCTGTAGATCTACAACATGGCTCAAGTTAACAATCATGTGACTCCTTGGGGACAAAAGTCTTACTAGAAGTGGATGTTACTGACGTAAACCTCATCTTCCTCCTCCTGCTCCCCATCCTCCTGCTCCTCGTCCTCCTCAGGCAGTGCAGGGTACAGGCCTGGCCTTCATCGCCTTTACAGAGGCCATGACCCACTTCCCTGCATCTCCCTTCTGGTCCGTCATGTTCTTCCTGATGCTGGTTAACCTGGGCCTGGGCAGCATGTTCGGAACCATCGAAGGCATCATCACACCCCTGGTGGACACCTTCAAAGTCCGCAAGGAGTTCCTCACAGGTCAGTCAGAGAGAGGGGATGAAGGAATAGATGGGTAATTATTTCTCATTTCAACTTCCTGGGATTCCTCGTATCTACTCGTCTCCTTCTCAATCTTATTTGAGAAGGTCCAAAGTCCCTCTCTGACCGTTTTCTTCAGAGGAGAAAAGATTCAAGGAATTTAGGAAAAACAAAACGGAAAGAGCCTATGTGTCAGTTTGTGGAGGTAGACCTTTCCCAAAATGTATCCTCAGCTGAACTCTTGATGTGTGTTTGCCATAGTAACGGGTCAATAGTATTACCCAGGTGTATGTGTTATGTCTCTTTGCTCTAATGCTTCTGGCTTAATAATGATGTCATAAAACTACCTCGAATGCAGAGCAGATGTCTGGCACCAAAGAGAATGTTTTAGAATTGATACACTTAGTGTAGCAACATGTTGACAAATATTGTGCATGAATTCTGTTAACGAGGCATTTCTCCCCCTTGCACCGTTTCAATAACGTCCATGTTGTCCCCCTCCTGTAACAGTGGGTGTCTGTCTGCTGGCCTTCTTCATCGGCCTGCTGTTCGTCCAACGCTCTGGGAACTACTGGGTGGCCATGTTTGATGACTACTCTGCCACACTGCCTCTGCTCATAGTGGTCATCCTGGAGAATGTGGCTGTTGCTTGGGTCTATGGGACTGACAAGTATGTACAGTACATATCAAATCATATACAGAATGGCAGCAATCTGTGGTTTTCTCCACTTTAATTCAAAATCCAAAGCTGTCCATCCAAACACAATGGAAAAAACAGTATTTGACTCAGTATTCAGAATGAGTTGAACATGAAAAGTTATTGTGAAATAATACCACTAAACTGTACTTTTATCTCCTATCACCTGTTGAACATAATTGCCAAAGTCAACAAAGTCTAAACTGAGTAGCATTATGCTTTTTCACCTCCTGTGGTGGTATCCCGTCTCCGTCTCTCCTCCCCAGGTTCTTTGAGGATCTGAAGGACATGCTGGGCTTCACTCCGTTCCGGTTCTACTACTACATGTGGAAGTACGTGACCCCCCTGCTGCTCATCCTGCTGCTGGGCTCCAGTGTGATCCAGCTGGGAATGACCCCGCCCAGCTACAGCGCCTGGCTAGAGGACCTGGTGAGTCGCCTCTCCACTGTGGTCTCTCTTTGGTGCAACTGGATGAGGCAAAACACAGTAGTTCAGTTTAATGGACTATTGTTTCAGTCGATGGGATGTGCACGATTTCTTTCCATATATCTTCTTCTTGTCTCCTTTATCCACACTGATTTGTAATATACCTGGAGCAGTCACTCGATATGCGCTTTGCCATGTTATCTTCACCAATAGGAACCCTCGATATGCGCTTTGCCATGTTATCTTCACCAATAGGAACACTCGATATGCGCTTTGCCATGTTATCTTCACCAATAGGAACCCTCGATATGCGCTTTGCCATGTTATCTTCACCAATAGGAACACTCGATATGCGCTTTGCCATGTTATCTCCACCAATAGGAACACTCGATATGCGCTTTGCCATGTTATCTCCACCAATAGGAACCCTCGATATGCGCTTTGCCATGTTATCCCCACCAATAGGAACCCTCGATATGCGCTTTGCCATGTTATCTCCACCAATAGGAACACACGATATGCGCTTTGCCATGTTATCTCCACCAATAGGAACACTCGATATGCGCTTTGCCATGTTATCTCCACCAATAGGAACTCTCGATATGCGCTTTGCTATGTTATCTTCACCAATAGGAACACTCGATATGCGCTTTGCCATGTTATCTCCACCAATAGGAACACTCGATATGTGCTTTGCCATGTTATCTCCACCAATAGGAACACTCGATATGCGCTTTGCCATGTTATCTCCACCAATAGGAACACTCGATATGCGCTTTGCCATGTTAGCGTCATAAATACTCCACTGTTGGATCATCAAGATCAGCACAGATGGAGGAGAGGACTACGGGCTGAAGCGCGACAGAAATGTAAAGGCAATTTCCGATTGAGCCGACATATGCAGGAGTTTACCATGAATGCAGTCTCCGCTAACGGAAACAGTGCCTTTACATTTCAATCACGCTGTAGGCTGAACTTAACACGATACGGATTGAATAGAGCCCTTAGACTTACTGTAAGACAAGAGGACTTCACACTATTATCACCAGCTCGACTGGCTGTCCCGTGGTTTTAGTGTCAGTATCAGTGTCAATGTGTTTACCTGTCTGGTATCCTTGGTGACCGGTTGTAACATTCCGGTCGTAGTTGTACTCCGTCTAGTCAGAATCTTGATAAACCTTCCTCCCCTCCAGGCCAGTGAGAGGTCTATTGAGCTACAATAGTAAACAGTAGTAGTAGTAGTAGTTGTAGTAGTAGTGTACAGAACTAGTAACCTCTAACCTCCCTCTGTCTCCCCCTCCAGGCCAGTGAGAAATCCCTGAGCTACCCTCCGTGGGGCCTGGCGGTCTGCATCTCCCTGGTGGTAATGGCCATCGTGCCCGTGCCCGTGGTGTTCTTCCTCCGCTACTTCAACGTCATCGATGAGAACGCCGGCGTCGTCTCCACCATCTCATACAAGAAGGGCTGCATCATCCAGGAGATAGCCAGGCCCGAGGAGGACGACGCCAGCCTCATCCATGCCAATTCGCCCTCACCCATGCCCGGCAACAGCATCTACCGCAAGCAGAACGGAGGGGTTTCCGATTCCGCCCCCAACGGCCGCTATGGTATTGGCTACTTGATGGCCGACATGCCGGACATGCCCGAGTCAGACTTATAGCGTGTTGTTTCTGGTACTCCGCCCTACTGGCTGGCCAACCAATCCCTCTTTTGCGTGCGTTTAGTCGTGGGAATCGTCATCTGCATATTTTTACTCTTATATTTTTACTGTATATTCTTTGTAGATATCGTAGCTGCTCCCCTTCATGTTGTCCTTTTCCCGTTTTGCTGTAAAAACGATTAAAAAGCTGTGCACAATGTATACTGTACATACTATCTCCTTTTGTCTTCCCCACCCAGTCCCAAATGGAACCCCCAGCCCCGTCCTGAAGCTCTTAGTTGACAAGACAGTACAGTATTGGTGTAAGCAATAAGGTGGACACCACCAAGCCTGCTATAGTTGTTCAACAAGGGACTTAGGCTAGGGACAAGTGAAGATCACGTTTGGGGTTAATTCCATTTCAATTCAGGAAGTAAACTGTGAAATAAAAAATGTGCTCATAGAGGAAGCGACGCAAATTTTTCAGTTTACTTCCTGAATCACCAAATTGAAATAGAATTGACCCCAACCCTGTGAGGGATAGGTTTGGGACTGGGCCTTTTGTCTGTCTCTGGAAGATGCTGTAGAATGGCTGTGTACATTGTGACCTCACCTCTGGCCCAGAGTTCTGAGATGAATAGCAGCGCAGCCTCTTTGGATGATATACGTGTTGGCAATGACGCAATACTGACCACATTTCTTTAGTTTAAGTACAATATAGTGCAAACAGCAAAAGGATGGCATTGAAACTGAACCCCCCCAACCAAACCCCCCCAAAAAATGTGCCTAAATAACTTATGATATTTGTTTATAGAATACATGGTGGACGTTGTATATTTAAGGTATTCTGTAAATATAAATATTATAAATATTATAAATATATTTAGCCTATCTGAATAGTTTGGATATCAGAACACCTTGTTTTTTGGTAAGAAGTGCTTAAAATCGTTAAAAGCTGGTTCCCTTTTTTGTTTACTGATGTGCTGTCAATCTATGTAGAGGTTTGACCCCTCTTGATAAACTTGTACATATTTTTTCCTCCATGAAATGGCTTCATAACGTGATGTATTTTCTTTCCCCTGTTGAGATTAAAGAGAAAACTTGGTCCGTACTGGGCACTAATGTCTGTTCTCACTGTTAGTCTGTCAGGGAAATGAAAACAGTGAATCACATCAAACAAAAGACACAGAGACTCATGGTGAAGGATACATCAATATGTGACCTATTTAACGGTGTTGCACTGCCCTCTAGCGTGCACGACAAACATCTTTATATTTTCAGATGACAATCTAAGGACAGGGAGGCAGGCAATATATCAAATATTTACAAAATACAAACATTGTTTAAAAGTCAAACAGAATTTACTGAGATGCAACATCATACATTACAAGTATAACAGTCATGACATGACTTACAATCTTGCATCTTGACAAAAGACAAGGAATGGGGTCATTTGGTAAACAAACGCATGTATTGAATACATAATCAAATATGGCCCTTGAGAAGTAAGAATTTATTTCCTTTGGCTTTTTTTCCAGTTGTCTTCAGTTTCATTTTATAATGGTGATAACAGGTAAACAACACACATTTATAATGAAAACAACACAAATGAAGCATCCCTTTTAGAGTTTTTGCAGTCATACAAACAATTTCTAATAACATTTGGCAGGAGTGTTTCAATTCAAAATACTAAACTATGTCTAAGATTAAAATATTCTTTATTCAAAGGCATTTTATTTACTTTTAGGTATTGTAGTATACAGTCAACCCCTGGTAAGTGCTTGCAATAGTTTGGGATGATTATGAAAGTGTGCACTTAATTAGAGCACGCAGATCTTCAGACAGCATTTGAGTTTGGACTAGAGAAGTGAAACGTTAAAGTGCACTTAAACAATGTAACCTTGTCATGAATCAAGTGCACTCGTGTGGTCTCTTCATGGTCTTTGACACGGTCCGAAGTGCCCTGAGAAGTATGGCTGTCAGACAATGTCAGTTATTGAGATAGTTTTATCTCTGTGATTTCAGTGAGGTAACGTCTCCCCCTGTACTGGTACTCTATGTGTGTACTGGTACTGTATGTGTGCAGAAGACACACTACTCCACTGAATCTTCAGAGAAATCCCTTTTCCATGTGTATTCTGTGAACAATGAAAAGTAAATATAGCAGTAATTGGTAACTACTGAAATGTATTTTTGCCATGGTTTTACTATTGACTTGATTATTGGTATGGGTAATATACATGGGCAGTGTAGTACAGGTGTATGGTTTTACTATTGACTTGATTATTGGTATGGGTAATATACATGGGCAGTGTAGTACAGGTACGTACCAAGCTGTGGGCTCAGTCAGTGACTCAGTCGTTTTGCTGCTCTCTCATCTTGGCTGTGATCTCCTCTCTCATCTCACAGTGTTTGTTGAGGTCCTTGACCTCCAGAGGCAGAGAACTGTTCCACACCATCAGTACAGACTCCTCGTCTGGGAACACACACACACACACACACACACACACACACACACACACACACACACACACACACACAAACACAAACACAAACACAGACACACACACACAGATTGTACTCTCAATATGTCATTTAGGTTTTCTTTGTAGATTCTGTGTAGTTGTTAGGTCTTTGTCATTGTTTCTTACCATATTGATTCTTATCTTGGGACAGTCTTCTTCCCAAAACCAGGACCACATTCTTACGGTTTAGTGTTTCTATGATATGAAAATAATACACGAGTTTGTGAAACTTTCACCACTGTGCAAACAGGAAGCAGATCTAGGTTCAAATACTATTTCAAATATCTCAATTACTTTCACATACATTCGAAGTACGTATACAGATATTTTTATTTGAAACAAAGAGTAGTTGAACATTTTAATGTATTTAGAAATATACTCCCATGCACTTTACCCATGTATTTGAAATTCCTCTAAAATACAACTGCGTTGACTATTAGCTTTACAAATAACCTTTAAAATACACAAATAACAATACTTGTTTTGGGCTGTGTATTTGAACAGTGGCAGACTTACCATTAGGCAGAAAAGGCAATTGCCTCAGGCCTCACATCATCAAGGGGCCTCATGAGCTTGGCATATAAAAAAAAATTATACTAGCAAGCAAAAAATATATACTAGTAAAAAAAAAAAAAACGAGTAAAAAAAAGATCTACCTATCTATATCCGCTTGAGGCCCAACAATGCTCTGCTCGAGGCCCCCCAACGAGAAACATAAACAGCCATACAGATAGACAGTCGTTACCTATAAAAACAGAGGCCATGCTGCGTATGGACTGGCAGTGGGGGCTGATGACCTGCAGCAGCTGGAGGTTGGCCAGCTCTACCAGGAGGAGGTGGCCTCCCCGGGTGCCGATCCACAGGGTGGTGGTGGTTTGCTGCACCAGGAGGGACTTGATGTTCGCCCAGGTTGGAGTATCCGCTCCAAATTCAAACTCTGAATTAGCCTTTCTGGGTCGCCGGCTGGAGTTGTGTCTATGGGCCAAGAACATAGAGTGGGTTCAGGCAGTGGTTTCCAAACTGTGGGGAGTGTGAGGGGTAGGCGGGGGGGGGGGAACCACTGGTTTAAGGAAGTCTTTCTTTCTTTCTTTTTTTTACAGCAATTTACATAGGATTGTCCTCACGTGTGTGTGGTGTCAGAGCGGAGCTTTACCTGAGTAGTTGGGCACAGTCAATGCTGTCAATCATCCGTCCACTCTTCTTATTCCAAACCTCCACGCTCTGCCCTCCAGCCTTGCTGAGGTACACATGCTTCTCCACTACCATACGAGACACACACGGCTCACTGCTCACCGCATGATGCTGCCTGAGGAGAACACACACACAGAGCAACTCACTTCACACTTAGAAAACAAATCAACAGCCCTGCAGGCTGCCAAAATATAGGGTTATATCTCTGAAGGTGACACTCACTGGAAGAGGCTGTTGGGTTTAGTGTCAATGGTCTTACAGACGCCATAGTCGGCGGTGAAGGAAAGGATTCTGGTCCCACAGCCGGCCCACACCGTGGTCCTGTCCAGGGAGTGACCCGATTGGCCCAGACACATCACTGGGGTGTTGACGTTCCCGATGTGCAACGTCTTGACTGGCTGGCCATTCTCCACCTGGAGCGCAGAGTCCTCATAAACCGTCACAATTCCATTTGCTGTCCCAACTAACAAGTAATTCTTTCTTTGACTGAAATTAAATCAACAACAAAAAAATCAGTGTCAGTACTTTACTTGGTAACATACTGTTAACATCACTGTAAATACACATTAAATATTGTATATTCTACCTTTACCAGATGTACTTTTCCATGTACAGCTATTTGGAACTAGCATAGCATAGCAGTAGCATAGCCATAGCATAGCATAGGGTTCGATACCACGACCAAAACAGACTCATTTGCGACCTTTTGACTTGGCAGTGCAACACACATTTATTGGTCGCAAGGTTGCCAGTGAAAATGTTTTACCTGGTCATGCTTTTAAAAAAATTATTATTTATATTTTATTATGATTCATTCAACAGTAATATGCAATTGACCAAAATTAAAACAACATTCAGAAGAGGGAACAACTGCACGGGAATTCCCCTGTCTGTGTGTGTCAGGGCTCGATATACAACTCCGGGCCAGTCGATTATCCCGTCAGTCGCCCTCTTGGGCCAGTGAAAAAAACATAGTAATAATGCTATCTTTAGTGTAGGCCACGTAACTGATAAAAAAAAACATAGTAATAATGCTATCTTTAGTGTAGGCCACGTAACTGATAAAAAAAAACATAGTAATAATGCTATCTTTAGTGTAGGCCACGTAACTGATAAAAAAAACAGTAATAATGCTATCTTTAGTGTAGGCCACGTAACTGATCAAAAAAACATAGTAATAATGCTATCTTTAGTGTAGGCCACGTAACTGATCAAAAAAACATAGTAATAATGCTATCTTTAGTGTAGGCCACGTAACTGATCAAAAAAACATAGTAATAATGCTATCTTTAGTGTAGGCCACGTAACCGATCAAAAAAACATAGTAATAATGCTATCTTTAGTGTAGGCCACGTAACTGATCAAAAAAACAGAAGGATTCCCGAAGCGGTATGTTCGTTATGGCGATTATTTATCACACGTGCACTGTACACATACAGTATAGCCTATAATCTGTCGGGCAGAGAGAGCGTGCAGCTCTCAAACAACTGTTGTTGCATGGAGTAAAGACCCACAGCGGTAAACAGGATGTTCCAAGTTATGGCATCTACCAGTAAATGCTAAGTCAAGAATGGGCAAATCAGGCAGCGGAGGCTGCTAAGGGGAGGACGTCTCATAATAATGGCTGGAATGGTATCAAACATATGGTTTCAATGTGGTTGATACCATTCCACCGACTACATTCCAGCCATTATTATGAGCCGTCCGCCTCTCAGCAGCCTCCACTGAAACCAGGTATTTAAAAAGGTGAAAGTCTTGACTGAATATTTGCGATGCACAATTCAGTCAACATGGAATAGTCTACCTTGAAAATCTGACATTTCCTTGTTGATCCTTGAAAAGTCACTGAAGTTATGGATGCCAATTTATAAATTCCACTGCTCCAATATAATAATTCTGTGATTTTAATTGTGATCAGTTTTTATGAGAGATGTAGGCTCTTTCGTTTGTTTCCCGCCGTTTCAATTGAAGGATGTTGCGCTAGTCTGTTGCGATTGTTGCTCTTATTATGAGCAAGACTCCATACAAAATGTTCCATTACAAAGGGAACCTGGTTAACGGTGCCTTCTCGTTTTAAAACAGGATACAGTAACCCTTCAATAACTCAACAGGATACAGTAACCCCTCAATAACTCAACAGGATACAGTAACCCCTCAATAACTCAACAGGACACAGTAACCCCTCAATAACTCAACAGGATACAGTAACCCCTCAATAACTCAACAGGATACAGTAACCCCTCAATAAGTCAACAGGATACAGTAACCCCTCAATAAGTCAACAGGATACAGTAACCCCTCAATAAGTCAACAGGATACAGTAACCCCTCAATAAGTCAACAGGATACAGTAACCCCTCAATAAGTCAACAGGATACAGTAACCCCTCAATAACTCAACAGGATACAGTAACCCCTCAATAACTCAACAGGATACAGTAACCCCTCAATAACTCAACAGGATACAGTAACCCCTCAATAACTCAACAGGATACAGTAACCCCTCAATAACTCAACAGGATACAGTAACCCCTCAATAACTCAACAGGATACAGTAACCCCTCAATAAGTCAACAGGATACAGTAACCCCTCAATAACTCAACAGGATACAGTAACCCCTCAATAAGTCAACAGGATACAGTAACCCCTCAATAACTCAACAGGATACAGTAACCCCTCAATAAGTCAACAGGATACAGTAACCCCTCAATAAGTCAACAAGATACAGTAACCCCTCAATAACTCAACAGGATACAGTAACCCCTCAATAACTCAACAGGATACAGTAACCCCTCAATAACTCAACAGGATACAGTAACCCCTCAATAACTCAACAGGATACAGTAACCCCTCAATAACTCAACAGGATACAGTAACCCCTCAATAACTCAACAGGATACAGTAACCCCTCAATAAGTCAACAGGATACAGTAACCCCTCAATAAGTCAACAGGATACAGTAACTGTCACGGTTGTCTTCGTCCTCTGACGAGATAACGAAATCGTCATCGGAAAATGTGGACCAATACGCAGCAGGTTCGTGAATGCTCATCTTGATTTTTATTCACTACAAAAATTAACATACAAAAATAACAAAATACGAAAACGAACAACTAACAGTCTGTCAAAGCATAGTGCTTTACACAGAACAATCACCCACAAAAACACAAACACAAACACACCCTCATTTATGAGACTCTCAATCAAAGGCAGATAGAAAACACCTGCCTTCAACTGAGAGTCCCAACACCAATTCACCAGACATAGAAACAGACATACTAGACTCCACATAGAACTACCTAGAATAAACCAAAACCCGGACATACTAAATCAAACACCCTTTACACAAACACACCACCCCGAACCACATAAAACAAATACCCTCTGTCACGCCCTGACCAAACTACAAAACAATTAACCTTATATACTGGCCAGGACGTGACAGTACCCCCCCCTTAAAGGTGCTACCCCAGAAGCACCTTAACACAAAAAAAATTACCCCCAAACAATACCCAAAAGAAAATTCCCCCTTACTAAAGGGAGGGAAGGGAGGGTGGCTGCCGTCAACGACGGCACTGTGCTACACCCCCCCTCCCCAACCCACCTATATTGGAGGCGGCTCCGGCTCAGGCCGTTCCAGGCTGTCTGGGCAGTCTGGCAGCTCGGGACGGTCAGGGCAGTCTGGCAACTCGGGACGGTCAGGGCAGTCTGGCAACTCGGGACGGTCAGGGCAGTCTGGCAACTCGGGACGGTCAGGGCAGTCTGTCAGCTCGGGGCAGTCTGGGCAGTCTGGCCACTCTGGCAGTTCAGGGCAGTCTGGCCACTCTGGCAGTTCAGGGCAGTCTGGCCACTCTGGCAGTTCAGGGCAGTCTGGCCACTCTGGCAGTTCAGGGCAGTCTGGCCACTCTGGCAGTTCAGGGCAGTCTGGCCACTCGGGCAGGTCAGGGCAGTCTGGCCACTCGGGCAGGTCAGGGCAGTCTGGCCACTCGGGCAGGTCAGGGCAGTCTGGCCACTCCGGCAGTTCAGGGCAGTCTGGCCACTCCGGCAGTTCAGGGCAGTCTGGCCACTCCGGCAGTTCAGGGCAGTCTGGCCACTCCGGCAGTTCAGGGCAGTCTGGCCACTCCGGCAGTTCAGGGCAGTCTGGCCACTCCGGCAGTTCAGGGCAGTCTGGCCACTCCGGCAGTTCAGCGCAGTCTGGCCACTCCGGCAGTTCAGCGCAGTCTGGCCACTCCGGCAGTTCAGCGCAGTCTGGCCACTCCGGCAGTTCAGCGCAGTCTGGCCACTCCGGCAGTTCAGCGCAGTCTGGCCACTCCGGCAGTTCAGCGCAGTCTGGCCACTCCGGCAGTTCAGCGCAGTCTGGCCACTCCGGCAGTTCAGCGCAGTCTGGCCACTCCGGCAGTTCAGCGCAGTCTGACCACTCCGGCAGTTCAGCGCAGTCTGACCACTCCGGCAGTTCAGCGCAGTCTGACCACTCCGGCGACTGTTGACTGACGGGCAGCTCCGACGACTGTTGACTGACGGGCAGCTCCGACGACTGTTGACTGACGGGCAGCTCCGACGACTGTTGACTGACGGGCAGCTCCGACGACTGTTGACTGACGGGCAGCTCCGACGACTGTTGACTGGCGGGCAGCTCCGACGACTGTTGACTGGCGGGCAGCTCCGACGACTGTTGACTGGCGGGCAGCTCCGACGACTGTTGACTGGCGGGCAGCTCCGACGACTGTTGACTGGCGGGCAGCTCCGACGACTGTTGACTGG
The DNA here is from genome assembly GCF_901001165.1 of Salmo trutta. Lineage (NCBI taxonomy): Eukaryota > Metazoa > Chordata > Actinopteri > Salmoniformes > Salmonidae > Salmo > Salmo trutta. Next base: position 48,593,434 of record NC_042963.1, read on the forward strand.
CGGGCAGCTCCGACGACTGTTGACTGGCGGGCAGCTCTGACGACTGTTGACTGGCGAGGCTGGGTTTACGCACTTGCCGTTTAGTGCGGGGAGCGGGAACAGGACGAGTCGGACTGGGTGGACGCACTTCCGGGTCCGCACGAGAGACAGGAGCTGGAAACCCAGGGCTATGGAGGCGCACAGCCGGTCTAGATCTTACCTCCTGCACAACCCGCCTTGGCTCGATGGAACTAGTAGCCCTGCACGAGCGGAGTGCTCGTACAGGGCAGACTGGGCTGTGCAGGGGCTTGATGGTAGCCGTGCGTAGAGCGGGAGTTGGGTAGCCTGGTCCTCGGAGGCGTACCGGCGACCAGATGCGCTGCGCAGGCATCCTCCTACCAGGCTGGATGCCCGCTCTAGCACGGCACCTGCGAGGGGCTGGAATAACTCGCACCGGACTGTGCGTGCGTATGGGTGAGATATTGCGCTTCTCAGCGAAACATGGCGCTCCCCACCTCATACGCTCCTCCATATAACCACGGGTAGCTGGCTTCCGGCTCTTCCTTCGCCTAGCCAAACTACCCGTGTGCCCCCCCCCAAAATTTTCTTGGGGGTGCCTCTCGTGCTTCAACGCCAGTCTTGTCCCTCGGAAACGTTCCCGGTCCATACCAGCCTTACTCCTATCCTCTCTCTCGCGTACCACCTGTTTCCAAGGAAGGCGATCTTTCCCTGCTTGGATCTCCTCCCAAGTGTAGGAGCCTTCTCCCTCCAAGATCTCCTCCCAAGTCCATCTCTCTCGTTTGTCCTCTTCGAAAATCCTCCGCTCCTTCCTCTGCTGCTTGGTCCTTTGGTGGTGGGTGATTCTGTCACGGTTGTCTTCGTCCTCTGACGAGATAACGAAATCGTCATCGGAAAATGTGGACCAATACGCAGCAGGTTCGTGAATGCTCATCTTGATTTTTATTCACTACAAAAATTAACATACAAAAATAACAAAATACGAAAACGAACAACTAACAGTCTGTCAAAGCATAGTGCTTTACACAGAACAATCACCCACAAAAACACAAACACAAACACACCCTCATTTATGAGACTCTCAATCAAAGGCAGATAGAAAACACCTGCCTTCAACTGAGAGTCCCAACACCAATTCACCAGACATAGAAACAGACATACTAGACTCCACATAGAACTACCTAGAATAAACCAAAACCCGGACATACTAAATCAAACACCCTTTACACAAACACACCACCCCGAACCACATAAAACAAATACCCTCTGTCACGCCCTGACCAAACTACAAAACAATTAACCTTATATACTGGCCAGGACGTGACAGTAACCTAACCCCTCAATAAGTCAACAGGATACAGTAACCCCTCAATAACTCAACAGGATACAGTAACCCCTCAATAAGTCAACAGGATACAGTAACCCCTCAATAACTCAACAGGATACAGTAACCCCTCAATAACTCAACATCTCAAATGGCGAGACTGACTAGCTATGGACAGACTTCATTAGCGTGTTTGTGTCGGGAGCAAAGCCCACATTATTTGGACATATTTTATAACGTAAAAATTATGTGAAGGTCAATGCCATTGGGTAGGCAGGCCTATTAAAATATGCACTATTGTTAGTGTTAATGCATACTTTTTTGCATAGATTTTGTGGGGAGTTTTTTTCCTAAAGGCTATTACAACAATTAAATATAAAATGTAAGTCCTTGAAAATTAGAATTGTTTGTCACTGGCAAACTTACCTGAATGCCGAGCCCTGCTCTGTGCGGTGTGCATAGGGTCTATATGTCTACCACTTTGTGTAGCTGTTAGCGATGCTAATGTTAGCCTAACTGTTTTCGGGTGGATGGAAAGGCATTTAAAAGGTAACTACAAAGTAGCCTATGCCTACCTGGCAGAATCATGATTATTTGCATCAATCCAGTGGCCATTTGTTTTCAAAACTCCATCACATGTGCATAGCAGCGGGAAGTAGGGGTGCTGAGAGTGCTGTGGCACCCCTGAAAAATCTCTAAATAAATAAATAATTCACAAAAGCAGTGCACTGGGCCTTTACTATTGCTGTTTTAACGGACCAATGCAGCCATCTGTAGAAACACCTCTACAACTGGCTGACTTGGTGCACACCTGAAAGGGTAAAAAATCATTTAAATCTACATTTCTCCGATTTTTCCCAGACCTTAAAAATGGTCGTCCCCGATGTGGTTTAAGCATTGTTATGGACTTAGAACATCCAATTTAGTTGTTTTTCTATTAAAAAAATGTGTGATCTTGAGAGCGAAAACCTGAAGAAATGTAAGGAAATCAGTCCATCTCCCCACTAACCTTTTTGTTTGTTGCCTTGGCATAATTGTAAAAAAATCTGCCCTCTAGAGGATTTCTCAGAAAATAACACATAGCCCATTAAAATCTGCAATAAAAACATTTTGCACTTTATTTGAACAGTCTCTTTCCTTTGCTGTTACAGTAAATCTATCCAAATCGATGTAAGAACACAAGGGCATGCTAATGTTAAAGATGGCTAGTCATTATTAGCCTGGTTCTGTATGGAATGCAGGCACATTATGGGACACAGGTCAGGTCATTATAAATTATATATATATATATTTTATAAACAAATTTGGTGTGACCAAATCATGTTAGTGCAGAACCCTGATATAGCCATAGCTTAGCATCTAGTCTGACACTCTCTTACCTGCGCTGAGGGTGTGTGTGGAAGAACAGTGATGTCACAGCGTCGGTGACACTCTGCAGGTTGTACCAGTTGGACAGGTTCTGATTGCTGATGACGACCAGTGCCCCTGATTGTGTACCAGCCACCAGCCAATCACAGGCTTCGTCTGGGACTTGGACGGTCACCAGGCATAAGACAGGACTCGTGTCAATCACCTGCAGGGAGAAGAAAGACATTAGCATTGAGGAATATGGGAATTTTAAACACAGATTAGTCTGTGTTTGTGTATTGTGAGGACTATGTCAAAGAGACCTGTATTATGAGGACTTACAGTACCGGTCAAAAGTTTGGACACACCTACTCATTCAAGGGTTTTTCTTACATTTTTACTATTTTCTACATTCTAGAATAATAGTGAAGACATCAAAACTATGAAATAATACAAAAAAAGTGTTAAATGAAATAAAATAAAAATATATATATATATTTTAGATTCTTCAAAGTAGCCACCCTTTGCCTTGATGTTTTGCACACCCTTAGCATTCTTTCAACCAGCTTCACCTGGAATGCTTTTCCAACAGTCTTGAAGGAGTTCCCACATTTGCTGAGCACTTGTTGGCTGCTTTTCCTTCACTCTGCGGTCCAACTCATCCCAAACCATCTCAATCTCACTCCACCACTCTCCTTCTTGGTCAAATAGCCCTTACACTGCCTGGAGGTGTGTTGGGTCATTGTCTTGTTGAAAAACAAATGATAGTCCCACTAAGCGCAAACCAGATGGGATGGCATATCGCTGTAGAATGCTGTTGCAGCCATGCTGGTTAAGTGTGCCATAAATCACAGACAGTGTCACCAACAAAGCACCCCCACACCTCCTCCTCCATGCTTCACGGTGGGAACCACATATGCAGAAATCATCCGTTCACCTACTCTGCGTGTCACAAAAACACGGCGGTTGGAACCAAAATCTCAAATTTGGACTCATCAGACCAAAGGACAGATTTACACCAGTCTAATGTCCATTGCTTGCGTTTGTTGGCCTAAGAAAGTATTTCCTTCTTATTGGTGTCCTTTAGTAGTGGTTTCATTGTAGCAATTCGACCATGAAGGCCTGATTCACGCAGTCTCCTCTGAACAGTTGATGTTGAGATGTGTCTGTTACTTGAACTCTGTGAAGCATTTATTTGGGTTGCAATTTCTGAGGCTGTTCATTCTAATGAGTTTAGGGTCTAAATTTACTGTGGCGGGTCTTCCTTTACTGTGGCGGGGTCTTCCTTTACTGTGGCGGGGTCTTCCTTTACTGTGGCGGGGTCTTCCTTTACTGTGGCGGGGTCTTCCTTTACTGTGGCGGGTCTTCCTTTACTGTGGCGGGTCTTCCTTTACTGTGGCGGGGTCTTCCTTTACTGTGGCGGGGTCTTCCTTTACTGTGGCGGGGTCTTCCTTTACTGTGGCGGTCCTCATTAGAGCCAGTTTCATCATAGAGCTTGATGGTTTTTGCGACTGCACATAACTTTCAATGTTCTTGAAATTTTCCATATTGACTGACCTTCATGTCTTAAATTATTGATGGACTGTCGTTCCTCTTTGCTTATTTGAGATGTTCTTGCCATAATATGGACTTGGTATTTTACCAAATAGGGCTATCTTCTGTATAGCACCCCTACCTTGTCACAACACAACTCATTGGCTCAAATGCATTCTGAAGGAAAGAAATTCCACAAATGAAGTTTTAACAAGGCACACCTGTTAATTGAAATGCATTCCAGGTAACTACCTCATGAAACTGGTTGAGAGAATGCCAAGAGTGTCCAAAGCTGTCATCAAGGCAAAGGGTGGCTACTTTGAAGAATCTTAAATATGGTTACTACATGATTCCATATGGAATTTCATTGTTTTGATGTCTTCACTATTATTCTACAATGTAGAAAATAGTAAAACATTTTGAAAAACCCTTGAATGAGTAATGTCAAAGAGACCTGTATTGTGAGGACCTATGCTATTGTTTTAATACCTGAGCTCTAATTATCTAGCTGCAGTAATACATTTATTGTTTGAGCTGGTATTGTGTTGTAAACAAGTACTTTGCAAATCCCTACAATGTGAGTGCCTGCGTTGAGAGATCCTCTATGAATACCTGTGTTGTGACCTTCTCAGTCTCCAGGTCGACAGACGCGACACAGCCCAGTCTCTGTGTGCTGCTGCCCCCTCCCACCCAGGCCCTTGGGTTAGAACTGGGGCCGTTGCTGGCGCTGCTGCAGCCCACCGTAAAACACTCAGCATTGGCAGCTCTGCTGACCACCAGCTCCCTCATCAGACACAGCATCTCCCCAGAGTTCAGCCTCTCAAACACCTACAGTACACACACAGGCAAATATAGTCACAGTTAGTCAAACACCTACACAAATGCAAGCAGTCAGTTTAGTCACACCTTCACATAGTCAGTTCAAAACCTCCAGACAGTCAGTGAAACATCTACACTTCACACACACCCAGGCGGAGACAGGTAGTAGTAACAGTAGAACGGTTACCTGTGTGGAGGTGGGTCTGTCCTGGGGATTCTCCCTCATACAGTCCTTCATGAGGCCTTGGAAGCCTGGCCAGGGGGAGCAGCCATGGTGCTTCACTGGGTCTGGCAGCTTGCGCTGCACAGCGATCTCGTCAAACTCGCTGGGGAACTTCATGCCATCTGAGATGCGCTCACCACAGGTCAGCAGGTCGTATAGCAGCAGGCCGAACGAAAACACGTCCGCCTGCTGGTTGTAGATCACATTGCCCCGGGCAACCTCTGGCGCCCGGAAACCTGGGTGGGTGGAGAAAGAAATGGTGAGGGGAGAGGGAGGGACAAAGAGAGAACAGAGACAGATAGTAAAATAGAGGAGGAGTCAGGGGGCTAGAGGAGGACAGTCAAATAGAGGAGGAGTCAGGGGGCTAGAGGAGAACAGAGACAGATAGTAAAATAGAGGAGGAGTCAGGGGGCTAGAGGAGGACAGTCAAATAGAGGAGGAGTCAGGGGGCTAGAGGAGAACAGAGACAGATAGTAAAATAGAGGAGGAGTCAGGGGGCTAGAGGAGGACAGTCAAATAGAGGAGGAGTCAGGGGGCTAGAGGAGAACAGAGACAGATAGTAAAATAGAGGAGGAGTCAGGGGGCTAGAGGAGGACAGAGACAGATAGTAAAATAGAGGAGGAGTCAGGGGGCTAGAGGAGAACAGAGACAGATAGTAAAATAGAGGAGGAGTCAGGGGGCTAGAGGAGGACAGAGACAGATAGTAAAATAGAGGAGGAGTCAGGGGGCTAGAGGAGGACAGAGACAGATAGTAAAATAGAGGAGGAGTCAGGGGGCTAGAGGAGGACAGAGACAGATAGTAAAATAGAGGAGGAGTCAGGGGGCTAGAGGAGGACAGAGACAGATAGTAAAATAGAGGAGGAGTCAGGGGGCTAGAGGAGAACAGAGACAGATAGTAAAATAGAGGAGGAGTCAGGGGGCTAGAGGAGGACAGAGACAGATAGTAAAATAGAGGAGGAGTCAGGGGGCTAGAGGAGAACAGAGACAGATAGTAAAATAGAGGAGGAGTCAGGGGGCTAGAGGAGGACAGAGACAGATAGTAAAATAGAGGAGGAGTCAGGGGGCTAGAGGAGGACAGAGACAGATAGTAAAATAGAGGAGGAGTCAGGGGGCTAGAGGAGAACAGAGACAGATAGTAAAATAGAGGAGGAGTCAGGGGGCTAGAGGAGGACAGAGACAGATAGAAAGGGATGAAGGAAAGGAATTTGAAACATGCTGAGATTTTCCCTAAATGTCTACACTGAAGGGTTAGTTCCTACCTGGGGTGCCCTCAGAGCTCCTGACCCCCATGCTGCAGCAGCACTGAGCGATGCCGTAGTCTGTGATCTTAGCGATGGTCTCTGAGTCAGTTTTCAGGTTGAACAGCAGCACGTTGTGAGGCTTCAGGTCCCGGTAGATGATCATGGACGAGTGGAGATACCTGGCAATATGGAAGGGAGGTAAAGTGAGGAAACAGTGATGTACAATGTGTCTAAATTGAGAGTTCCCAATATAGATCATGAATTCAAATTAGTTTGTTTGGGTTTACTATAGACATACTTGGAAATAATTGAATATCATTGAACACTGTGTCTCACGCGTGTGCACGTTCTTGTGGGCATACACCTGTATGTAATGTGTGTATATACATGTATGCATGTGTCTATTGAGCGATTAACCTACCTGAGCCCATCGGCCACCTGCAGAGCAATCCTGTGCTGGAGCTTGCGGTTGAGGCTGCTGTTCTCGTGTTCGAACAGAGAGTCCAGGGACCCTCTGGGGGCTAACTCCATCACCAGGAGATGAGGGGCCGCCCCGGCAGCCAGCAGCCCCACCAGGCTGGGGTGGTGGAGACGACCCAACACCACCAACTCCTGGAAAGAGACCAACTTACAGTACTGCTTGTCTACCCTGAAGACAGTGTCACGCACGCACGCTCGCTCGCACGCACGCACGCACGCACGCACACACACACACACACACACACACACACACCTGGCCTGACATCTCACATGAAATTACTCCGCTGCTCTGTCGTTCGTTACATACTTTTGTCTGAGACCATCATTGAAGTGGTTTGTGGTGACGTCAAAATGAGGGGTGTTGTACTAAAAGTCATCAGCGATAGGATCATCTCTAACTGGAGCAAAGAGTCTGGATAGCCAGCAACTGCTTATCGGGTCCAGTTCCAAGCAGTCAATTCAGGAAGTAACCTGAAATTCCTATTTCCCAAATTGACCCCAACCTCATAGCTGATGTACATTCTCCAAGACCATATACAGTGTATTCGGAAAGTATTCAGACTCCTTGACTTTTTCCACATTTTGTTACGTTACAGCCTTATTCTAAAACGTCTTCAATATTTTTTCCCCCCTTATCTACACACAATACTCAGTATTCAGACCCTTGTTGAAGCACCTTTGGCAGCGATTACAGCCTTGAGTCTTCTTGGGTATGACGCTACAAGCTTGGCACACCTGTATTTGGGGAGTTTCTCCTATTCTTCTCTGCAGATCCCCTCAAGCTCTGTCATGTTGGATGGGGAGCGTCGCTGAACAACCATTTTCAGATCTCTCCATAGATGTTCGATCGGGTTCAAGTCCGGGCTCTGGCTGGGCCACTCAAGGACATTCAGAGACTTGTCCCAAAGCCACTCCTTCGTTGTCTTGGCTGTGTGCTTAGGGTGGTTGTCCTGTTGGAAGGTGAACCTTCACCCCAGTCTGAGGTCCTGAGTGCTCTGGAGCGTCCCCACAGCATGATGCTGCCACCATCATGTTTCACCATAGGGATGGTGCCAGGTTTCCTCCAGATGTGACGCTTGGCATTCAGGCCAAAGAGTTCTATCTTGCTTTCATCAGACCAGAGAATCTTATTTCTCATGGTCTGAGAGTCCTTTAGGTGCCTTTGGCAAACTCCAAGTGGGCTGTCATGTGCCTTTTACTGAGTAGTGGCTTCCATCTGGCCACTCTACCATAAAGGCCTGATTGGTGGAGCGCTACAGAGGCGGTTGTCCTTCTGGAAGGTTCTCCCATCTCCACAAAGGAACTCTAAAGCTTTGTCAAAGTGACCATCGGGTTCTTGGTCACCTCCCTGAACAAGGCCGTTTTCCCCCAATTTCTCAGTTTGGCCGGGTGGCCAGCTCCTGGAAGATTCTTGGTGGTTCCAAACATCTTCCATTTAAGAATGATGGAGGCCACTGTGTTCTTGGGGACCTTCAATGCTGCAGACATTTTTTGGTACCCTTCCCCCCCAGATCTGTGCCTTGACACAATCCTGTTTTGGAGGTATACGTAAGGACAATTCCTTCAACCTCATGGCTTGGTTTTGCTCTGACATGCACTGTCAACTGTGGGACTTCATATAGACAGGTGTGTGCCTTTCCAAATCATGTCCAATCAATTGAATTTACCACGGGTGGACTGCAATCAAGTTGTAGAAACATCTCAAGGATGATCAATGGAAACAGGATGCAGCTGAGCTCAATTTCGAGTCTCATAGGAAAGGGTCATAGCCCCTGTTTTCGCTTTGTCATAATGGGGTATTGTGTTTAGATTGCTGAGGAATATGTTTTATTTAATTCATTTTAGAATAAGGCTGTAATGGAAAATTTTTGGAAAAAGTCAAGGGGTCTGAATACTTTCCAAAGCCTGTTTTTTTCCTCTATATCTCTCCGGGACCAGAAATTATCACTAAAACTTCCTGGTCCTGGAGCTATTCTCCAGCTATTCCTGCCCGACACTAAAACACCTGACGCAGATTATTAGATTACCTGTCGGAGTAGTCGGTGTATATAGAGATCAGAGGCATGCTTGTTGAAAATCTTCACTGCCACCTCTTCATTTTTGTAGATGCCTCGATAGACAGACCCAAAACCACCATCCCCTACAATCAGAAAATAAACAAATTTGTGTCATTGACACTGCAGCTGTTGAAAGAGACTACAGTCCAACTGATCTTTTTGAGCTTTTCAAGAGCTTTGTGATTTGCCTGTAAATGAAAAACACGATACCAATAAAATTATTATTGTAACTGACCCAGCAGGTTCTCCTTGGTAAGGTCCATCTCAAGCTCCTCGCTGTCAAGGATGATTCCAGCAGGCTGGTCACTGAGGATCAGGTCTGGAGCAATCTGAGAGATAGGCACTGTGCAGCGAGGGTCCTCCGGGTTTACCAAAAGACAGTCTACAGGAGGGAGGGAGAATGGAAAGGAGAGAGATCAGGCATAAGTTAAAGGTCCAGTGGGATCAAAAACGTGATTTTCATGTGTTTTATATATATTACCACACTATGACGTTGGTATAATACTGTGAAATTTAGAACATTTGAATAATGCCCTTTTAGGGCTCCCGAGTGGCGCAGCAGTCTAAGGCACTGCATCTCAGTGCTAGAGGTGTCACTACAGACCCTGGTTTGATTCCAGGCTGTATCACAAGCGGCCGTGATTGGGAGTCCCATAGGGCGGCGCACAATTGGCCCAGCGTCTTCCAGGTTAGGGTTTGGCCGGGATAGGCCATCATTGTAAATAAGAATTTGTTCTTAACTAACTTGCCTAGTTAAATAAAAAAAATTGTGTAAGAACTGTTTGAAAAGACCGCCTGAAATTTCAGCCTGTTTTGGTGGGATGGAGTTTTGGCCTGCCTGGTGACATCACCCGACAGTAAATTAGTTAATATACCAATAAGAAAGAGAGTTCCAAACCTCTCTGCCAATAACAGATAGTTTTCTGTTTTTCATCCCCACTCAGACCACTCCCAGACAGTCCTAGCAAAATTATTGCTTGTGAAATCGCTCTTTGCTAAGAAGCTATGTTTGTTAATTTTTTACCATTTTAATTGCAAAAAATCACAGTAAGGTAATTTGATATTGAGATAAAAACGGCTACATTAGACTTTTAAAAGGTATTGTTACATTAAAGTAGCTCTTTTCGTGTATCTCTCCCATGAATTTAAGAACATCCACAATTGCTTGTAGTGTTACCAAATTGTTGTGATTTCTTTCAATTATGATATTCCAGAAACATGACTAACACAGGTATCGATTGTGTCAAATCCAAGCGTTAAAAGACATACCTTTATCTATGTGAGTGAACAGGTCCTCCAGCAGTATCTTGCTCCACTCCTGTCCATCCTTGAAGCTGTACAGAGCCCATTTCTTCAGCAGGGTCTCTCCGTTGCCATGGATATCAGTGGTGAGGAGACCAGGGAACCACTCCTCCAAGAGAGAGTCAACATGGTCCACTACCTGACCCAGTAACACACAACCTGAGGAGTAACACAACCATCATCATCACCACCACGTCACCCAGTAACACACAGCCTCTGTACTGAGCTAAAGAGCTGCCGCTTTCAAGGAACAGGACGCCAATCCGGATGCTTATAAGAAATCCTGCTATGACCTCCGACAAGCCATCAAACAGGCAAAGCGTCAATGCATCAGTAAGATTGAATCCTACTACACCGGCTCTGATGCTCGAAGGACGTGGCAGGGCTTACAAACTATCCTTCATTACAATGCGAAACCCAGCCGCGAGCTGCCCAGTGACGTGAGCCTACCAGATGAACTAAAAGGCCTTCTATGCTCGCTTCGATGCAAGCAACACTGAACCATGCATGAGAGCACCCGCTGTTCCAGACGACTGTGTGAGCTCACTCTCCATAGCCGATGTAAGACCTTTAAACAGGTTAACATTCACAAGGCTGGGGGACGGAATACCAGGACGTGTACTCAGAGCATGTGCTGACCAGGTGGCAGGTGTCTTCACTGACATTTTCAACTTATCCCTGAACCGATCTATAATACAAACTTGTTTCAAGCAGACCACCATAGTCTCTGTGCCCAAGAACGCCAAGGCAAGCTGCCTAAATGGCTATCGCCCCATAGCACTCACATCTATAGCCATGAAATGCTTTGAAAGGCTGGTCATGGCTCACAACACCATCATCCCAGACACCCTGAACCCACTCCAATTCGCATACTGCCCTAACAGATCCATAGATGACACAATCTCTATTGCACTCTACACTGTCCTCACCCACCTGGACAAAAGGAATATCTATGTAAGAATGCTGTTCATTTACTACAGCTCAGCACTCAACACCATAGTCCCCTCCAAGCTCTTCACCAAGCTCCCAGACCCTGAACACCTCCCGCTGCAACTGAATCCTGGAATTCCTGACGGACATCGCCCAGGCGGTGAGGGAAGGCAACAACACATCCGCCATGTTGACCATCAACACAGGTGTCCCTCAAAGGTGTGTGCTTAGTCCCCTCCTGTATTCCCTGTTCAACCACGACTGCGTGGCCGCTCACGACTTAAACACCATCATCAAGTTTGCTGAGGACACAACGACGATGAAGCAGCCTATAGGGAGAAGGTCAGAGACCTGGCAGTGTGTTGCCAGGACAACAACCTCTCCCTCAACATCAGCAAGACAAAAGAGCTGATCGTGGACTACATGAAACGGAGCGGTGGGGCTGTAGTGTAGCGCGTCGAGAGCTTCAAGTTCCTCTGTGGCCACATCACTATGGAATTAACATGGTCCACACACACCCACAGTTGTCAAGAGGGCACGACAGAGCCTTTTCCCCCTCAGGAGGCTGAAAGGATTTGGAATGGGCCCTCAGATCCTCAAAAAGTTATACACTTGCTCAATTAATAGCATCTTGTCTGGCTGCATCACCACTTGATACAGCAACTGCAAGGCAACCGACCGGGCAGTGTCAGCGGAAGGCCCCCCAAAAATTCTAAGGCTCCAGCCACCCAAGCCATAGACTGTTCTCTCTGCTACCGCATGGCAAGCGGTACCAGTGCATCTTGAACCAACAGGACCCTGAACAGCTTCTACACCCAAGCCATCAGACTGCTAAACAAAACTGCTAAATAGCTAATCAAATGGGTACTTGGACTACCTGCATTGACCCTTGCACGGACAATGCACACACACTGGACTCTAACCACTAGAGTTCGACGGATTATGATTTTTCAACGCCGATACCGATTATTGGAGGACCAAAAAAAAGCCGATACCGATTAATCGGCCGATTTTTTTACATTTATTTGTAATAATGACAATTACAACAATACTGAATGAACACTTATTTTAACTTAATATAATACATAAATACTATCAATTTAGCCTCAAATAAATAATGAAACATGTTCAATTTGGTTTAAATAATGCAAAAACAAAGTGTTGGAGAAGAAAGTAAAAGTGCAATATGTGCCATGTAAAAAAGCTAACGTTTAAGTTCCTTGCTCAGAACATGAGAACATGAATTATAGGACTATTTCTATCTATACGATTTGTATTTCATATACCTTTGACTATTGGATGTTCTTATAGGCACTTTAGTATTGCCAGTGTAACAGTATAGCTTCCGTCCCTCTCCTCGCTCCTACCTGGGCTAAAACCAGGAACACATCGACAACAGCCACCCTCGAAGCAGTGTTACCCATGCAAAGCAAGGGGAACAACTACTCCAAGTCTCACAGCGAGTGACGTTTGAAACGCTATTAGCGCGCACCCGGCTAACTAGCTAGCCATTTCACATCGGTTACACCAGCCTAATCTTGGGAGTTGATAGGCTTGAAGTCATAAACAGCGCAATGCTTGAAGAATTGCGATGGGCTGCTGGCAAAACGCACGAAAGTGCTGTTTGAATGAATGCTTACGAGCCTGCTGGTGCCTACCACCGCTCAGTCAGACTGCTCTATCAAATATCAAATCATAGACTTAATTATAATATAATAAACACACAGAAATACGAGCCTTAGGTCATTAATATGGTCGAATCCGGAAACTAACATCTCGAAAACAAAACGTTTATTTTTTTCAGTGAAATACGGAACCGTTCCGTATTTTATCTAACGGGTGGCATCCCTAAGTCTAAATATTCCTGTTACATTGCACAACCTTCAATGTTATGTCATAATTACGTACAATTCTGGCAAATTAGTTCGCAACGAGCCAAGCGGCCCAAACTGTTGCATATACCCTGACTCTGCGTGCAATGAACGCAAAAGAAGTGACACAATTTCACCTGGTTAATATTGCCTGCTAACCTGGATTTCTTTTAGCTAAATATGCAGGTTTAAAAATATATACTTCTGTGTATTGATTTTAAGAAAGGCATTGATGTTTATGGTTAGGTACAGTCGTGCAACGATTGTGATTTTTTCGCAAATGCGCTTTTGTTAAATCACCCCCCGTTTGGCGAAGTTGGCTGTCTTTGTTAGGAAGAAATAGTATTCACACAGTTCGCAACGAGCCAGGCGGCCCAAACTGCTGCATATACCCTGACTCTGTTGCAGAGGTGACACATTTTCCCTAGTTAAAAGAAATTCATGTTAGCAGGCAATATTAACTAAATATGCAGGTTTAAAAATATATACTTGTGTATTGATTTTAAGAAAGACATTGATGTTTATGGTTAGGTACACGTTGGAGCAACAACAGTCCTTTTTCGCGAATGCGCACCGCATCGATTATGTGCAATGCAGGACAGGCTAGATAAACTAGTAATATCATCAACCATGTGTAGTTAACTAGTGATTATGATTGATTGATTGTTTTTTATAAGATAAGTTTAATGCTAGCTAGCAACTTACCTTGGCTTCTTACTGCATTCGCATAACAGGCAGGCTCCTCGTGGAGTGCAATGTAAAGCAGGTGGTTAGAGCGTTGGACTAGTTAACCGTAAGGTTGCAAGATTGAATCCCCAAGCTGACAAGGTAAAAATCTGTCGTTCTGCCTCTGAACAAGGCAGTTAACCCACCGTTCCTAGGCCGTCATTGAAAATAAGAATGTGTTCTTAACTGACTTGCCTAGTTAAAAAATATTATATATATATAAAAAAAGAAAAATCATATTCTTTTTTTTTATTTACATTTTTTATATATATATATATATATATATATATATATATATATATATATATACACTGCTCAAAAAAATAAAGGGAACACTTAAACAACACAATGTAACTCCAAGTCAATCACACTTCTGTGAAATCAAACTGTCCACTTAGGAAGCAACACTGATTGACAATAAATTTCACATGCTGTTGTGCAAATGGAATAGACAACAGGTGGAAATTATAGGCAATTAGCAAGACACCCCCAATAAAGGAGTGGTTCGGCAGGTGGTGACCACAGACCACTTCTCAGTTCCTATGCACCCTGGCTGATGTTTTGGTCACTTTTGAATGCTGGCGGTGCTTTCACTCTAGTGGTAGCATGAGACGGAGTCTACAACCCACACAAGTGGCTCAGGTAGTGCAGCTCATCCAGGATGGCACATCAATGCGAGCTGTGGCAAGAAGGTTTGCTGTGTCTGTCAGCGTAGTGTCCAGAGCATGGAGGCGCTACCAGGAGACAGGCCAGTACATCAGGAGACGTGGAGGAGGCCGTAGGAGGGCAACAATCCAGCAGCAGGACCGCTACCTCCGCCTTTGTGCAAGGAGGAGCAGGAGGAGCACTGCCAGAGCCCTGCAAAATGACCTCCAGCAGGCCACAAATGTGCATGTGTCTGCTCAAACGGTCAGAAACAGACTCCATGAGGGTGGTATGAGGGCCCGACGTCCACAGGTGGGGGTTGTGCTTACAGCCCAACACCATGCAGGACGTTTGGCATTTGCCAGAGAACACCAAGATTGGCAAATTCGCCACTGTGCTCTTCACAGATGAAAGCAGGTTCACACTGAGCACGTGACAGACGTGACAGAGTCTGGAGACTCCGTGGAGAACGTTCTGCTGCCTGCAACATCCTCCAGCATGACCGGTTTGGCGGTGGGTCAGTCATGGTGTGGGGTGGCATTTCTTTGGGGGGCCGCACAGCCCTCCATGTGCTCGCCAGAGGTAGCCTGACTGCCATTAGGTACCGAGATGAGATCCTCAGACCCCTTGTGAGACCATATGCTGGTGCGGTTGGCCCTGGGTTCCTCCTAATGCAAGACAATGCTAGACCTCATGTGGCTGGAGTGTGTCAGCAGTTCCTGCAAGAGGAAGGCATTGATGCTATGGACTGGCCCGCCTGTTCCCAAGACCTGAATCCAATTGAGCACATCTGGGACATCATGTCTCGCTCCATCCACCAACGCCACGTTGCACCACAGACTGTCCAAGAGTTGGCGGATGCTTTAGTCCAAGTCTGGGAGGAGATCCCTCAGGAGACCATCCGCCACCTCATCAGGAGCATGCCCAGGCGTTGTAGGGAGGTCATACAGGCACGTGGAGGCCACACACACTACTGAGCCTCATTTTGACTTGTTTTAAGGACATTACATCAAAGTTGGATCAGCCTGTAGTGTGGTTTTCCACTTTAATTTTGAGTGTGACTCCAAATCCAGACCTCCATGGGTTGATAAATTGGATTTCCATTGATTATTTATGTGTGATTTTGTTGTCAGCACATTCAACTATGTAAAGAAAAAAGTATTTAATAAGATTATTTAGTTTATTCAGATCTAGGATGTGTTATTTTAGTGTTCCCTTTATTTTTTTGAGCAGTATATATATATATATTTTAATATATATATTTTAATCGGCAAATCGGTGGCCAAAAATACCGATTACCAATTGTTATGAAAACTTGAAATCGGCCCTAATTAAATACCTCTACTAACCACACCCCAACACGCACGCACACCCACACCCACACACACACATAAACACACACCACATACGCTGCTGCTACTTTCTATTATCTATCCAGTTGCCTAGTGACTTCACTCCTACCTATATGTACATAGCTACATCAATTACCTCATACCCCTGCACATTGACTCAGTACTGGTACTCCCTGTATATACCCATGCTATTTTTTACTCGTTATTGTTATTCACTGTGTACTTATTCCTGTGTCACTATTTCAATCTATTTTAACTCTGCATTGTTGGAAAAGGATCCATAAGTAAGCATTTCACTGTTAGTCTACACCTGTTGTTAACGGAGCATGAGACAAACACAATTTGATTTGATAAATGCAACTTCGTAAGATAAAATTTTCCATTCTTATCATATCGTAATCATATTATTTGATTTGACAACCATCATCATCATCATCACCACCTCCAACTGATGATCTATTTCACTCTTTATTGCAATATATTATATTATACACAGTTTATCAAACCTTATCTTAATTGTTTTTCAGCTCACAACCCAAATTATTAAATAAATGTATTTTTATTTTCCTTAAACTAGTGTTGACAGCTTTTACATTTCAGTATGGATACCTTATTCTCTAGGCTGTGGGGCAGTTCCAGTACCTTTGCGTGAGCAGGGCACAGTGATCTTGACGAAGCTGGCAGGGTTGTCCTCTACGTTGGCAGCCTCAACCAGACAGTAGGCCTCAGGAGACCAGCTCAGGTAGATGCCTCTCCTCCAGTAGATACGGTTCGGACGCAGCTCTCTCTCTGGACCAACATAACAACAATGGGGCTACTCAGAGCCATATTCATATTAATGTCACCTGTTAAATCCACTTCAATCAGTGTAGATGAAGGGGAGGAGACATGGATTGTGTATGTGTGCCCTTCAGAGGGTGAATGGGAAAGACACAAGATGTAAGTGTTTGTCACACCCAACAGTTTCCTGTGTGTATCAAGAATGGTCCACCACCCGAAGGACATGCAGCAAACTTGACATAACTGTGGGAAGCATTGGAGTTAACATGGGCCAGCATCCCTGTGGAACGCTTTTGACAACTTGTAGAGTCCAAGCCCAGACGAATTGAGGCAAAAGGGGGTGCAACTCAATATTAGGAATGTGTACACTCAGTTGATACAGTACTGACAGAATCAGTTTCCAGTAGCTTAGCTACATGTTCTAAAAAATACTATCCAGGAGATTCTGGACGTGGCTAAATTTCCAGCTAATGAACTTTGGATGAAATGACAACAACCTAAGTAATTATCCCTTTAACGTCAGCATTAGTACCTCTGCCACAGAGCATGTAGGAGGAGACCTCCAGTAGGCGGTTGATCTGTCTCGACCAGTAGCCCATGGGGAAGTAGGGCATCTCATAGAGACGAACAATGACCTCAGAATTTTCACAGTGGGGCATCTCAATTACTGGCCGGTGTTTGGAGAGACTGTGAGGGAAGGACAAGACAATCAGCATGGTTTAGACTTGGCAAAGAGGTTTTGAGCCAATATGGCCGACAGTTTCCATTCAGTAGATACAGAATTCAGGAAACTGGTAGGCCATTTTGGCTCAAACAATACTAAAATCAACCAAATGGTGTGCCTCTTACCTGCTCGGCACTAGGAGCTGGTCCTCTCCGAAGGGCAGGGCGATCTGGAACTTCTCCAGCAGTTTAAAGTACTGGGTCAGGTGGTGCTTGGGGAAACACTTACTCTCAAATAGGAACCGCTCCACCATAGAGCGCTGGACTACGCCTTTGGGATTCTCCCAGAACCCAGAGCTTTTCAGAGACAGTTTCTACACAGAGAAAGAGAGAGAGGAGGAAGTGATTGAATGAGGTCATTGTGTGTGTGTGTGTCACAGGCGACTGGTGGCACCTTAATTGGGGAGGACCTGCTCATTGTAATGGCTGGAACAGCATAAATGGAATCACACACATCAAACATGTGGTTTCCATGTGGATGATACCGTTCCATTCACTTCATTCCAGCCATTATTGTGTTCCACCCTCCCCTCATCAGCCTCCTGTAGTGTGTGTGTGTGTGTGTGTGTGTGTGTGTGTGTGTGTGTGTGTGTGTGTGTGTGTGTGTGTGTGTGTGTCTACCTACCTGTGAGATGATGTTGCAAAGCCACTGTGGGTCGATAAAGTAGAGTTCTCTGAGTTGGAGGGCCGGGTCGTCAAAGTGCAGAAGGACTCCTATAAACAGACATTGCCATTTAAAGTACAACAAACAAATAATACCTGGCTATGCTATGAACAGAAGACACATACATATTGTGGCAGATGGCAGGGAGAGGTGAGGGGAGTGGTTATTGAAGGGAGATATCTTGCAGTCCGCTGGCTCCATCCCCGATGAGATATTGACCGACCAGGGCACCCCGTTCCAGTCACAAATCATGAAGGATCTACGCAAACTACCCCAGGTGTGTACCTCAAAGTATCACCCACAGACTGATGCTAAAGAAGGTGATGGAGGTGGACAGAAAGAATTGGGACCAGCTGCTACCCTACATGATGTTCTCGATCCGAGAAGTGCCCCAAGCTTCAACAGGATTCTCTCCCTTGAACTCCTGTACAGGAGATGACCCCGAGTACTGCTGGACGTAGCTAAAGAAGCCTGGGAACAACAACCGTCGCAACACCGAACCATGGTGGAGCACGTGGAAGACATGAGAGACCGGATGGCAACCCTGTGGCCCCTGGTACGGGAACACATGCTGGAGGCCTAAGCGTGGGTGTACAATAGAGGGGTACAACGAAGGGACTTCAGGCCAGGAGACAAAGTGTTGGTGTTTATTGCCCTGGCCACATCTGCAGTCCTCATGCCACCTTGCAGCATGCCTAAGGCACGTTCACGCAGATGAGCAGGGACCCTGGGTATCTTTCTTTTGGTGTTTTTCAGAGTCAGTAGAAAAGCATGGGAAACAGTGTTAAAACCCTTTACAAAGAAGATCTGTGAAGTTATTTGGATTTTTACAAATTATTTGAAAGACAGGGTCCTGAAAAAGGGATGTTTCTTTTTTTGCTGAGTTAATTTTCTACGTTCTCCTACGTTCTCCCACGTTGTGAGGACCATAGCACCAGCACAATGACGACCAGGGATTCCAACACATTAATGAAGAAACCAATTACACACACACACACACACACACACACACACACACACACACACACACACACACACACACACACACACACACACACACACACACACACACACACACACCCCACCCCACTGACCGGCCTCGCTAAGGAAGTGAACAGCGTGGGGTAGTTCAGCCTCCTCCAGCTGTATCTGGCTCTCCTGGATGAGCTGTAGCAGGTATTGGTGTCTGAGCACGGGGAACTCCCCCGGCACCCTGGCCCTCTCCAGCAGCACCCTTCTCTCCAGCTCCAAATAGCTTTCTGGGACCAGCTGCCCCATCACCAGCTGCCCTTGGATCTGTGGAGAGCGGGAGTGAAAGGGGTGTGGAGGGTCACTAAAAGGTATAGTGGCTTTGCACACACAGTGCTGTGTATGGAACTTACGTTGACCAGTGAAATAAGTCAAAGGTACTAACAAAGCTGTCAAGGATTGGCCTTTTAGGCAAGCTAGAGCTTGGGATGATGGTATATGTGGAACATCAGTGGAAATTTTGGCTAGTCTGAATGACGTAAACATTAGGGCTAACAACACTAGCTACCTTGAAGCTGGCGACCTCCCTGGCGATGGCCTTGCGGAGTCTGCCGATGGCGTCCGAGTCCTCACACACCGCCACCATGTGGTAGTCCCGGATGGCAGGGAAGCCCTGGTGGTTGAGGAGCTCCTGGCGGATCTTATCCAGGCAAGCCTGCAGCTGGAAGTCCTCGCTCACGTCTGTGTGTGTCCCCACCAGGATGACTGGTGACAGGGGGGCCACCGCCTACACAGACAGATGGACAAACATGGTAAGATATAGCATTGTGGTGGAATAGTAAATGAAAGCATTCAAGATTACATTTTTGATTTATTAGGATCCCCATTGGCTGACGCCAATGGCGACAGCTAGTCTTACTGGGGTCCGACATTTAACGAAAAAATACGTTACAGACAAAGTACTTAAATACAAGACAAAATATGTAAATACAATTTACATACGTTTAAAAACATTAACATATAGTGTGTGTGTGTGCATCTATCAGTTACACATACATGTCAGTACATACACATAGGTCACATGGGAGAGAGGTGTTGTGCAATGAGGTGTTGCATTGTGTCTTTTGAAACCAGGTTTGCTCTTCACTTGCGCTATATAAGATGGGTGTTACATGCACCCATGGCGCTGTATAATACTGTACGTTTCCTTAAATTTGTTTTGGACCTGGGGACTGTGAAAAGACCCCTGGTGGCATGTCTGATGGGATAAGTCTGTGTGTCAGTGCGGTGTGTAACTTGACTATGCAAATTATTTGGAATTTCTAACACAATGTTTCTTATAAAAACATGAAGTGACGCAGTCAGTCTTTTCTGAACTCTTAGCCCGAGAGACTGGTATGCGTAGTATTAATACTAGCCCTGTGATTACAAGACTTGCCGCTCTGTTCTGGGCCAGCTGCAGCTTAACTATGTCTTTCTTTGCAGAACTTGACCATATGACTGGACAATAATCAAGATAACATAAAACTAAAGCCTGCAGGACGTGCTTTGTGGAGTGTGGTGTCAAGAAAGCAGAGCATCTCTTTATTTATGGACAGACCTCTCCCTATCTTCACAACCATTGAATCTATATGTTTTGACCATGACTGTTCAGAATCTAAAGGTAACACCCAAGTAATTTAGTCTCCTCAACGTGTTCAACAGCCACACCATTCATTAGGAGATTCAGCTGAGGTCTAGAACTTAGGGAATGATTTGTACCAAATACAATGCTCTTAGTTTTAGAGATGTTCAGGACCAGTTTATTACTGGCCACCCATTCCAAAACACACTGCAACTCTTTGTTAAGGGTTTCAGTGGCTTCATTAGCTGTGGTTGCTGATGCGTAAATGGTTGAATCATCAGCAAACATAGACACACATGCTTTGTTAAATGCCAGTGGCAGGTCATTGGTAAAAATAGAAGAGAGGAGGGCCTAGAGAGGTGTCTTGCGGTACACCACACTTTACATGTTTGACAGAGAAACTCCAATTAAAGAAAACCCTCTGAGTGCTATTAGATAGAGAGCTCTGAATCCACAATATGGCAGAGGTTGAAAAGACATACGTTTTCTCAACAACAGGTTATGGTTAATAGTATCAAAGGCTGCACTGAAATCTAACAGTACAGCTCCCAATATCTATTTATTATCAATTTCTTTCAACCAATCATCAGTAATTTGTGTCAGTGCATTACATGAGTGCTTATCTCTATAAGCATTCTGAAAGTCTTGTTAATTTGTTTACAGAGTAGTAGCATTGTATTTGGTCAAACACCATTTTTTACAACAGTTTGCTAAGAGCTGGCAGCAAGCTGATAGGTCTGCTGTTAGAAACATTAAATGCTGCTTTACCACTCTTGGGTAGCAGAATGACTGACTTTCCTCTAGGCTCAGATTAACCTGTCTGGGCTAGGGGGCAGTATTTTCACGGCCGGATGAAAAACGTACCCAATTAAAACAGGTTACTACTCTGGCCCAGAAACGAGAATATGCATATTATTAGTAGATTTGGATAGAAAACACTCTGAAGTTTCTAAAACTGTTTGAATGGTGTCTGTGAGTATAACAGAACTCATATGGCAGGCAAAAACCGGAGAAAAATTCAAGCAGGAAGTGAAAAGTCTGAGAATTGTAGTTCTTCTTTTGATTCTCTATCGAAGCTCCAGTGTCTGTGGGGTGACGTTGCACTTCCTAAGGCTTCCATTGGCTGTCTAAAGCCTTCAGAAAGTGTTTTGAGCATTTTCCTGTCACTGGGCAGAGTATAGGAGCTCAGTTACTGAGTGGTCTGCCTGGCAACAAAGGGATTGGATATGCTCGGTCCCGCAAGCGTGCCCCTCCTTCTTTTTCTTCTTGAATGAATATGCTATTGTCCGGATGGAATATTATCGCAATTTTATGTTAAAAATACCATAAAGATTGATTTTAAACAGCGTTTGACATGCTTCTAAGTACGGTAATGGAACATTTTGACTTTTCGTCTCTCGTTCCGCGCTCGCGCGTTATGCCTTTGGATAAGTGATCTGTACGCATGAACAAAACGGAGGTATTTGGACATAAATATGGATTATTTGTAACAAAAACAAAATTTATTGTGGAAGTAGCAGTCCTGGGAGTGCATTCTGACGAAGATCAGCAAAGGTAATACAATATTTCTAATACTAATTCTGAGTTTAGGTTGCCCTGAATTTGGCGGGTGTCTGAATAGCTCGCCGTGATGGCTGAGCTATGTACTCAGAATATTGAAAAATGTGCTTTCTCCGTAAAGCTATTTTAAAATCTGACACAGCAGTTGCATAAAGGAGTAGTCTATCTATAATTCTTAAAATAATTGTTATGTATTTTGTCAACGTTTATGATGAGTATTTTTGTAAATTGATGTGCACATTCACCGGACGTTTTGGTTGGAATACATTTTCTGAATATCATGCGCCAATGTAAAATGCTGTTTTTGGATATAAATATGAACTTTATCGAACAAAACATACATGTATTGTGTAACATAATGTCCTAGCAGTGTCATCTGATGAAGATCGTCAAAGGTTAGTGCTTCATTTCGCTGCGTTTTGGGTTTTATTGACACATGTCCTTGCTTGGAAAATGGCTGTGTGATTATTTTTGTCAATGTACTCTCCTAACATAATCTAATGTTTTGCTTTCGCTGTAAAGCCTTTTGGAAATCGGACAATGTAGTTAGATTAACGAGAAGTGTATCTTTAAAATGGTGTAAAATAGTCGTATGTTTGAAAAAGTTGAATTATGACATATTTTTGTTTTTGAATTTTCCGCCCTGATATTTCACTGGCTGTGTCCCGCAGCCCATAGAAGTTAATGCAACCGCTGTGTCAGATTTTAAAATAGCTTTACGGCGAAAGCACATTTTTCAATATTCTGAGTACAGAGCTCAGCCATCAAAGCAAGCTATACAGTTACCCGCCAAGTTCTGGAGTCAACTAAACTCAAAATTAGTATTATAAATCTTCACTTACCTTTGCTGATCTTCGTCGGAATGCACTCCCAGGACTCCCACTTCCACAAGAAATGTTATTTTTGTTCGAAAAACTCCATATTTATGTCGAAATATTGTTCGCGCGTTCAAATCACTAATCGAACGCAAAACCAGAGACGAAAAGTCAAATAGTTCCATTACCGTTCGTAGAAACATGTCAAACGATGTTTACAATCAATCCTTAGGACATAAATCTTTGATAATATTCCAACCGGACAATAGCGTATTCATTACAGAGGAAAAAGAAGGAGCGGCGCGCCTGCGTGAGTGCGCAGTAAACAACTCGTTGGTCCCAGGCTTGAGTCAGCTCCTATTCTCTGCCCAGTAACAGTAGAAGCATAAAACAAGGCTCTAAAGACTGTTGACATCTAGTGGAAGCTTTAGGAAGTGCAAAATGACCCCACAGACACTGTAGTTTGAATAGGGATTAGATAGAAAAACTACAAGTCACCTCCTGGTTGGATTTTTTCTCAGGTTTTGGCCTGCCATATGAGTTCTGTTATACTCACAGACATCATTCAAACAGTTGTAGAAACTTCAGAGTGTTTTCTGTCCAAATCTACTAATAATATGCATATCCTACCTTCTGGGCCCGAGTAGCAGGCAGTTTAATTTGGGCACGTTATTCATCTGAATTTCTGAATTCTGCCCCCTGCCACCAAGAAGTTAAGGAGAAGTGTATCTATAATTCTTTCAATAACTGTTGTAAATTTTATCAACGTTTATGATGAGTATTTTTGTAAATTGATGTGCTCATTCACCGGAAGTTTTGGAGGGAATACATTTTCTGAACATCACGCGCCAATGTAAAATGGGGTTTATGGATATAAATATGAACTTTATGGAACAAAACATACATGTATTTTGTAACATTGAGTCCTGGGAGTGTCATCTGATGAAGATCATCAAAGGTTAGTGATTAATTTTAGCTGTATTTCTGATTTTTGTGACGCCTCTCCTTGCTTGGAAAATGGCTGTGTGGCTTCTCTTGTTTAGGCGCTGTCCTAACATAATCTAATGTTATGCTTTCGCCGTAAAGCCTTTTTGAAATCGGACACTGTGGTTGGATTAAGGAGAATCTTATCTTTAAAATGGTGTATAATACTTGTATGTTTGAGAAATTTGCATCCCACATGTCCCAGAGAGGTTTTAACAGGTGCATGTTTATCAATAATTGGAAGAAGCAAATTCATAAATTAAGAAATGTGCAGCGTCAGCATGCTCCTTATTAATCACATCAGACCAACAAATATTTTTTAACATCATCCACATAAGAGAGTCGCAGCAAAATATTTTAAATGATCTCTTATACACTATTTTAGGACCAGCTTTTGGAACGTTGGCTTCCTGGATATAGCCACTATACTGTGATCACTGCATGAGTACGGATACAGCTTTAGAACACAGTTCTACAGTACTAGTAAAAATGTGATCAATACATGTGGATGATCTTGTTCCAGTGGTGTTTGTAAACACCCTGGTAGGTTGATTAATAACCTGAACCAGATTACAGGCACTGGTTACAGTGAGAAGCTTCCTCTTGAGCGGACAGCTTGATGAAAACCATTCAATATTTAGGTCCCCAAAAAAGTAGACCTCTCTGTTTACATCACATACACTATCAAGCATTTCACACATTATTTAGATACTGACAGTTAGCACTTGGTGGCCTATAGCAAGAAAAGGCTTTAGATGTGCCAGGTGAACCTGCAACCACAACACTTCAATAACACTTGACATGCGTTCAAGCCCTCAAGAAAACCCTGCTAGCATGATAGGCCAAAACAGCTCCTCAGACGCGGTCAGCAGGATCACTGGACAGATAGTAGCGGTCCCAGAAACTAATGCCAACCACGTTGCAGGATCCAAACGTAAAAGGTAGCTAGCTAGTCACCAAACTTTTAAAATAGACTTTCAAAAACAACAAACTTTCCAAAACAACAAACCCAGCTATCACTCGTTCAACAGGAAGTGACGACATGAGACATTCATTATGAAATTGTATTCTTTAAAATACAGTGAACATTTGATTGAGCCTATCTGGAGTGACAGATGGGCGGGTTTGCTTTGCACTTTAGGGTTTATTCCACTGGT
Source organism: Salmo trutta (assembly GCF_901001165.1). Classification (NCBI taxonomy): domain Eukaryota; kingdom Metazoa; phylum Chordata; class Actinopteri; order Salmoniformes; family Salmonidae; genus Salmo; species Salmo trutta. The sequence continues at coordinate 48,618,557 of NC_042963.1, forward strand.
TTGATTGCTACAGGCAAGTTCAATCGAGAACACAGTATTTGCAAGGTAAAAAAAAGACTTCCAGTTGTGTGTACGAAAATGTATGCACTCGCAACAGTGACAAAAAACAACAAAATATTTACAAAGGTATGGGTGTGACTCACCTTGATGTTGAAGAGCCAGGGTTTGAGCGCGTCCACCTGGGCAGCCCCCTTACTGAGGTCGTACACCACCAGGTAGAGGGCCCGGGGGGTAAGGAAGTGGGGATGAGAACCACTGAACTCCTCCCCACCTGAACAAAGAGCAGAGAGAGGGTCAAGACCACCAGAACAAAACCTTCAAGACTCAATGACTTGAAGTCCAAGATCCAGACCTTTAAAACCAAACTTACAGTGCATTCAGAAAGTATTCAGACCCCTTGACTTTTTACACATTGCTACGTTACAACCTTATTCTAAAATAAAAATCTACACACAATACCCAATAATGACAAAGCAAAAATAGGTTTTTAGAATTGTTGTACTAAATATAAAACTGAAATCAACATTAACTTACAGTGAGGGAAAAAAAGTATTTGATCCACTGCTGATTTTGTATGTTTGCCCACTGACAAATAAATGACAGGTCTATAATTTTAATGGTAGGTTTATTTGAACAGTGAGAGTGTCATGACTTCTGTCGAAGTCGATGCCCCTCCTTGTTCGAGTGGTGCTCAGCGGTCGACGTCACTGGTCTTCTAGCCATCACTGATCCATTTTTCATTATCCATTGGTTTTGTCTTGTTTTCACACACACCTGGTTCCAATCCCATGAATTACCTGTTATGTATTTAACCCTCTGTTTCCCCTCATGTCCTTGTCCGAGATTGTTTGTATGTTATATTGTGTCGTGTATTTTGTAGTAGGGAGCTATGGGTATTGTTGCCCATGCTATTTATTTTATGTACATTTTGGTTTTGGAGTTTGTTGTTTGTTTATTATTTTATTAAAACAACTCCAGTAATACCAAGTTGGTTTCTCCTGCGCCTGACTTCCCTGCCACCTACACACACGAACGACGATGACAGAGAGACAGAATAACAACAACAAAATCCTGAAAAACGCATGTCAAAAATGTTATCAATTGATTTGCATTTTAATGAGGGAAATAAGTATTTTACCGCTCTGCAAAACATGACTTAGTACTTGGTGGCAAAACCCTTGTTGGCAATCACAGAGGTCAGACGTTTCTTGTAGTTGGCCACCAGGTTTGCACACATCTCAGGAGGGATTTTGTCCCACTCCTCTTTGCAGATCTTCTCCAAGTCATTAAGGTTTCGAGGCTGACGTTTGGCAACTCGAACCTTCAGCTCCCTCCACAGATTTTCTATGGGATTAAGGTCTGGAGACTGGCTAGGCCACTCCAGGACCTTAATGTGCTTCTTCTTGAGCCACTCCTTTGTTGCCTTGGCCGTGTGTTTTGGGTCATTGTCATGCTGGAATACCCATCCATGACCCATTTTCAATGCCCTGGCTGAGGGAAGGAGGTTCTCACCCAAGATTTGACGGTACATGGCCCCGTCCATTGTCCCTTTGATGCGGTGAAGATGTCCTGTCCCCTTAGCAGAAAAACACCCCCAAAGCATAATGCTTCCACCTCCATGTTTGACGGTGGGGATGTTGTTCTTGGGGTCATAGGCAGCATTCCTCCTCCTCCAAACACGGCGAGTTGAGTTGATGCCAAAGAGCTCCATTTTGGTCTCATCTGACCACAACACTTTCACCCAGTTATCCTCTGAATCATTCATATGTTCATTGGCAAACTTCAGACGGGCATGTATATGTGCTTTCTTGAGCAGGGGGACCTTGCGGGCGCTGCAGGATTTCAGTCCTTCACGGCTTAGTGTGTTACCAATTGTTTTCTTGGTGACTATGGTCCCAGCTGCCTTGAGATCATTGACAAGATCCTCCCGTGTAGTTCTGGGCTGATTCCTCACCGTTCTCATGATCATTGCAACTCCACGAGGTGAGATCTTGCATGGAGCCCCAGGCCGAGGGAGATTGACAGTTCTTTTGTGTTTCTTCCATTTGCGAATAATCGCACCAACTGTTGTCACCTTCTCACCAAGCTGCTTGGCGATGGTCTTGTAGCCCATTCCAGCCTTGTGTAGGTCTACAATCTTGTCCCTGACATCCTTGGAGAGCTCTTTGGTCTCGGCCATGGTGGAGAGTTTGGAATCTGATTGATTGATTGCTTCTGTGGACAGGTGTCTTTTATACAGGTAACAAACTGAGATTAGGAGCACTCCCTTTAAGAGTGTGCTCCTAATCTCAGCTCGTTACCTGTATAAAAGACACCTGGGAGCCAGGAATCTTTCTGATTGAGAGGGGGTCAAATACTTATTTCCCTCATTAAAATGCAAATCAATTTATAACATTTTTGACATGCGTTTTTCAGGATTATTTTGTTGTTATTCTGTCTCTCACTGTTCAAATAAACCTACCATTCAAATTATAGACTGATCATTTCTTTGTCAGTGGGCAAACGTACAAAATCAGCAGGGGATCAAATACTTTTTTCCCTCACTGTAAGTATTCAGATCCATTACTCAGTACTTTGTTGAAGCAGCTTAGGCAGCGATTACAGCCTTTGAGTCTTTTTGTTTTACATTTGACATTTTAGTCATTTTTAGCAGACGCTCTAATCCAGAGCGACTTACAGTAGTGAACACATACATTTCATACATTTTGTTTTTGTACTGGCCCCCCGTAGGAATCGAACCCACAACCCTGGCAATGCACACACCATGCTCTACCAACTGAGACTTGTAATGAAGCTACTCCTGCGTTGTCCTGGCTGTGTGCTTAGGGTCATTGTCCTGTTGGAAGGTGAACCTTTGCCCCAGTCCGAGGCCCTGAGAGCTCTGGAGCAGGTTTTCATCAAGGATCTCTCTGTACTTTGTTCCGTTCATTTTTCCCTCAATCCTGACTAGTCTCCTAGTCCCTGCCGCTGAAAATCATCCCCACATCGTGATGCTGCCACCACAATGATACACCATAGGGATGGTGCCAGGTTTCCTCCAGATGTGACGCTTGGCATTCAGGCCAAAGTGTTCAATCTTGGTTTCATCAGACCAGATAATCTTGTTTCTCATGGTCTGAGAGTCCTTTAAGTGTCTTTTGGCAAACTCTAAGCGGGATGTCATGTGCCTTTAACTGAAGAGTTTCTTCTGTCTGGCCACTCTACCATAAAGGCCTGATTGGTGGAGTAGTGCAGAGATGGTTGTTCTTCTGGCAGGCTCTCCCATCTCCACAGAGGAACTCCGGAGCTCTGATAGTGATCATCGGGTTCTTGGTCACATACCTAAGGCCCTTATCCCTCAAATGCACAGTTTGGCAGGGCAGCCAGCTCTAGGAAGAGTCTCGGTGGTTCCAAACGTCTTCCATTTAACAATAATGGAGGCCACTGTGTTCTTGGGGAACTTCATGCTGCAGACATTTTTTGGTACCCTTCCCCAGATCTGTGCCTTGACACAATCCTGTCTCAGAGCTCTATGGACAATTCCTTCGACCTCATGGCTTGGTAAATTCAATTGATTTGGACATGATTTGGAAAGGCACACACCTGTCTATATAAGGTCCCACAGTTGACAGTGCATGTCAGAGCAAAAACCAAGCCATGAGGTTGAAAGAATTGTCTGTAGAGCTCCGAGACAGGATTGTGGGAGACTAGTCCGGATCGAGGCAAAGATGAACAGAGCAAAGTACAGAGAGATCCTTGATGAAAACCTGCTCCAGAGCGCTCAGGACCTCAGACTGGGGCGAAGGTTCACCTTCCAACAGGACAATGACCCTAAGCACACAGCCAAGATAACACAGGAGTGGCTTCGCGATAAGTCTCTGAATGTCCTTAAGTGGCTCAGCCAGAGCCCTGACTTGAACCCGATCGAACATCTCTGGAGAGACCTAAAAATAGCTGTGCATCGACGCTCCCCATCCAACCTGACAGAGCTTGAGAGGATCTGCAGAGAAGAATGGGAGAAACTTCCCAAATACAAGCTTGTAGCATCATACTAGTGTTTAACATGGTTTTTGAATGACTACCTCATCTCTGTACCCCACACATACAATTATCTGTAAGGACCCTCAGTTGATAAGTAATTTTCAAACACAGATTCAACCAAAGACGACACCTATTGGTAGATGGGTGAAAAAGCAAACATTGAATATCCCTTTGAGCATGGTGAAGTTATTAATTACACTTTGGATGATATATCAATACACCCAGTCACTACAAAGATGCAGGTGCCCTTCCTAACTCAGTTGCTGGAGAGGAAGGAAAAGCGCTCAGGGATTGTATGAGGCCAATGGTGACGTTAGAACAGTTAGAGTTTAATCGTTGTGATAGAACTGAGTATGGATCTGAGTATAGATCAACAACATTGTAGTTACTCCACAATACTAACCTAAATGACAAGTGAAAAGGAAGCCTGTACAGAATAAAAAATATTCCAAAACAGTGTATTGTTGCAAACAGGATGCATAAAGTAATCCTGCAAGAAATGTGGCAAAGAAATTAACTTTATGTCCTGAATTCAGAGCATTATATTTGGGGCAAATCCAAAACATCACTGACTACAACTCTTCATATTTTGAAGCATGGTGGAGGCTGCATCATGTTATGGGTATGCTTGTCATTTTTAGGATGCAAAGAAATGGAATAGAGCTAAGCACAGGCAAAATCCTAGAGGAAAACCTTGTTCAGTCTGCTTTCCAAAAGACACTGGGAGAAAAATTCACCTTTCAGCAGGACAATAACCTAAAACACAAGGCCAAATATACACTGGAGTTGCTTACCAAGACGACATTGAATGTTCCTGAGTGGCCAAGTTACAGTTTTGACTTAAATCTGCTTGTGAATCTATGGCAAGACTTAAATGGTTGTCTAGCAATGATCAACAACCAACTTGACAGAGCTTGAAGAATTTAAAAAATAATAATGTGTAAATATTATACAATCCAGTTGTTCAAAGCTCTTAGAGACTTACCCAGAAAGACTCACAGCTGTAACTCCTGACAAAGGTGATTCTAACATGTATTGGCTCAGGGGTGTGAATACTTAAGTAAATTAGATATTTCTGTATTTAATTTTCAATAAAATGTGCAAAAACGTAAAAAAAACTTTTCACTGTCATTATGGTGTATTGTGTGTAGATAGGTGAGAAAAAAATTGATTTAATCCATTTTGATTTTAGGTTGTAACAACAAAACTTGGCATAAGTCAAGGGGTATGAATACTTTGAAGGCATTGTATTGTGATTCGTTATTGCGATTTAATGTTCCAAACAGTATGTCTGCTGCAGAGAGACCAGAGAGTATGAGAAAATGAGTTTCAGTCATGTAAATAAAAGTGCTGAAAACATGGCTCACTATTTAAAAAGAAGACGGAAAACAAGCTATAGGATGAAAAATACCAGAGATTGCGCCGTTTTAGTCGACTAGGGCTAGCTAATGCTACCAGGCAAAAGCGATACTTAGAGTCAAGTTTCACGTCAGGAGCCATGAAGTGCTTTGAAAGGCTGGTCATGGCTCCCATCAACACCATCATCCCAGAAACCCTAGACCCACTCAAATTTGCATATCGCACCAACAGATTCACAGATAATGCAATCTCTATCGCACTCCTCACTGCCCTTTCCCACCTGGACAAAAGGAACACCTATGTGAGAATGCTATTAATTGACTACAGCTCAGCGTTCAACACCATAGTGCCCTCAAAGCTCATCAATAAGCTCAGGACCCTGAGACTAAACAGCTCCCTCTGCAACTGGATCCTGGACTTCCTGACGGACCGCCCCCAGGTGGTAAGGGTAGGTAACAACACATCCGCCACACTGATCCTCAACACGGGGGCCCCTCAGGGGTGCATGCTCAGTCCCCTCCTGTACTCCCTGTTCACTCATGACTGCATGGCCAGGCACAACTCCAACACCATCATTAAGTTTGCTGATGACACAAGTGGTAGGCCTGATCACTGACAACGATGAGACAGCCTATAGGGAGGTCAGAGACCTGACCATGTGGTGCAAGGACAACAACATCTCCCTCAATGTGATCAAGACAAAGGAGATGATTGTGGACTACAGGAAAAAGAGGACCGAGCACGCCTCCATTCTCATCGACGGAGCTGTAGTGGAGCAGGTTGAGAGCTTCATGTTCCTTGGCATCCACATCAACAACAAACTAACATGGTCCAAGCACACCAAGACAGTCGTGAAGAGGGCACGACAAAACCTATTCCCCTCAGGAGACTGAAAAGATTTGGCATGGGTCCTCAGATCCTCAAAAGATTTTACAGCTGCACCATCGAGAGCATCCTGATGGGTTGCATCACTGCCTGGTACGGCAACTGCTCGGCCTCCGACCGCAAGGCACTACAGAGGGTAGTGCGTACGGCCCAGTACATCACCAGGGCCAAGCTCCCTGCCATCCAGGACCTCTATACCAGGCAGTGTCAGAGGAAGGCCCTAAAAATCGTCAAAGACTCCAGCCCAGCCACCCTAGTCATAGACTGTTCTCTCTGCCACTTTAAACAACCCTACCTGCATGTGCATAATTATCTCAAGTACCTCGACACCGGTGCCCCCGTACATTGACACAGTACCGGTACCCCCTGTATATCGCCCCGCTATTGTTATTCACTGCTGCTCTTTAATTATTTGTTTTTCTTATCTCTTACTTTTTTCTTAATTTTAATTTTTTCGGTATTTTCTTAAAACTGCATCGTTGGTTAAGGGCTTTTAAGTAAGCATTTCACTGTAAGGTGAAAAATTCCACATCACTAGTAAGTATCCAGACCAGATGTCACAGTTGACAGTTGACGGTTGACCCACCTGAGAAGTCCCAGACGTTTAGCACCATGTTCTTCTTATCCCGGTCGCGGATGGTCCAATCTCTGACGTCGATCCCAACGGTGGGCCGCTCCATCTGCCACTGAGAACGCTTGAGCTTCATCAGCTGTCGGATCAGAGCAGTCTTACCACTGTCGGCGTTCCCAACCACAATCAGCTTCATCCGGTAGTACGGAACGGCTTTCTTCAGACGCTGCTGGAGGAACCTGAGTTACAGGATACAGGAGAGAGTGATTTACTTGGGAGAGTTTTGTGAATGGGATTAGGCTTTTGTTTGAAAGGGGAAATCTGGAGCAAATTCAAACCTATCAAAAGCCACCACCTGTTCATTCAGAATTCCCTCTGACAGATAGCAATGCTTTTTGGGTTAATTGTCAATACATGTTTTGTTTTTTAAAAATCGCCAACATGTATCCTGCCCAAAGAGGATCCAGCATGCTTGACCATGTATACACAAACATCTGTGAAGCGTACAAAGCCATCGCCCCCAATACTGTAGGATTGTTTTAAGAATGTTGATTGGAATATGTTCAAAGATTCATCCAAACAGGACTCAACATCAACATTGAGGAATGCAGTGCATTCAGAAAGTATTCAGACCCCTTGACTTTTTGTTACATTATAGCCTTATTCTAAAATTGATTACATTGTTTTTGTCCCTCACCAATCTACATACAATACCATATACTGCTCAAAAATGAATGAAAGAAATAATCTTATTAAATACTTTTTTCTTTACATAGTTGAATGTGCTGACAACAAAATCACACAAAAATAATCAATGGAAATCCAATTTATCAACCCATGGAGGTCTGGATTTGGAGTCACACTCAAAATGAAAGTGGAAAACCACACTACAGGCTGATCCAACTTTGATGTAATGTCCTTAAAACAAGTCAAAATGAGGCTCAGTAGTGTGTGTGGCCTCCACGTGCCTGTATGACCTCCCTACAATACCTGGGCATGCTTCTGATGAGGTGGCAGATGGTCTCCTGAGGGATCTCCTCCCAGACCTGGACTAAAGCATCCGCCAACTCCTGGACAGTCTGTGGTGCAACGTGGCGTTGGTGGATGGAGCGAGACATGATGTCCCAGATGTGCTCAACTGGATTCAGGTCTGGGGAACGGGCGGGCCAGTCCATAGCATCAATGCCTTCCTCTTGCAGGAACTGATGACACACTCCAGCCACATGAGGTCTAGCATTGTCTTGCATTAGGAGGAACCCAGGGCCAACCGCACCAGCATATGGTCTCACAAGGGGTCTGAGGATCTCATCTCGGTACCTAATGGCAGTCAGGCTACCTCTGGCGAGCACATGGAGGGCTGTGCGGCCCCCCAAAGAAATGCCACCCCACACCATGACTGACCCACCGCCAAACCGGTCATGCTGGAGGATGTTGCAGGCAGCAGAACGTTCTCCACGGCGTCTCCAGACTGTCACGTCTGTCACATGTGCTCAGTGTGAACCTGCTTTCATCTGTGAAGAGCACAGGGCGCCAGTGGCGAATTTGCCAATCTTGGTGTTCTCTGGCAAATGCCAAACATCCTGCACGGTGTTGGCCTGTAAGCACAACCCCCACCTGTGGACGTCGGGCCCTCATAACATCCTCATGGAGACCGTTTGAGCAGACACATGCACATTTGTGGCCTGCTGGAGGTCATTTTGCAGGGCTCTGGCAGTGCTCCTCCTGCTCCTCCTTGCACAAAGGTGGAGGTAGCGGTCCTGCTGCTGGGTTATTGCCCTCCTACGGCCTCCTCCACGTCTTCTGATGTACTGCCCTGTCTCCTGGTAGCGCCTCCATGCTCTGGACACTACGCTGACAGACACAGCTAACCTTCTTGCCACAGCTCGCATTGATGTGCCATCCTGGATGAGCTGCACTACCTGAGCCACTTGTGTGGGTTGTAGACTCCGTCTCATGCTACCACTAGAGTGAAAGCACCGCCAGCATTCAAAAGTGACCAAAACATCAGCCAGGAAGCATAGGAACTGAGAAGTTGTCTGTGGTCCCCACCTGCAGAACCACTCCTTTATTGGGGGTGTCTAGCTAATTGCCTATAATTTCCACCTGTTGTCTATTCCATTTGCACAACAGCATGTGACATTTATTGTCAATCATTGTTGCTTCCTAAGTGGACAGTTTGATTTCACAGAAGTGTGATTGACTTGGAGTTACATTGTGTTGTTTAAAACCTGTTGGGGCTAGGGGGCAGTATTTGCACGGCCGGATAAAAAACGTCCCCGCTTTAAACTGGTTACTACTCTTGCCCAGAAACGAGAATATGCATACAGGAAGTGCCCTGTCTGACAATTTGTTGTCATTCTGTTGCATCTCTATCGAAAATACAGCATCTGTGCTGTAACGTGACATTTTCTAAGGCTTCCATTGGCTCTCTAAAGCCGCCAGAAAGTGGAATGGGGTGTCTGCTGTCTCTGGGCAAAGAACAGCAGGAGAGTTTGTAAGTGGTCAGCCTGGGGACAGTGAGACTGAGATGCGCGTTCACGAGACTACTCCATTTTTTTCTTTCAGCCTTTGAATTAATACAACGTTGCCCGGTTGGAATATTATCACTATTTTACGAGAAAAATAGCATAAAAACTGATTTTAAACAGCGTTTGACATGCTTCTATGTACGGTAATGGAGTATTTATTTATTTTTTGTCACGAAATGCACTCGCGCGTCACCCTTCGGATAGTGACCTGAACGCACGAACAAAACGGAGCTATTTGAATATAACTATGGATTATTTGGAACCAAAACAACATTTGTTGTTGAAGTAGAAGTCCTGGGAATGCATTCTGACAAAGAACAGCAAAGGTAATCCAATTTTTCTAATAGTAATTCTGAGTTTAGTGAGCCCCAAACTTGGTGGGTGTCAAAATAGCTAGCCGTGATGGCCGAGCTATGTACTCAGAATATTGCAAAATGTGCTTTCGCCGAAAAGCTATTTTAAAATCTGACACCGCGATTGCATAAAGGAGTTCTGTATCTATAATTCTTAAAATAACTGTTATGTATTTTGTTAACGTTTATCATGAGTAATTTAGTAAATTCACCAGAAGTTTTCAGTGGGTATGCTAGTTCTGAACATCACATGCTAATGTAAAAAGCTGGTTTTTGATATAAATATGAACTTGATTGAACAAAACATGCATGTATTGTATAACATAATGTCCTAGGAGTGTCATCTGATGAAGATCATCAAAGGTTAGTGCTGCATTTAGCTGTGGTTTTGGTTTTTGTGACAAATATGCTTGCTTTGAAAATGGCTGTGTGATTATTTTTGGCAGGGTACTCTCCTGACATAATCTAATGTTTTGCTTTCGCTGTAAAGCCTTTTGAAATCGGACAATGTGGTTAGATTAACAAGAGTCTTGTCTTTAAAATGGTGTAAAATATTTTTGAGGTATTTGTATTTCGCGCCACGCGATTCCACTGGCTGTTGACTAGGGTGGGACGCTAGCCCAGACAGGTTAACACAGTGTCCACCAGGGGTCTGTCCTCAGTCCTCCATTGTTCTCCGTCTTCACCCACGATTGCATGGCTTTGCACGACACCATGATTGTAGGCCTGATAACCAACAATGATGAGTCAGCCTATAGGGAGGAGGTAAGTGAACTGGCATTGTGGTATAATGACAACAACCTCTTCCTCAGCGTCTTGTTGATTTCTTGAAGCAGTAAAGGGAACATGCCCCGATCCACATCAACAGGATTGCAGTATAGAGTAAGCAGTTTTAAGTTCCTCGGCGTCCACATCACTTAGGATGTGTCATGGACCAACACCACCACTATTGTCAAGAGGACGCAACAGCACCTCTACCAGCTGAGGCTGCGGAAGAGAGAACGACTCATAATAATGGCCGGAACGGAGCAAATAGAATGGCATCAAACACCTGGAAATCATGTGCACCATCGAGAGCGTCCTGCCGGTTTACCACGGCCTGGTATGGGAATTGCTCCATCCACGACCACAAGGCCCTCCAGGGGGTGGTGAAGACGGCCCAGTACATCACTGGGACCGTGCTCCCACCCATTCAGGTCATCTACCTAGAACGGTGCCTGAGGAAGGCACACAGCATCATCAAGGACCCCACACAGCCCAGTCACAAGCTGTTCTGTCCCTTACCGTCGTTCAGACGGTATCGGAGCATGAGGTCTGATACTAACAGGCTATCTACAAGACATCAGACTGCTGAACACATGAACTGGCCTGACCACCTGCTCTGATTCTCCATAACTTAGCACACACACATTCATGCTATACACACACATCACAACTGCTGCTACCATTATACTGCTCAGTTTATACACTGCCTCCCATCCCCCCTTCCCCAAAACACAAGTAAATATTGGACTATAAATGGTTCTTTCCTGTATTATACTTATGCTAAAATATTTATTCTTTTGAGCCATTTACTTCATGTTCGTATTCTGATATTTTCTTATTTCTTATTGTTGTTTCATTGTCGAGAAGGAACCTGAAGTAAGCATTTCTTTGCAGACATTCACCTGACTATGTCTTTGGTCTTGTTGCCAATGTGCTTGAGATCCAGGCTGAGGCGCAAGCCATCCAGTGGCAAGTCCCACAGCCTGCTCAGCTTGCCCATCTCGTCAGGGAAGGAGCGCAGGCCGCCATTACGGCTCAAGTCGAGAGAGGTCAGCTCCTCCAGCAGGCCGATCTGAGGAGGGACCTGAAACAGACAGGGGTGAAAAGGTCAATAATACTACTGATAGGAAATGTACTTTTATATTTTAAAATATATTTTATGTAACCTTTTTATTCTCCTTGAGATAACATATATTTTACAAGAGAGACCTGTTCTAGAGAGAACATGCAGTTTATCATGGAGGTGTGAGAAGCATTGAGTACTGTATTGTCCCTGTTCACCATATACGACCGTTTCAATGGTAGTTAGTTAGAGTGCCTGGTGCTAACAAATGCCACATACTTATTGTGACACGTGTGATCACTGTCAGTCACTTTGGCGTCTGCTAAATGACCATGTTAATGACATATTAATAAGATGAATAAATAAATGCTGACCTCTGTGAGCTTATTGTCACTCAGGTGTAGTTTCTCCAGTCTGGCCCACTTGTAAACTTCAGGTCCACTCAGGTCCAGCACTTCGATGCGGTTCTGACCGAACATGAGCTCCCGCAGGTTGACCGATGCCCAGGCGCACGGCCCCGGTAAAACTGTGATGTCATTGGTCCTCATATCCACGGACCGTAAACTGAAAGCAAAGAAAAAGCAAGGATGAGTCATTTTGAATCTCAAGCCAGATACATTTTTGCACACTAATAAGCAGTTTTTACTCAATTAATAGTTAACTAATAAACGCCTTCTACAACAATGTAGTTGCCTTCACTAAAACATCAAACTTACTTTGGAAGATCCAGAACGGCTTGAGGAATGGTAGTGAAACTGTTCTGTGATAACTTCAGAGTTGTTATCTTTGAGGGAAGATGTGACAGCGAACCTATGACAGCAGAAACACAAAACACAATGTCATACAATGAATATGTTCTTATGTCGCTACATACACAAATTAACTGTTTATCTAGAATTAACAACATTTATTAATTTGTCTGGCAATACTTTTTCTAGAAATCGGTTTGACTTGAATGACTTTCACAGATATGCCTAATAATAGTGCCAAATAATAATCCATTGTAAGACAGCATTGGAGAACTAGTACAGGCCCCATATTCTGTCAGCAATAAAAAGGATTAAGTAAGTAACTGTGTTAGCATGTACTTACTGAGTTGGTTGGTACAAGCACTGAAGTTCTCTAGTTTGGGGCAGCCAGACAGGAAGTCACGTGAGATGCTCTCCACACTGTTCTTACTGATGTCTAGGAGCTTCATCTCCGGAAGACACAGAGGAGACCACAGCTCACTCATTCTGTTCCTACAGGAGAGGAAAACGTGTAGAGACAAAGTTATATTTATGATATTTTATGTCACATACTTGGGTTCAAATCAGAGTAGTTTTCTTTCAAATATTTTGAGGATTTAATTGAACCTGTCTAGTGCCAGATGGGTAAAATGTACGTTTGACAAAAATGAAACACCAATTCCTGCTTTGTAATTATTTATAATATAATTTTGTGCCTATTACACAGCTAAAGTAAAACATTCAGCAGTGGTCCAAAGAACTCCATTTCCCATCATACCCCTCGAGGGACAGCTCCTCCAGTCGCTCCATGGCCCGGCCCAGCTGGTGGGGGAAGGTGGTGATGTGGTTGTAGGACAGGTTGAGTTGCCGTAGCGACGGGCAGGTGACGGCGGGGTCAAGGGTCAGAAGCGGGCCGACACAGTTACGTGACACGTTGAGCATGCTCAGTGAGGGCAGGGCCAGAAGCTCTGCCGGCAACGACTGCAACTGGTTGCCTTGGAGATCCAGACGTGTCAGACTCTTCAAGCTCTAAGAAGTATAATTATTATTTTGAAGTATTAAATAAATCATGGCAACTATAAATTATATAAAATTATGAATATTTTTTTTAGATACTGACAAGATTCTGTAGATTAAACGAACATTGAATTCACCACCATTTTTACATTTTGCATCATCTATTCAACATTGAAGCATTCTGAACAGACCCCACACCTCACACAGCCCAGAGGGGAACTCCGATAGGCTGTTCTGGCTCAAGTCTAGTCGATACAGGTGCTCCAGCTGCTGTCGGATAGAACCCTCGTCCAACAAACATGACACAGAGTCCAGCTCATTCCCTGATAGGTCCAGCAGGCGGATCCACTCTCTGTCCCCACCCAGAGGGGAGGAGTTATACCCAGAGCTCAAGACTGGGGAGTGAATACCTGCAGTAGAAACAATAGAAATAATGGATTACCATTGATATGATACCACTGATATTTTGAACAAGGGCAAGTAAAACTAATGTACTGTAAGTACCTTTCTGGTTAGGCGTTGTCCTGCCATACCTCCTCTGAAGTGGCTCGTTGAGCTCAACCTCACCCTGGACTCCCTGTGGATGGATACAGGACTGTTTGATTGGTTAGTAAATGAATTGGTTATTTTGGTAAATTGATTGGCACATATCTTAATTTAATTCATTAATTCATTTATTGAAAGAGAGCGAGAGAGCAAGAAAGAGAGAGGGGGACAGTTGAATTTTTTCTCTGAAATAGAGTAAGTTTAAAAATAAACAATATTTATATTGGTCGTAAAGAAGATAGCCCACCTCGGAGCTAAAGTGCCTGCGACGGCCGTTCTTCCTCTTCTGTGACCCCGCCTTCCACTCCTCTGACAAATCATTGGTGGACATGGGGGACAGTGCCAACGAAAGCGAATCACTTCCTATGAAAATATGGAGACATCCAGTAAGCAAGACATTCCCAAAATAAGGCAACTGTGGCCAATAATTAACAGTCACCAAATTAGCTATTATAAACTCAGCAAAAAAAGAAATGTCCCTTTTTCAGGACCCTGTCTTTCAAAGATAATTCGTAAAAATCCAAATAACTTCACAGATCTTCATTGTAAAGGGTTTAAACACTGTCCCATTCAACAATTAATGAACATGCACCTGTGGAACGGTCGTTAAGACACTAACAGCTTACAGACAGCAGGCAATTAAGGTCACAGTTATGAAAACTTAGGACACTAAAGAGGCCTTTCTACTGATTCTGAAAAACACACAAAAAAAGATGCCCAGGGGCCCTGCTCATCTGCGTGAACGTGCCTTAGGCATGCTGGAAGGAGGCATGAGGACTGCAGATGTGGCCAGGGTAATAAATTGCAATGTACGTACTGTGAGACACCTAACACAGCGCTACAGGGAGACAGGACGGACAGCTGATCGTCCTCGCAATGGCAGACCACGTGTAACAACACCTGCACAGGATCGGTACATCCAAACATCACACCTGCGGGACAGGTACAGGATGGCAACAACAACTGCCCGAGTTACACCAGGAACGCACAATCCCTCCATCAGTGCTCAGACTGTCCGCAATAGGCTGAGAGAGGCTGGACTGAGGGCTTGTAGGCCTGTTGTAAGGCAGGTCCTCACCAGACAACGTCGCCTATGGGCACAAACCCACCGTCGCTGGACCAGACAGGACTGGCAAAAAGTGCTCTTCACTGACAAGTCGCGGTTTTGTTTCACCAGGGGTGATGGTCGGATTTGCGTTTATCGTCAAAGGAATGAGGGTTACACCGAAGCCTGTACTCTTGAGCGGGATCGATTTGGAGGTGGAGGGTCCGTCATGGTCTGGGGCGGTGTGTCACATCATCATTGGACTGAGCTTGTTGTCACTGCAGACAATCTCAACGCTGTGCGTTACAGGGAAGACATCCTCCTCCCTCATGTGGTACCCTTCATGCAGGCTCATCCTGACATGACCCTCCAGCATGACAATGCCACAAGCTATACTGCTCATTCTGTGCGTGATTTCCTGCAAGACAGGAATGTCATTGTTCTGCCATGGCCAGCGAAGAGCCTGGATCTCAATTCCATTGAGCACATCTGGGACTTGTTGGATTGGAGGGTGAGGGCTAGGGCCATTCCACCAAGAAATTTCCAGGAACTTGCAGGTGCCTTGCTGGAAGAGTGGGTTAACATCTCACAGCAAGAACTGGCAAATCTGGTGCAAATGAGAAGGAGATGCACTGCAGTACTTAATGCAGCTGGTGGCCACACCAGATACTGACTGTTACTTTTGATTTTGACCCCCCCTTTGTTCAGGGACACATTATTCAATTTCTGTAAGTCACATGTTTGTGGAACTTGTTCAGTTTATGTCTCAGTTGTTGAATCTTGTTATGTTCATACACATATTTACACATGTTAAGTTTGCTGAAAATAAACGCACTTGACAGTGAGAGGAAGTTTCTTTTTTGCTGAGTTTATTAGATACCAAATAACCTTGTTTAACTTGTGGCTATTTCTTACCAAGTGATTCCATTGTGATTATCAAGAGTGAGTAAAAAGTTTGAAATAAACATGATTTGAAAGTTGACAAGGAGCGCTGTTCTGTGTGTCTCATGGTCCTCACCGTCACTCTCCATATCGTCGTTGAAGACCAGACTGTCCTCTAAAGACAGGAAGCTGGAGTCATCACTCTCGTCTGACATGTACCCAGAGGTAAGGCAGGGGTCAGCTAGAGACCTGGGGGTCGAGGGGGTCCTCTGGAAGGATAAAACGTACCGAGCTAAACATGCACCCTTACCTGAAAACATAACACAGAGAACACACATCCTTTATCCCAGGTTTTTGACCCAAATACATATGCACACGTACTGTACATAACAAAAAAAAAATTATATTCATTCTAGATTGGAAATGTGTAAGCAATATGATAGTTACAGCTTTCCTTCAAATAAGATATAGAGATCTACAGGAGAATCTAAGAAGGAGGGTCTATAACTGGAAATCAGCATCAGTGACTAGACTCACTTGTGCTGGAGCGTAGACTGTTGGCGCGACCTCGTTCAGACAGCAGGGGGCTGAGCCAGGCAGCATCCACCCGACCCAGCCTGAACCCCCCCAGACAGAGGGCATTGTTGTTCAGGTCCAGCCCCAGACGCCCCAGTAGCTGGATGACCGCAGGGCCGTCCCCACGACGCACGCTGGCCCCCAGGGCACCACGCAGGTGCTGCTCATGGACCCCACGGCTGAGAAGCAGCACCACAAGCTCCAGAGGCCCGCCCTGCTCACACACCTGGGAGGGGATGCAGTGGGGAAGTGGTTGAGCGGGGAGGAGAGAGGGTCGAAGGGCAACGCCTAGGAACTGAGTTCCCAAAGTGAAACTAATTGTGAAAATGTTTTGGGCCTGAAAGACCCAGAGGATAAGTTCATGATTTTATGTGTTATTTCATAGTTTTGATGTCTTCATTATTATTCCACAATGTAGAAAATAGTAAAAATAAAGAAAAACCTTTGAATGAGTAGGTGTGTCCAAACTCTTGACTGGTACTGTACATACAGTTGAAGTCGGAGGTTTACATACACTTAGGATGGAGTCATTAAAACTCATTTTTTAACCACTCCACAAATTTCTTGTTAACAAACTATAGTTTTGGCAAGTCAGCTAGGACATCTACTTTGTGCATGACACAAGTAATTTTTCCAACAATGTTTCCAACAATCTGGGTTGGCGCCCTCCCTTGAGTTGTGCCGTGGCGGAGATCTTTGTGGGCTATACTCGGCCTTGTCTCAGGATTGTAAATTGGTGGTTGAAGATATCCCTCTAGTGCTGTGGGGGCTGTGCTTTGGCAAAGTGGGTGTAGTTATATCCTGCCTATTTGGCCCTGTCCGGGGGTATCATCGGACGGGGCCACTGTCTCCCGACCCCTCATGTCTCAGCCTCCAGTATTTATGCTGCAGTAGTTTATGTGTCGGGGGGCTAGGGTCAGTCTGTTATATCTGGAGTATTTCTCCTGTCTTATCTGATGTCCTGTGTAAATTTAAGTATGCTTTCTAATTCTCTTTCTCTCTTTTTCTTTCTCTCTCAGAGGACCTGAGCCCTAGGACCATGCCTCAGGACTACCTGGCATGATGACTCCTTGCTGTCCCCAGTCCACCTGGCCGGGCTGCTGCTCCAGTTACAACTGTTCTGCCTGCGGCTATGGAACCCTGACCTGTTTACCGGACGTGCTACATGTCCCAGACCTGCTGTTTTCAACGCTCTAGAGACAGCAGGAGCGGTAGAGATACTCTGAATGATCGGCTATGAAAAGCCAGCTGACATTTACTCCTGAGGTGCTGACCTGTTGCACCCTCGACAACCACTGTGATTATTATTATTTGACCCTGCTGGTCATCTATGAACATCTTGGCCATGTTCTGTTATAATCTCCACCCGGCACAGCCAGAAGAGGACTGGCCACCCCTCATAGCCTGGTTCCTCTCTAGGTTTCTTCCTAGGTTCTGGCCTTTCTAGGGAGTTTTTCCTAGCCACTGTGCTTCTACACCTGCATTGCTTGCTGTTTGGGGTTTTAGGCTGGGTTTCTGTACAGCACTTTGAGATATCAGCTGATGTAAGAAGGGCTTTATAAATACATTTGATTGATTGGAATTGTTTATAGACAGATTATTTCACTTATGATTCACTGTATCACAATTCCAGTGGGTCAGAAGGTTACATACACTAAGTTGACTGTGCCTTTAAACAGCTTGGAACATTTTCTGGAATTATGTCATGGCTTTAGAAGCTTTTGACAGGGTAATTTACATCATTTGAGTTAATTGGAGGTGTAGCTGTGGATGCATTTCAAGGCCTACCATCAAACTCGGTGCCTCTTTGCTTGACATAATGGGAAAATCAAAAGAAATCAGCCAAGACCTCAGAAAATAAATTGTAGACTTCCACAAGTCTGGTTCATCCTTGGGAGCAATTTCCAAACGCCTGAAGGTACCACGTTCATCTGTACAAACAATAGTACGCAAGTATGAACACCATGGGACCACGCAGCCATCATACCGCTCAGGAAGGAGACGCGTTCTGTCTCCTAGAGATGAACGTACTTTGGTGCGAAAAGTGCAAATCAATCCCTGTAATGGTATGTGTGAAGGGCTGTAGGAAGTCAGGCGCAGGAGAGCAGATAGTTGGTAGCAAAACGGAGCCTTTTATTTGGTGACCCAAAAGCATACGGCACAAACTAACACGAAATACAAATAAGGGTTTAACATAACCCAGCGTAAAGATCGTACTTTTTGGAGAAATGTTCTCTGGTCTGATGAAACAAAAATAGAACTGTTTGGCCATAATGACCATCGTTATGTTTGGAGGAAAAAGGGGGTGGCTTGCAAGCCGAAGAACACCATCCCAACCGTGAAGCACGGGGGTGGCAGCATCATGTTATGGGGGTGCTTTGCTGCAGGAGGGACTGGTGCACTTCACAAAATAGATGGCATCATGAGGCAGGAAAATTATGTGGATATATTGAAGCAACATCTCAAGACATCAGTCAGGAAGTTAAAGCTCGTTCGCAAATGGGTCTTCCAAATGAACAATGACCCCAAGTATACTAACAAAGTTGTGGTAAAATGGCTTAAGGACAACAAAGTCAAGGTATTGGAGTGGCCATCACAAAGCCCTGACCTCAATCCCATAGAAAATGTGTGGGCAGAACTGAAAAAGCGTGTGCGAGCAAGGAGGCCTACAAACCTGACTCAGTTACACCAGATCTGTCAGGAGAAATGGGCCAAAATTCACCAAACTTATTGTGGGAAGCTTGTGGAAGGCTACCCAAAATGTTTGACCCAAGTTAAACAATTTAAAGGCAATGCTACCAAATACTAATTGAGTGTATGTAAACTTCTGACCCACTGGGAATGTGAGCTGAAATAAATCATTCTCTCTACTATTTTTCTGACATTTCACATTCTTATAAATAAAGTGGTGATCCAAACTGACCTAAGACAAGGAATGTTTACTAGGATTAAATGTCAGGAATTGTGAAAAACTGAGTTTAAATGTATTTGGCTAAGGTGCATGTAAACGTCCAACTTCAACTGTACATACACACATACAGACGTACACACACACACACAGTCATATTTCATGAGATCCCCATAGAGATCATTGCTGACCTGGTATATGAGCGACTCGGTCTTGGTCTTCTTGTTGATGTCGGCTCCTAGCTGGATGAGACACTCAGCCATGAGCACATCCCCGTCCTTACAGGCCTTCTCCAGCATACTGTACCTCAGCTCTGCATCGCCACACATCTTGGACAGGGCCAGGCATGCAGCCTTACGCAGCTGGGAGAGCTAGAGGAAGAGAGAGAGACAAAGATGAGAGAGAGACAGAGAGAGAGAGAGGTGGGGAGATAATGGGGGGAGAAGGGGAAGTTATGAGATGGGTAAGGAAGGAAGAAGACCAAGGATTACAGAGTATGAGAACAGACACAGAGAAACACACACGCTTACCGGGTAGCTGCACCGGTCGGGTGGTTCTTCTTTGAGCTGGAGGAAGATCTGTCTGTCAAAGCCTTCCCTCTGCAGCTCCCCTGCTGCCCCTGAGCAGGCGTCCAGCATTCGGAGGGCCACCTGGAACCCCTATTTAGTAAAAACAAATGTCTGTCATTAATTGAAATAACTGGAAATCTTCTAGACTAATATGGCTTTGAGGACCATAGAGGATTACTCACCTTTAACAGCATCTCTGTGTCCTCTCTGTACTGCAGGAGACTGGTAACCAGAACAGACGCCAGGACAGGAACTATCATTCTGGACAGCTTCTTCTTAGACACAAGGCAGTAGAGGAGGTTTAGGCCCCAGTAGTGTATTTCTATTGAAGAGGCAGGAAGGGAGTCAGTGTATTTCTATTGAAGAGGCAGGAAGGGAGTCAGTGTAGTTCTATTGAAGAGGCAGGAAGGGAGTCAGTGTATTTCTATTGAAGAGGCAGGAAGGGAGTCAGTGTATTTTTATTGAAGAGGCAGGAAGGGAGTCAGTGTATTTCTATTGAAGAGGCAGGAAGGGAGTCAGTATATTTCTATTGAAGAGGCAGGAAGGGAGTCAGTATATTTCTATTGAAGAGGCAGGAAGGGAGTCAGTGTATTTCTATTGAAGAGGCAGGAAGGGAGTCAGTGTATTTCTATTGAAGAGGCAGGAAGGGAGTCAGTGTATTTCTATTGAAGAGGCAGGTAGTTATATTGAAGAGGCAGGAAGGGAGTCATTTAACATTTACATTTTAGTCATTTAGCAGACACTCTTATCCAGAGCGACTTACAGTAGTGAATGCATACATTTCATTAAAAAAAAATATTTTCGTACTGGCCCCCCGTGGGAATCGAACCCACAACCCTGGCGTTGCAAACACCACGCTCTACCAACTGAGCCACAGGGAAGGCTCAGTCAGTGTATTTCTATTGAAGAGGCAGGAAGGGAGCCAGTGTAGTTCTATTGAAGAGGCAGGACGGGAGTCAGTTTATTTCTATTGAAGAGGCAGGAAGGGAGTCAGTATATTTCTATTGAAGAGGCAGGAAGGGAGTCAGTATATTTCTATTGAAGAGGCAGGAAGGGAGTCAGTATATTTCTATTGAAGAGGCAGGAAGGGAGTCAGTGTATTTCTATTGAAGAGGCAGGAAGGGAGTCAGTGTAGTTCTATTGAAGAGGCAGGAAGGGAGTCAGTGTAGTTCTATTGAAGAGGCAGGAAGGGAGTCAGTGTAGTTCTATTGAAGAGGCAGGAAGGGAGTCAGTGTATTTCTATTGAAGAGGCAGGAAGGGAGTCAGTGTATTTCTATTGAAGAGGCAGGAAGGGAGTCAGTGTAGTTCTATTGAAGAGGCAGGAAGGGAGTCAGGGACAGAGCCTTTATGTCTCTGCTTTACTTGTCTTTATTCACATTACTTGACAGGGACAATGCACATTGATTGCCATTTCTGTAAACGTGCCAGATTTAGCAAGCAGTACTCTCTCACCTCGTTCCCTAGGGAACATCTGTAGTGTGTGCAGCACAGTGTCTATCGCCCCCTGTTGACAGAGCAGGTCTACAGCTCCAGAGCAGTCAGCCAGGGCAGACAGAACACGCAGGCCACACTCCTGGATGGCTGCACTGCTAATAAACTACCTCACAAACAACAAAAAGGTATATATTTTAAGGTGAGTCTATTACTAACAAGGATAACTGTGAATTCTAGGGACCAGGGATTGTATTCCTAAATTGTCTCAGATTAGGAGTGTTGATCTAGTAACAGTTTTAGGATGTGCCTTTTAGATCACAACAGATAAGATTACAGGGACAGGGTAGACCTGATCCTTGATCAATACTCCTACTGAGATGCTTTGTGAACACGGGCCCTGATTTGAGCAGGGAATGAATTGCATGGGGTGATATGATTACCCTGTTGAGTGTCTCTAGGTAGACTGTGTGGGCCCCCTCCACCACACTCTGGTTCTTCTGCACCCTCAGAGACACGTCCACTGTGTCTGGATCAGCCACAGACACACCGCGATCAGACACCCGCAAACTTCTATCTGCTCAAACACACAAAAGATGACCGAAAATACATTCAGATTTCATTAGCTAAATACAGCTGACTAAGACAAAAGGACTCTCTAGCAGTCTTGCTTTGGGCACTATGGCTGGAGCTTGATACACGTATGCACACGTATGCACACTCGAAAATGCTTCAACACTTGTGAACACGTACACATACCTAAATACTTTTAAAAACACATGTAAATACTTGAACACTTGTACACCATAAGTGTTGACTGTCTATGTGCGTCTCCTACCAGGACAGAGGAAGGCCAGGCTGGCCCTCAGAGCTTCCAGCTGGACCTCAGGTATGAAGTTATGGGCCTTCATGGCCCTAAGAATCTGACCCATGGCCATGTTCAGTTCATCCAGACTGGCCGTCCTACAGAGAGAGGCAAGGGACATCAGTGGTACCCTAGACCAGTGGTTCCCAAACTGTGGGGACCACTGGTCCCCCCCCCCAATAAAAACAATAATACTTTTTAAGGAAGTCAGTCAGGCTTACTCTTGAAAGTTGTAATAGTAGAAAGCACAAGGTGCAATTTCGAAATTGGGCAGTGCATCATCAGTTCCTCTTTTTTATGTTAGTCATTACATACCTTCAAACTAGAGCAGTGATTGTCAACACGGAGTACTGATAACGCAAACTAACAAGTTTGGAACATTCTGTTAACCTGTATTTATATTGAATATTTTCATTGCGATAAAATCTGTTTTGTAAGACAGACCTGTTCCACAAGAGAAACCTGACCTGCAAGTAGGAACCTCTTCAGAAGTTGACTGATGTAATTAGACTAAAGCTCGCAACTGGAATGAGTAAATGTCAGTTGAAATCATGTCAGTTGAAATGATTCCAACCTTCCCTTGAAGAGCAGGTGGAGCAGTTTACATCCACCCGCGGAGACCTCTGGAGAGGACAGATGTCTCTTCATCATCTCCACCACGTTCACATGGAGACCGTTGGACAACAACAGAGACTGCATTTTACCTGCAAATACACACACACACACACGCACGCACACACGCACACACACACAAGCTGTTAAATCTTCTGCAGTAATAAGCAGAGGCTGAAGCCTGACCTGACTGGACGTCACCTCAGACAGTTGATGGGTAGTAACAGGAGCTAGGAGTCTGACTCACTATTGTAGGTGATGAGCGTTCCCATGGCGCTGGCAGCAGCCTGGAACACCCCAGGGGAGGAGGAGTGGAGCAGCATGGCAGCCATGATCTGTCTGTGGACTGGTGTCCTGGGGAGCACACCATCACTGTCAATCACAATACCAGCAAGATTGGAAACGCTAAAGTGAATGGTCAATGACAATACCATGAGGAAAGCTCATGCTAACGGACTACCTTCCGTCTTGCTCTTCTGTGGAATGGTGCCATGACTCGCTGCCATGCAATAGCAGGCTGTGTATGGCCCAACATGCAGCTTCCTAGGGGGAGATGGTTAGAAACAGAAAGAGAGAGATGAGGACAGACAGAAAGAGAGAGATGAGGACAGACAGAAAGAGAGAGATGACGACAGACAGAAAGAGATGAGGACAGACAGAACGAGAGAGATGAGGACAGACAGAGAGAGATGAGGACAGACAGAACGAGAGAGATGAGGACAGACAGAAAGAGAGAGATGAGGACAGACAGAAAGAGAGAGATGACGACAGACAGAAAGAGAGAGATGAGGACAGACAGAAAGAGATGAGGACAGACAGAAAGAGAGAGATGACAACAGACAGAAAGAGAGAGATGAGGACAGACAAAAAGAGAGAGATGAGGACAGATAGAAAGAGAGAGATGAGGACAGACAGAAAGAGAGAGATGACGACAGACAGAAAGAGAGAGATGAGGACAGATAGAAAGAGAGAGATGAGGACAGATAGAAAGAGAGAGATGACGACAGACAGAAAGAGATGAGGACAGACAGAAAGAGAGAGATGAGGACAGACAGAAAGAGAGAGATGAGGACAGACAGAAAGAGAGAGATGAGGACAGACAGAAAGAGGGAAGAGTAGTAGGACAGTGACTAAAATGTCAATATAAGACTAGCTAATAGATGTGTGATATAAAGTGCTGAGGACTTACCTGCACTGTGGAATCGGCAGCATGGACCTCCAGAGCTCTGCAGCAGGCCTCCATCCAGCACAACCCCACATCATCCACCACCTCCTCCTTCCCTCTGTTCTCCTCCGCCTCTCCCTCCTCCATCCCTTCATTCACCACAGCTTTGCTCTGCACTATGGTTTGAGCTGAGTGGATGAGAAACAGGAAACAACAGTGGTGAGCCAGGTGTAAAGAAAGATATGTGTGTGTGTGTTTCAAGTTTCATTAGCCGTATCTACGCGTGGTATACACCGTCCAACGAAATGCTTACAACAGTAAGAGGTAATAAAATATAAGAATATGGCCTCCCGAGTGGAGCAGCGGTCTAAGACACTGCAGTGCTTGAGCCGTCACTACAGATCCGGGTTCGATCCCGGGCTGAGGCCCAGCGTCGTCCGCGTTAGGGGAGGGTTTGGCCGGCCGGGATGTCCTTGTCCCATGGCGCTGTAGCGACTCCTGTGGCGGGCCGGGCGCAGTGCACCCTGACACGGTAGCCAGTTGTAAGGTGTTTCCTCTGATACATTGGTGCGGCTGGCTTCCAGGTTAAGCAAGCAGTGTGTCAAGAAGCAGTGCGGCTTGGCAGGGTTGTGTTTCTGGGGACGCATGGTTCTCCACCTTCACCTCTCCCGAGTCCGTACGGGAGTTGCAGAGATGGGACAAGACTGTAACTACCAATTGGATACCACGAAATTGGGGAGAAAAAGTAAAATAAATAAATAAGAAGAATATGAACGTAAATGGTTCAGTAGAATATATCCAATATTTTAAGTATAATACAAGGCACAATTTATAGTCCAATATTTACTTGTGCTTTGAGGAAGGGGGGGATGAGGGCTAGTGTATAAACTCAGCAGTATAATAAGAGTCTGGTAGCAACAGTTGTGATGTGTGTGTAGCATGAATGTTTATATGTTTATATGTGTGTGTGTGTGTGTGTGTGTGTGTGTGTGCTAAGTTATGGAGAATCAGAGCAGGTGGTCAGGCCAGTTCATGTGTTCAGCAGTCTGATGTCTTGTAGATAGCCTGTTAGTATCAGACCTCATGCTCCGATACCATCTGAACGACGGTAAGGGACAGAACAGCTTGTGACTGGGCTGTGTGGGGTCCTTGACGATGCTGTGTGCCTTCCTCAGGCACCGTTCTAGGTAGATGACCTGAATGGGTGGGAGCACGGTCCCAGTGATGTACTGGGCCGTCTTCACCACCCCCTGGAGGGCCTTGTGGTCGTGGATGGAGCAATTCCCATACCAGGCCGTGGTAAACTGGCAGGATGCTCTCGATGGTGCAGCGGTAGTATTTGGAGAGGATCCGGGACGGCATGCTGAATTTCTTCCGGTGCTTTAGGAAATAGATGTTGCTACCTCTTGACAACTTAGAACTTGTGACTCTTTTTACTGCTGTCCCGTTGATGTGGATAGGGGCATATTCGCCCATATGCTTCCTGAAGTCAACAATCAACTCCTTTGTTTTGCTGACATTGAGGGACAGTTTGTTGTCATGACACCACAATGCCAGTTCACTTACCTTCTCCCTTTAGGCTGACTTGTTGTCCCTGTAGGCCTAAAACCGTGGTGTAGTCAACAAACTGTGTGTGTGTGTGTGTGTGTGTGTGTGTGTGTGTGTGTGTGTGTGTGTGTGTGTGTGTGTGTGTGTGTGTGAGAACTCACTGAGGGCAGCCAGACAGGAGAGCGCAGCAGCTTGTAGAGTGGCGTTCTCAGGGTAAGTCAAACAGGCTCTTACAGTGGCCCTATGCACCCCATTCAGCACCAGAATACTACAATATCTTTCTGAAAGAGAAAAATGTAACTATTAGTGAGGGGTGTGTTTGTGGTGTCCGGGGGGGGGGGGGGGTTTCCCCAGCCTCATCGCTCAACTTTACAGCATGTTGCAGGGCTGTCGTGTGGCTGAAAAACAAATAAAGTATTTTGGCTATAAATCCTACTGCTCATGACCTCTGACCCTGGAACTGACCTGATGTAAACTTCCTGAACAGACAGCAGCCGACCTCCTGCAGTGCCTCGACCTCTGGGAACGACTCCATGGCTCCAGCCACCACACTGTAACACCTCTCTCCCCCCGACATCAGGATCTCCACATTACTGGCTACGATTGATTGAATGATAGATAGATTAATACTTCATTGATCCCCTAAGGGAAACTCAATGTCAGCAGCAAATGAAACAGACAAGTAGGGTTGCCAAATTCTGGTAACTTTCTCAAAAGTCCCAGATTTTCCAGAAATCCAGGTTGGAGCCTGGAGGATTCCCGGATTGCTTACTTATTACCTCCTGATTCCATCTTCCAACTAGGATTTCTGGCAAACCTGGGAATTTTGAGAAAGTTGCCAGAATTGTGCAACCCTACAGAAAAGAAAACACAAAAAAGAATACAATCTGAAAAAGAAGTGGCATGATACACGAGGTACACAGACGTCAGAGAACACCAACAACAACATGGTGAATTCCCATACCACACAGAAAACAGCCTTGACATTGGATCAACTCAAATGAAGATAATCATTGTGAGGAGTGAGACAAGCCCATAACTATATATGTACTGAGAAAATCTACCAATCTCTGAGAAAAGGCTCAAATCTAACTAATTGTTTTCAGTGGGCATAGCAGCCAGAATAGAAATGACAAATATTTTATTTGGCCCCTCAACATACTGTCCTAGAAAGGAATGTGAGAAAAATATGAGAGGAAAGAGAAAAAGCAGCAGAGAGGGGTGGGGGGGGGTAAACAGACAAGTTTTGTATTCTTCTTCATTGGGGACTTACCAGGACCTGCTAGAGGAAGGAGCACCTTCATGGCCTGCAGAAACAGGTCTTCACTGTCGTGAAAACGCTGGAGAGCACCTAGAACCACACTGTGGTCCTGGTTCTCCAGAAACTCTACCAGGTCGTCATCAGACACTGCCAACACAGAGATGCACACAACATCAGTCAGAGTATGAAGGAATATGCCTGAAAAATCCCAGGACACATAAAAAAATCCCCAAAGTACTTCTTTGCAGATTTTGATAGCAAGGCAAAATCCCCAATTTGCAGTGCAGCCTAGGTATCTCCACTGGCGACGAGGTATCTCCACTGGCGACGAGGTATCTCCACTGGCGACGAGGTATCTCCACTGGCGACTAGGTATCTCCACTGGCGACTAGGTATCTCCACTGGCGACTAGGTATCTCCACTGGCGACGAGGTATCTCCACTGGCGACGAGGTATCTCCACTGGCGACTAGGTATCTCCACTGGCGACGAGGTATCTCCACTGGCGACGAGGTATCTCCACTGGCGACGAGGTATCTCCACTGGCGACTAGGTATCTCCACTGGCGACGAGGTATCTACACTGGCGACGAGGTATCTCCACTGGCGACTAGGTATCTCCACTGGCGACGAGGTATCTCCACTGGCGACGAGGTATCTCCACTGGCGACTAGGTATCTCCACTGGCGACGAGGTATCTCCACTGGCGACGAGGTATCTCCACTGGCGACTAGGTATCTCCACTGGCGACTAGGTATCTACACTGGCGACTAGGTATCTCCACTGGCGACTAGGTACCTCCACTGGCGACGAGGTATCTCCACTGGCGACTAGGTATCTCCACTGGTGACTAGGTATCTACACTGAGTGAACAATACATTAAGAACACCTGCTCTTTCCATGACATAGACTGACCAGGTGAATCCAGGTGAAAACTATGATCCCTTATTGATGTCACTTGTTAAATCCACTTTAATTAGTGTAGATGAAGAGGAGGAGACAGGTTAAACAAGGATTTTTAAGCCTCAAAACAATTGAGACGTGGATTGTGTGTGTGTGCACTTCAGAGGGTGAATGGGCAAGACAAAATATTGAAGTCCCTTTGAATGGGGTATGGTAGTAGGTACCAGGCACACCGGTTTGTGTCAAGAACTACAACGCTTCTGGGTTTTCACAATCAACAGTTTCCTGTGTCTATCAAGAATGGTCCACCACCCAAAGGACATCCAGCCAACTTGACACAAATGCGGGAAGCATTGGAGTCAACATGGTCCAGCATCCCTGTGGAACGCTTTCGACACCTTGTAGAGTCCATGCCCTGACGAATTGAGGCTGTTCTGGGGCAAAAGAGGGGGTGCAAATCAATTTTGGGAAGGTGTTCCTAATGTTTTGTAGACTCAGTGTATATCTCACCTCTGTCCAGTAGCAGCTGGAGACCACGGCAGCCCTGAATTTGAACCTCCTCACTGGAGGGGAAAGTCTTCATCCCCTCAACGATCAAACTAAACACATCCTCTTCCTCATCCCGAATCAACAACACGATGACATCTAGACACAGAGAAAAAAACTTCTGGTGACACTTGAATTGAATCTGACCCCGCAGTGCTAATGTTTTATCACTTGTTATAAGCATGCATGAGCCTTATTAATGTCTCGTCAAAAGGCTTCTATAATGTTGTGTATCAAAATATAGACTTATTTACACAGGATCATAGTCTTTTCGATGCATTGCTTCGCTGGTTAAGGACACTTTGACTTTTTGCCCATAGAGGAACTGAAAGCACCTAAGTTTACTTCCTACCTTCTACAGTGGGGGAAAAAAGTATTTGATCCACTGCTGATTTTGTACATTTGTCCACTTACAAAGAAATGATCAGTCTATAATTTTAATGGTAGGTTTACTTGAACAGTGAGAGACAGAATAACAACAAAAAAATCCAGAAAAACGCATGTCAAAAATGTTACTAAATGATTTGCATTTTAATGAGGGAAATAAGTATTTGACCCCTCTGCAAAACATGACTTGGTGGCAAAACCCTTGTTGGCAATCACAGAGGTCAGACGTTTCTTGTAGTTGGCCACCAGGTTTGCACACATCTCAGGAGGGATTTTGTCCCACTCCTCTTTGCAGATCTTCTCCAAGTCATTAAGGTTTCGAGGCTGACGTTTGGCAACTCGAACCTTCAGCTCCCTCCACAGGTTTTCTATGGGATTAAGGTCTGGAGACTGGCTAGGCCACTCCAGGACCTTAATGTGCTTCTTCTTGAGCCACTCCTTTGTTGCCTTGGCCGTGTGTTTTGGGTCATTGTCATGCTGGAATACCCATCCACGACCCATTTTCAATGCCCTGGCTGAGGGAAGGATGTTCTCACCCAAGATTTGACGGTACTTGGCCCCGTCCATCGTCCCTTTGATGCGGTGAAGTTGTCCTGTCCCCTTAGCAGAAAAACACCCCCAAAGCATAATGTTTCCACCTCCATGTTTGACGGTGGAGATGGTGTTCTTGGGGTCATAGGCAGCATTCCTCCTCCTCCAAACACGGCGAGTTGAGTTGATGCCAAAGAGCTCCATTTTGGTCTCATCTGACCACAACACTTTCACCCAGTTGTCCTCTGAATCATTCAGATGTTCATTGGCAAACTTCAGACGGGCATGTGTATGCGCTTTCTTGAGCAGGGGGACCTTGCGGGCGCTGCAGGATTTCAGTCCTTCACGGCGTAGTGTGTTACCAATTGTTTTCTTGGTGACTATGGTCCCAGCTGCCTTGAGATCATTGACAAGATCCTCCTGTGTAGTTCTTGGCTGATTCCTCACTGTTCTCATGATCATTGCAACTCCACGAGGTGAAATCTTGCATGGAGCCCCAGGCCGAGGGATATTGACAGTTCTTTTGTGTTTCTTCCATTTGCGAATAATCGCACCAAATGTTGTCACCTTCTCACCAAGCTGCTTGGCGATGGTCTTGTAGCCCATTCCAGCGTTGTGTAGGTCTACAATCTTGTCCCTGACATCCTTGGAGAGCTCCTTGGTCTTGGCCATGGTGGAGAGTTTGGAATCTGATTGATTGATTGCTTCTGTGGACAGGTGTCTTTTATACAGGTAACAAGCTGCGGTTAGGAGCACTCCCTTTAAGAGTGTGCTCTAATCTCAGCTCGTTACCTGTATAAAAGACACCTGGGAGCCAGAAATCTTTCTGATTGAGAGGGGGTCAGTTACTTATTTCCCTCATTAAAATGCAAATCAATTTATAACATTTTTGGCATGCGTTTTTCTGGATATTTTTGTTGTTATTCTGTCTCTCACTGTTCAAATAAACCTACCATTAAAATTTTAGACTGATCCTTTCTTTATCAGTGGGCAAACATACAAAATCAGCAGGGGATCAAATACTTTTTCCCTCCACTGTAAATACCTCCCCCCCAAGGACAGTCCTGGAAACCATGTGCTGTGTGTGCACATTTCTGTCTTGCTTAACCTTCACTTAATACTGATACTGTACTGTGCCTTTGACTAAAGAGAGGGTTGGAGTGGTGGGGAGGGGAGGGGGGACCACGTGACCTAATTAAATTTGCTGCATTCTAAGGGCTCTTTGGTAACCATGAGTATGATGTCATATCTATTACATGATCTGTCAATAACTGAAAGGAATTGACTGAGAGCGGAAATCGACAGACAGAGCGACTTTGAGATGAGATACGCCGAGTTAGACAATATGATGAATTGTGTATCTTGATGACAGATAAATAGAGAGGACACTATTGGCCTGAGGGCTGGTAGTGGAGTACAGGTACAAGACATGGACAATTTAAACATTGTCTGATAGTATAATATACCACTTGTTTTTGCAGTTTGTGCCTGTAATGGGGGGGCTGCCATTCCTATCTCTTGAGCACGATCGGAACGTCCCCTCCTTACAGACACAAAGTGCAAAAACAAGTGATACACTGTCATGTTTGTCTGTTTACTGTACTCCACTACAAGCAACAAGTGATATGACTTGGTATGATATGGCGGTCATGTGTATATGCCATGTTTACAGGCCTTGAATTCCTTAACAATAACGCCTTAAAGAGATTCTCCGGTACTTTTGTATACTTTTCAGCCAGCAGTTCTGAAAGTAGCGTTCACTAGCCAACAGTAGTCTCTGAAAATGTAGTACTGTCAAATATTGTCTATGCAGATATTGTATGATGGTACGCTCTTGTCGCAGTGTCTGTAGTTTTGCTGTAGGGCTGCGTTTACACAGATACACTACATGGTCAAAAGTAGGTGGACAACCCCTTCAAATTAGTAGATTTGGCTAATTCAGCCACACCCGTT
Source organism: Salmo trutta (assembly GCF_901001165.1). Lineage (NCBI taxonomy): Eukaryota > Metazoa > Chordata > Actinopteri > Salmoniformes > Salmonidae > Salmo > Salmo trutta. Next base: position 48,649,572 of record NC_042963.1, read on the forward strand.
GCTGACAGATGTATAAAATCGAGCACACAGCCATGCAATCTCCATAGTCAAACATTGGCAATTGAATGCCTCGTACTTTAACTTAGTATACTGCAAAGAGCTCCTGTATGTACATGCCGACGGCTCATTCTGAGGTTAACCTGGCACTGCATGCTGGTATCTTAATGTCCTTTTTGTTAGGAATAATTTGTGTGTACTAGACTGATCTAGTGACTTTTTAACAACTACCATAACATATTTCTAGTTGAGTGACTCTGCTCCCAGAAGTCTATGGCCCGTTGTTATCTTGAGTCATGGGAGGTGGGTGAAACTGTTGTAGAATGACCTCCAGATAGGAGAAAGATATATTACATATTTATATAATAGCATAGAAAAAGAGCTGACTAAGACCCAGTGGTCAAATAAATAATTGCTGCATTAAACCTGCAAGAGGTAGTTCTTCTCCTGTCCTTTTCAAAATATGCTTTATTGTACCTGATCTGAGGAGGAGAGCCAGTGCCCTGAGCCCAACCATCATCACTCTGCAGTCTCCACTGTGCTGGGACAACACCTTAAGGATCTGCCTGGAAATCATACACAGGGTAAAACATAGTGGGGTGGGCACATATAAAATCACACACGTGCACACAAACACACAAATAGTATGCACGTGCACACACAATTTTCTATTCAGTTTTTGAACCAACAGCAGCGAACAGTGTCTTAACAATAGGTTTCTTTTGCATTGGTGCCCTTTCAATTCCCTGTGTGGCTTTGGACTTCCTTCCTTGTGGTTCCTGTACAGACAGAATGGAAAAACAAAACAAGGACAACTCCTCCTACCCACAAATACCCTCAATATCCTGAGTTAGCTGGATGAACACATACTGCAAGGACATACAGAGCATTCGGAAAGTATTCCGACCCCTTGACTTTTTCCACATTTTGTTACGTTACAGCCTTATTCTTTTTTTTACATTTTTGCAAATGTATTAAAGACAAAAACGGAAATATCACATTTACATAAGTATTCAGACCCTTTACTCAGTACTTTGTTGAAGCACCCTTGGCAGCGATTACAGCCTTGAGTTTTCTTGGGTATGAAGCTACAAACTTGGCACACCTGTATTTGAGGAGCTCCTCCCATTCTTCTCTGCAGATCCCCTCAAGCTCTGTCAGGTTGGAATGGGTGAGCGTTGCTGCACAGCTATTTTCAGTTCTCTCCAGAGATGTTCAATCAGATTCAAATCCGGACTCTAGCTGGGCCGCTCAAGGACATTCAAAGACATTTCCCAAAGCCACTCCTGTGTTGTCTTGGCTGTGTGCTTAGGGTCAATGTCCTGTTGGAAGGTGAACCTTCACCCGTCTGAGGTCCTGAGCGCTCTGGAGCAGGATCTCTGTACTTTGCACCGTTCATCTTTCCCTCGATTCTGACTAGTCTCACCGTCCCTGCCGCTGAAAAACATCCCCACAGCATGATGCTGCCACCACTATGCTTCACAGTAGCGATGATGCCAGGTTTCCTCCAGACGTGACGCTTGGCATTCAGGCCAGTTCAATCTTGGTTTCATCAAACCAGAAAATCTTGTTTCTCATGGTCTGAGAGTCCTTTAGGTGCATTTGGGCAAACTCCAAGTGGGCTGTCATGTGCCTTTTACTGAGTAGTGGCTTCCATCTGGCCACTCTACCATAAAGGCCTGATTGGTGGAATGCTGCAGAGATGGTTGTCCTTCTGGAAGGTTCTCCCATCTCCACAGAGGAACTCTGGAGCTCTGTCAGAGTGACCATCGGGTTCTTGGTCACCTCCCTGACCAACGCCCTTCTCCCCCGATTGCTCAGTTTGGCCGGGCGGCCAGCACTAGGAAGAGTCTTGGTGGTTCTAAACTTCTTCCATTTAAGAATGATGGAGACATTTTTTGGTACCCTTCCCCAGATCTTTGCCTCAACACAATCCTGTCTCAGAGCTGTACAGACAATTCCTTCGACCTCAGGGCTTGGTCTTTGCTCTGATATTCACTGTCAACTGTGGGCGCTTATATAGACAGGTGTGTGCCTTTCTAAATTATGTCATTGAATTTACCACAGGTGGACTCCAATCAAGTTGTAGACACATCTCAAGGATGATCAATGGAAACAGGATGCACCTGAGCTCAATTTTGAATCTCATAGCAAAGGGTCTGAATACTTATGTAAATAAGGTATGTCTGTTTTTCATTTTTAATACATTTGCAAAAATTTCTAAAAAACAGTTTTTTTCTTTGTCATTATGGGGTATTGTGTGTAGATTGACGGGGAAAATGTTTTATTTAATCAATTTTAGAATAAGGCTGTAACGTAACAAAATGTGTAAAAAGTCAATGGGTCTGAATACTTTCCGAAAGCACTGTAAGGGGGTCTTCCACTACTTACTGATGCACTCCAAGTACCTCCCAGTCTTTCCCTGCTCCCAGGGGCCTGACCAGTGAGTCCAAGGTGGAAGGACATATCTCCATCAGCCGACACAGCAACGACCATCCCACCTGCAGGAAAAATAGATATTTTACAAATAAACGGTATACTGTAGAAATAAAATGACTGGTTACACTTTACAAGACAGTGTACATATTCCTGTAAGTCTAGTCAAGTACAGTTTAAGTACAGCATAACAACAAGTCGTTAGAATATCCCACACTAGAGCTCGAATGTAAAGTCTGACCCTGATAGATGAGGTCATGTGACCCAAGCAGGTGTTTAGTCACACTCCTATCCAGGCCTTCTGTTTGATTAGTACTACAGTACAACTGTATTATATGTGTAAAGACAATAGCGCATAGCTGGCTGATGATCAGTGAGTTGTGATAATGGGTTACCTGTTGCACCCCTCTGCTGTTGCTGTAAGTCGACAACACCACCATAAGAGGCCCATGGACATCTTTATCCTCAAACAGCTCTGCTGCTGACAGGAAAGATTAGAGGAGAGGAGAGACAGGGGAGAGAGCGGACAGAGGAGAGACAGAGGAGAGGGGGGACAGGAGAGGGGAGGGGAGGGGATTGACAGGGGAGAGTAGAGACAAGGGAGAGGAGAGAGAAAGGAGAGACAGGGGAGGAGAGACAGAGGAGAGGGGAGACAGGAGACAGAGGAGAGGAGAGACGGGGAGAGGAGAGAAAAGAGAGATAGGGGAGAGATAAGACAGACAGGGGAGAGATAAGACAGACAGGGGAGAGATAAGACAGACAGGGGAGAGGAGAGAGAGTGGAGGAGAGACAGAGGAGAGGAGGAAAGGGACAGGAGGGACAGAAGAGAGGGACAGGAGAGACAGAGTTTAGGGATAGGAGAGACATAGAGGAGAGACAGAGGAGAGGGAGAGGGCGAGGAGAGAGCAGAAGAGGTAATGACATGTTCTTTCATTCAATAATGAGCTAAAACTGACATGCTCATTTATATTTTTAACTGGGTGTAACTTCAACAATTGCCTGGCTTAGATAGATGAGAATAACAGAAGTCTGAATTTGACACTTTGTACATATAAACATCTGTTCTACAGTAAGTACACTGCAGAGAGAGATTAAACACAAATGCACAATCAGTAGGAAACTATAAATTGGTATTCATGATGGAAAATAGTATTAAATATTCTAGTAAATAACTATAATGTATGGTTTATTACCACAGTCATCTGTGTGCGCCAGGAAAAGAAGGTCTTGGATGATCTGAACCAGGGTACTCAACTGCTTCCCCTCCTGTAGGTTTTTCAATCTCACTAATAGTTTTTTCAATCTTTCTTCCAGTTCCTCCTTATTAACCATGGTATTTGATATGTTGTTCGATAAATGAAGACTTTAAATGCATGTATCGATTGTTACAATCCTCCAAAAGCGACAGTCGACTGCATGAAAAGCAACAACGTTGCACTGATACTGTCACTTGCAGCCATGGAAGACACACTAACAATGTAACTGAACGCATAGCATAATACGGCAGCTGACCCACATTTAGAAGTTGTCGTACTAGTACTTCTCAAATTCCATTCGACAAGATCCTCTTTTTTAATGTAGGCTGTGGAGGTTGTTTCGATTTAGGAATTCAATGACGTCCCCCATGTAGGATACAGCCAGGTATGACTCCTTCCCTCTCTCTCCAATCGTCAGATGAATCATGTGACTTCAGTAAAAGTACCCGTTTGGTAGCATAGCCTAGAGCAGACAGCAGCGGAGTCAGCTGTTTGGCCACAGTCCAGAAAACTTGCTCCAAAGATTATCGTCCGTAAAGGTAATATTTTCTAATAAACTGGTCGTTGTGTTATTCTGAAAGCGCAGCTGTAGCCTACTTTCTTCTGGGAAAAACTCCAAAAGGCGTGTGATGAGTTTCAAACTTTCAACTGAGCATTTACAGTTCTTTGCATATTCACTGATAGATAAGCGACTAGGATAGGACTGGAAGCGGAGCTAGGCCAGTCTGTGCGGTCGTCACTAGTTACCACAGTCACAAAGTCGGCTATTTCTACAGTTTATCGTCTTACAATGTGATATTAAACCTAACCACACTACTAACGTTATTCCTAACATTAAAGGAAGACCAAAAAGCAACAACAACAATTCCAGCATTTTTACGTTATAGACAATTTTGGCTTTGTGGCTGTGGTAACTGGTGGAAATCACTGTCTGGGCGTTCCAATTGTTCTATGAATCAATGCGTCATGCGCCATTCAACGAATCACTTTACGGCACACGACCAGACACAAGGGTCGTAACTAGTTACCACAGCCATAAAGTCATAAACACCGCCTATTTCTACAATGTATATTCGTAAAAGACCAAAAATCGAATGTTTTGTTGTCATGGATTTTTACGATTTAGCCCATTTTGACTTTGTGAGAATTTGCTCTAATAAAGATTCTGTTCTCGCGCTTTGTCAAAGGGCTTATCTGTCCAGAGGTGCGCACACATAGATATCCCTGCACACTATTATTGATCAGTGAGACGTCATTGGGGTAGATGGATTGTCATGTATATAAAAAGCAGTCTGCTTTAAGTTCTGTAACAGAGGTGCTGCTGTGGGTCTATTGGACATCATGCTGCTGGCTGTGCCGCTTAGGCATATGTTTAGCTGTTTAACTAGGCCTGTCTTGAAAAGTTGATTCAGCTAATACTTGTTTGTGAGTTAATATCCATTTTGGGATTTGTACATATAGTTTTATTTTGTATATTCGTCATCCGATCAGTATAATGGACATCCTGCGGTCTCCCATCCGTTCACCTCCCTTACCCGTAAGGGTCCGCAATTCTATATTTCATGTTTTGGGGAAATAAGAAAACAGTAGTCTACATACCTATTTCTTATTTCCCTATATAAGATTTTGTGGTTGCTCAAGTTGTTACGCCTACATAGCAATACATTCCGGGTTAGAAATGGGGAATAAGGATTGGAATATTATAACGCTGTTATAAACATGTTTGACTTTTCATATGCGTAAATCGGAGCTGTTTTTATTCTAGCGTCATACATACCCTTCACTCAGTGACCAACCAAAACGGACTGCTGTAGGCTATCCCCTCCCCGCCATTTCACGCGTAAATGACATGAGTGAATGGTCATCGAAACGGAGTTACCTGTATAGCCTACTCAGGTATCTATTTTTCTCTGCCCTGGTTCAACGTTTGTGAAGTTGTTTCTCTTTATGTCCCTCAACAGAAACGACAATGAATACAAGCTGTGTAGTATGAGCAACCCTATAGGCGTCATGAGGAAGAAAGTGACGGACGACAGAGAGCGGCGGAGTCTCATCAGAGCGCCGTCTGAATCGAGCACCAACAACCCTGGCGTCACCGTCACCTCTGCCGCCGGTGAACCGGAGCTGGCCACCGACCAGGATGTCACACCGGTATTCGTGTACGTCTTGGCATTTTTTTCTGCCCTGGGTGGCTTCCTGTTTGGCTATGACACCGGGGTGGTCTCTGGGGCTATGCTTCTCCTGAAAAAAGAAATGCATTTGACCGCTCTATGGCAGGAGTTGTTGGTCTCCAGTACCGTGGGTGCAGCGGCGCTTTCTGCCCTGGCTGGCGGGACTCTGAATGGGCTCTTCGGGCGCAGGATCTGCATACTAATAGCCAGCTTCATTTTTACTGCTGGAGGAGTTGTGTTAGGTGCTGCTCCAAACAAGGAGGTTCTTCTTGTCGGAAGGATTACAGTTGGTTTGGGAATAGGTAAGGTTTGTTTATTTAGCTCAAACATTTACTGGACAAGTAGCCTAACAATAACCAAATTGAGAGCCATGTCTGACTGACCAGTTTTACATGTATGTGGTTATTTTCCCAAGCCAGGCATATAGGATTTGTTTGGAAAACTTTACAAACACCAGGTAGTGCAGATACATTTTAGGTAAACTCATCCAAAAAGTGAGATGAATTGTGAATCATTTCCTAGAACCTTGCCATAAACACAGACTAAAAACACATATAAAGACCCCCCCTCCCATTTTTAGGGATTGCCTCCATGACGGTTCCTGTTTACCTTGCGGAGGTCTCCCCACCACACCTGAGGGGTCAGCTGGTCACCATTTACACCCTCTTCATCACAGCCGGACAGTTTATTGCCAGTGTTGTGGACGGGGCCTTTACTTACCTGCACCACAATGGCTGGAGGTAAGTCTTATCAAAGATAGGCCCTATTCTATTCTATATTGCCATGGATACTCAGTAGCTGGTAATACTAGAATGGGACGCTTCAGTTACAATAGCCTACAGTTCTCGGTTCAGTTATATTTTTGGTTTAGTTAGCTGTGGAAGCTGCTTTGAGGTGTCTGCTACATGCCTGAAGAAAAAAACACTGCATAATCATTTGTTTTGCATCCATATTATATAGCAACCACAATATGGACATAAAAATCCACTACCATCTATCTACAGTGGATGGAATAGAAACAGGCCATAATGTACTTTCTTAAGCACGGCAACTACCCCGCTTTCAGCCCAAGGAGCGATGAGTATTTTAACACCCCAGTCACTCCTGGGACTTCAGCTTCCGTTTCGACACTTCTCCTTCCATGTCTGGAAGAACGGAAGATGGTTCTAATATCAAAATTCTAATTTTATTGGTCACATGCACATATTTAGCAGATGTTATTGCGGGTGTAGCGAAATGCTTGTGTTCATAGCTCCAACAGTGCAGTAATATCTAAAACAATTCACAACAATACACATAAGTCTAAAAGTAAAATAATGGAATTAAGAAATATATAAATATTAGGACGAGCAATGTTGGAGTGGCATAAACTAAAATACAGTAGGATAGAATACAGTATATACATATTAAATGAGTATGTAAAACATTATTAAAGTGACTAGTGTTCCATTGTTAAAGTGGCCAGTGATTCCATGTCTAATGTATATGGGGCAGCAGCCTCTAAGGTGCAGGGTTGAGTAACCGGGTGGTAGCCAGCTAGTGATGGCTGTTTAACAGTCTGATGGCCTTGAGATAGAAGCTGTTTTTCAGTCTCTCGCTCCCAGCTTTGATGCACCTGTACTGACCTCGCCTTCTGGATGATAGTGGGGTGAACAGGCTGTGACTCGGGTGGTTGATGTCCTTGATGATCTTTTTGGCCTTCCTGTGATATCGGGTGCTGTAGGTGTCCTGGAGGGCAGGCAATGTGCCCCAGTGATGCATTGGGCAGACCGTACCACCCTCTGGAGAGCCCTGCGGTTGCGGGTGGTGCAGTTGCCGTACTAGGCTCTCAATTGTGCATCTGTAAAAGTTTCTGAGGGTCTTAGGGGCCAAGCTGAATTTCTTCAGCCTCCTGAGGTTGAAGAGGTGCTGTTGCGCCTTCTTCACCACACTGTCTGTGTGGGTGGACCATTTCAGATTGTCAGTGATGTGTACGCCGAGGAACTTGAAGCTTTTCACCTTCTCCACTGCGATCCTGTCGATGTGGATAGAGGGGTGCTCCCTCTGCTGTTTCCTGAAGTCCACAATCAGCTCCTTTGTTTTGTTGACGTTGAGGGAGAGGTTATTTTCCTGGCACCACTCCACCAGGGCCCACACCTTCTCCCTGTAGGCTGTCTAGTCATTGTTGGTAATCAGGCCTACTACTATTGTGTCATCTGCAAATTTGATGATTGAGTTGGAGGCGTGAGTGGCCACAGAAGGGGGCTGAGTACGCACCCTTGTGTGGCCCCTATGTTGAGGATCAGTGAAGCGGAGGTGTTGTTTCCTACCTTCACCACCTGGGGGCGGCCCGTCAGAAAGTCCAGGACCCAGTTGCACAGGGCGGGGTTCAGACCCAAAGCCCCAAGCTTAATGATGAGCTTGGAGGGTAATATGCTGTTGAAGGCTAAGCTATAGTCAATGAACAGCATTCTTACATAGGTATACTTATCCTATCTGGTATGTCCAGATGGGATATGGCAGTGTGCAGTGCGATGGCATTGTCTGTGGATCTATTGGGGCGGTAAGAAAATTGAAGAGGGTCTAGGGTGTCAGGTAAGATAGAGGTGATATGATCCTTAACTAGCCTCTCAAAGCACTTCATGATGACAGAAGTGAGTGCTACGGGGCGATAGTCATTTAGTTCAGTTACCTTTGCTATCTTGGGTACAGGAACAATGGTGGACATATTGAAGCAAGTGGGGACAGCAGACTGGGATAGGGAGAGGTTGAATATGTCGGTAAACACTCCAGCCAGCTGGTCTGCGCATGCTCTGAGGACGTGGCTAGGGATGCTGTCTGATATCACCAGGTTGGTGTATGAACATGATGCAACCTCCGTGGTGTTTTCTCACCTTTACTGGAGACTCTGTAATGGATACATCAGCTCTTAGTATTTTGAGTGTGATGATGGAAATATACATTGTTGAGAAAAAAGAAAAAAAGTCCAGCCAAAATAAACACCAAGATGTTCAAACAAAACCAGCAGGTAAAAAATACCTGCAGTCAACTTGTGCAATACGTTAGGAGATAAAGCAGTTTGCGTTCTTCATTTCACCTGTCACATTATTTTTCATTATGAAGCTTATTGGTAGTCCCCAGTCACATGTTGTTTGTTTACAAGCACACAACGATGAGAGACAGGAACCTGAAATAAAATGTTATTCCTCATATTCTTCGTAAGCAACAGGTGTAGACTAACAGTGAAATGCTTACTTACAGGCCCTTCTCAACAACAGGTGTAGACTAACAGTGAAATGCTTACTTACAGGCCCTTCTCAACAACAGGTATAGACTAACAGTGAAATGCTTACTTACAGGCCCTTCTCAACAACAGGTGTAGACTAACAGTGAAATGCTTACTTACAGGCCCTTCTCAACAATGCAGAGAGAAAGTAATACTAGATACATAAGTAATAATAGATACATAATGAGTAACAATAACTTGGCTATATGCAAGTTTAGGCTGTTCCATTATGGTTTTGGTTGAACATCATGGTGTGTATTTTGGCTGGGTTTTCTTTTTTCCATTTCTCAAATGTGCCATGTTTATAAACTGGAGGAAACATTTGGCAGTGGGTAGAGAGAAGAGGCAGTGGGTAGAGAGAAGAGGCAGTGGGTAGAGAGAAGAGGCAGTGGGTAGAGAGAAGAGGCAGTGGGTAGAGAGAAGAGGCAGTGGGTAGAGAGAAGAGGCAGTGGGTAGAGAGAAGAGGCAGTGGGTAGAGAGAAGAGGCAGTGGGTAGAGAGAAGAGGCAGTGGGTAGAGAGAAGAGGCAGTGGGTAGAGAGAAGAGGCAGTGGGTAGAGAGAAGAGGCAGTGGGTAGAGAGAAGAGGCAGTGGGTAGAGAGAAGAAGCAGTGGGTAGAGAGAAGAGGCAGTGGGTAGAGAGAAGAGGCAGTGGGTAGAGAGAAGAGGCAATGGGTAGAGAGAAGAAGCAGTGGGTAGAGAGAAGAGGCAGTGGGTAGAGAGAAGAGGCAGTGGGTAGAGAGAAGAGGCAGTGGGTAGAGAGAAGAGGCAGTGGGTAGAGAGAAGAAGAAAATTGGTGTGGATTTTAAATGTGTGAGAAACAACTTGCCCTCACCCAGAATTCCTGTTATGTGTTTAACTGTCCTTGTCAACTAAACTATTTTTGAATGTGAATCAGTCTGGGATAAAATACTTGTGTAAGTTTAGGTGTTAGGCTATGATTGGAGCCTGTTCTTGTGTGAAATGAAAATGTTCATTTCCAAAAGCAAACCATCAGGAACTTAAAACAGCTCTGTGGAACTGAATTTGATAATCCCCCCACCCCCCTACATGTGTGTCTCTCACTCCCTATCTGTCACTCTGTTTGTCTCTCTGTAGGTACATGTTGGGTCTGTCCATTGTCCCTGCGGTGCTCCAGTTCTTTGGGTTCCTATTCCTTCCAGAGAGTCCCCGCTGGCTCCTTCAGAAGGGCCTTACCCAGCAGGCCAGGCAGGTGCTCAGCAGGATCCGCGGGGGTCAGAACATTGAAAAGGAGTACGACAGAATGAGGACCAACATCGAGGATGAGGAGAAGGATGCAGGAGGTGCACATAGAAGTGCACACACACACACACACACACACACATACGTTTACGCATGAATTTCGGACACAGACACACACACACATTTGCCATGGCACTTCCAGATGATCTGAAACTGAGACCATGACCACCCATAGACTTACAGTACCAGTCAAATGTTTGGACACATCTACTCATTCAAGGGTTTTTCTTTATTTTTACTATGTTCTACATTGTAGAATAATAGTGAAGACATCCAAACTATGAAATAACACATATGAAATCATGTAGTAACCACAAAAGTGTTAAGTCTTTTTGAGATTCTTCCAAGTAATCAACCATTGCCTTGATGACAGCTTTGCACACTCTTGGCATTCTCTCAACCAGCTTCATCTGGAATGCTTTTCCAACAGTCTTGAAGGAGTTCCCACATATGCTGAGCACTTGTTGGCTGCTTTTCCTTCACTCTTCGGTCCAACTCATCCCAAACTATCTCAATTGGGTTGAAGTCGGGTGATTGTGGAGGCCAGGTCATCTGATGCAGCACTCCATCACTCTCCTTCTTGGTCAAATAGCCCTTACAGAGCATGGAGGTGTGTTTTAGGTCATTTTCCTGTTGAAAAACAAATGATAGTCCCACTAAGAGCAAATCAGATGGGTTGGCACATCGCTTCAGAGTGCTGTGGTAGCCATGCTGGTTAAGTGTGCCTTGAATTCGAAATAAATCACAGACAGTTTCATGAGCAAAGCACCATCACACCTCCTCCATGCTTCACGGTGGGAACCAAACAATCGGAGATCCTCCAGTCACCTACTCTGTGTCTCAAAAAGACACGGCGGTTGGAACCAAAAATCTCAAATTTAGACATATCAGACCAAAGGACAGATTTCCACTGTTCTAATGTCCATTGCTCGTGTTTCTTGGCCCAAGTAAGTCTATTCTTCTTATTGGTGTCCTTTAGTAATGTTTTTTTTTGCAGCAATTCGACCATGAAGGCCTGATTCATGCAGTCTCCTTTGAACATTTGATGTTGAGATGTGTCTGTTACTTGAACTCTGAAGCATTTATTTGGGCTGCAATCTGATGTGCAGTTAATTGCCATTTTCTGAGTCTGGTAACTCTAATGAACTTATCCTCTGCAGCAGAGGTAACTCTCGGTCTTCCTTTCCTGTGGCGGTCCTCATGAGATCAAGTTTCATCATAGTGCTTGATGGTTTTTGCGACTGAACTTGAAGAAACTTTCAAAGTACTTGAAATTTTCCGTATTGACTGACCTTTGTGTTTTAAAGTAATGATGGACTGTCATTTTTCTTTACTTATTTGAGCTGTTCTCGCCATAATATGGACTTGGTCTTTTACCAAATAGGGCTATCTTCTGTATACCACCCCTACCTTGTCACAACACAACTGATTGGCTCAAACGAAGAAAATAAATTCCACAAAATAACTTTTAGCAAGGCACGCCTGTTAATTGAAATGGGTTCCAGGTGACTACCTCATGAATCTGGTTGAGAGAATGCCAAGAGTGCAAAGCTGTCATCAAGGCAAAGGGTGGCTACTTTAAAGAGTCTCAAATATAAAATATATTTTGATTTATTTAACACTTCTTTAGTTAATACATGACTCCATAAGTGTTATTTAATAGTTTGATGTCTTCACTATTATTCTACAAGGTAGAAAATAGTAAAAAATAAAGAAAAACCTTATAATGAGTAGGTGTGTCCAAACTTTTGACTGGTACTGCGTATGTATATATATTTATATATATATATATATATATTTAAGGAAGAGAAGTTTGAGGAGTGAGGGTGTTCACTTTATTTTACAGTACAACGGGAGGCTCATGTGAAGAAAAAAAATTTAACTTTGGGGGGGGGGGTGCAGTTTTCTTAATGACACCTTGAGTTGGACCAGACCCTCCCCCCAGTAAATGTTGATTTATCCCTAAGGTTGCATTTACACAGACAGCCCAGTTGTAATCTTTTTCCACTATTTGTTCTTTTGAACAATCACATCAGATCTTTTTCAGTGCTGATCTGATTGGTCAAAAGACTGAGAGCCTAAGCCTCTCAGTGTGTGTTTTAGGTTCAGAGGCAACTCTTTGTTTTCCTTTGGCTGCCTTTATACAGGCAGCCTGATTCTGATCTTTGTTTCACTAATTGGTATTTTGACCAATCAGATCAGCTCTGAAAAATATCTGATGTGAAAATATCTAATTTGATTAGTGGAAAAAATATCAGAATTTGGCTGCCTGTGTAAACGTAGCCTTTGTTGTTTCAGTTAATTTGATTCTTGAAGCATTTCATATCAGTTTTCTGCACATAACTTAGGCTGCATTTTCACAGGTAGCCCAATTCTGGTTATTTTTCCACTAATTGGTCTTTTGACCAATCACATCAGGTCAAAAGACCAATTAGTGGATAAAGATCAGAATTTAGCTGCCTGTGTAAATGCAGCCATAGAACACACAGATTTGTCAAATAGGACTCACCAATTGGGCCTTTCTCCAATTTAGCAGGTTCATTAATAATATAATGCATTCTGTTGGAAACTAAAACATTTGGTGCTATAGACCCTAAAATGTATAATGCATGCAACTGTTTTTAAATGTTCATAAAAGTGTTACCAAATTTCCCTCTGTCCACCAGGTGGCCTAGTACTGTGGCGTATGCTGACTCGCCCTCCCACCCGCAGAGCCCTGACCATAGGCTGCGGCCTGCAGATGTTCCAACAGCTCTCTGGGATCAACACTGTCATGTAGGTGTTTTCCTTCATCAGAAATCATTGTGTTTATCTATGGCCGCATCTCATTAGTCTAAAGTGGTCTCATCGTCCTGTCTACCTGCCAGTCAATCTCTTCCCTACTGTCTGCTTCACAGGAGGTTGGTGACACCTTAATTGGGGAGGATGGGCTCGTGGTAATGGCTGAAGTAGAATGGTATCAAACACATGGTCTCCAGGTGTTTGATGCCATTCCATTAGCTCCGTTCCGGCCATTATTATGAGCCGTCCTCCCCTCAGCAGCCTCCTGTGGTCTGCTTATCCTCCGTGTTCATGCCTTCTCCTTCTGTTGTCCCTATCAGGTACTACAGCGCCACCATCCTACAGATGGCGGGAGTGAGGGACGACAAGCAGGCCATCTGGTTGGCTTCCGCCACCGCCGCCACCAACTTCCTGTTCACCCTGGTGGGGGTGTGGCTTGTGGAAAGAGTCGGACGCAGGAAGCTTACGCTGGGGAGCTTAATAGGTGTGTGTATGTGTGTGTGGATATTCACATTTTATCCCAAGAGGCAGTTAGATATGGTTCTTAATAAGCTTGGGCTCCTGAGTGGCGCAGTGATCTAAGGCACTGCATCTCAGTGCTAGAGGCATCACTACAGACCCTGGTTCAATTCTAGGCGGTATCACAACTGTCTGTGATTGGGAGTCCCATAGGGCGGTGCACAATTGGCCCAGAGTCGTCCGGGTTAGGCCGGCGTAGGCTGTCATTGTAAATAAGAATTTGTTTTTATCTGACTTGCCGAGTTAAATAAATACAAATAAATACAAATTTAAATATCCAGATTGTCATACCTTGATTTTGCAAGAAGCTAACCACTTAGCAAGCTAGATAACTAGCTATTAAGTTAGCAAACCAAATGCACAACTACAGAGCATTTAGCATATTTAAAACAGTTAACTTAACAGGTATAAGATATCTAGCTGGCAAACATTTAGTTGTGAACTCCATACTGTAACTAGATCACCTGGCTCATGCTGCCGTGACTGACTTACAAAAATTCCTAGTTATATGTATATATCTACGTCAATTACCTCATACCCTGCGCATCGAGTTATCATTACTCATTGTGTATCTATTATTATTTTTATTACGTGTTTTACTTTTCTATTATTTCTTTATCTCTGCATTGTTGGGAAGGGCCTGTAAGTAAGCATTTCACTGTTAGTCCACACCTGTTGTTCACAAAACGTGACAAATAAAATGGAATCGTTGTGTGTTTGTAAATGTGAGTGGGGACTACCGGTGAGCTTCATAATGACAGGTGTAATGAAGAACGCAGTCTGCTTTATCTCCTAACGTATTGCAAAAGTTGATTGCTGGTATTTACTTAAAAAGTAGCTACAAATATTCAAATGTATTTAAAAAAAACTTAAAAGAAATAGTTTCAACTGTATTGACGGTATTGAAAAACCATCCAATGGCAATTTCCAAATACCCCGGCGTACGGTATACCACCTAGTTTTTATCTTCAAATGTAGAAATGTGCTTTGCATTAAGTCAGAAGACTTATTCATTTCTCTGTCTTCTAGGTACTGCTTTGAGTCTGACGGTCTTGGCTATAGGGTTCTTGTTATCAGCCCAGCACTCCCCTGCAGTCACTCTCCACCCCACTGACACCTCTCTCAACTCCACCTCCTGCACACTATATGGGTGAGACTGGGTATGACTTGTATTACCTAATACTGTATAAGGATTGAGATTTTTTTCCTGTCCCCACCACAATAGAGTGAAGGGTGTCACACTGTTAACTGTCCCCAGGTCCTGTGAGCCCTGCATGTTGGATCCTGACTGTGGGTTCTGTTACCGTGAGAACAGTTCCACTGTATACGACTCTTCCTGCATACCTGCCAAGCAAACATCGCCCGATGAAGCTGCCTGGGGCAGGTTAGGGATTTGTGTGTGTGTGTGTGTGTGTGACTCTGTTACTTCTTGCCTGTCTGTCAGTCAGTCTGTCTCTGAAGCCGGAAATGGCTTTATTTCTGCTGTATCTGAGTTCTGTTTAGCCACATTATCTGATATGTTTTGGCTATGTACAGGTGTTCCAATCTGAGCCAGGTCAGTGATGGGTCTCTCTGGGCCTATAACTACTGCCCCACTTCCTACTCCTGGATAGTGCTGCTTGGGCTCATCCTCTACCTGGCTTTCTTTGCTCCAGGTGAGAACAACACCCTTTCTCCCTCCCTCCCTCCCTCCCTGACACAAACACAAACAAAGGTCAAAAAGTTGTATATTTTCCCGCCTGGAGTTTCATACCAGTTTGAAGTGTTCTTCATAGTACAGTATATATTGCTTACAGTTTTTAAAATATATATCTCATGGTCTAAAACTCTTTTCTGTCTGTGTCCTCATCTCTATCCCTGCCTGTCTGTGTGTCTGGGCTGTAGGTATGGGGCCCATGCCGTGGACAGTGAACAGTGAGATCTACCCTCTGTGGGCCAGGAGCACTGGGAACGCATGTTCAGCCGGAGTCAACTGGATCTGTAACGTCCTGGTGTCACTCACCTTCCTCCACGTCGCTGAGTACCTCACCTACTATGGTGCTGCTCATCTACATAGATACTGTCTAATTGTGATGGGTGTTAAAAAGCCATAACTGAGAACCTACTGCCTGCCTGACTGATAAACTGACTGATGATTTGAATGATTGCCTGACTGAACTGGATTATGGGTTGTAAATGCATAGTTCACTACATAAAATGTTTCAACCTCTTCTCTTCTCCTTCAAGCTAACTGGTGTCTTCCTCCCTCCAGGTGCGTTCTTCCTCTACTCAGGCCTGACTGTGCTGGGGCTGCTGTTTGTGCTGGGCTGTCTGCCAGAGACCCAGGGCCGCAGGCTGGAAGAGATGGAGGCCCTGTTCTCCGGAAACCTCTGCTCCTGCAGTGCGTCTGACTGGGATGGGGACGGATCCAGAAACATCCTGTACAACAGGGTAAAAGGGAGCGACGTCCTCTCAGACAATGATGCCTCGGACATGGAGTAGACGTGGCGCGTCAAGGAATCTCTCTCTCTCACACCTTCATGTCCTTTGGTTGGTGGACTTACAGGCAGTGGTGTTAAACTCACTTGATGACTGGGCCTTTAGCATAAAGCAGCTCTCCTAACTGGCTGGTGGACGAGACTTCAACTCTCCTAACTGGCTGGTGGACGAGACTTCAACTCTCCTAACTGGCTGGTGGACGAGACTTCAACTCTCCTAACTGGCTGGTGGACGAGACTTCAACTCTCCTAACTGGCTGGTGGACGAGACTTCAACTCTCCTAACTGGCTGGTGGACGAGACTTCAACTCTCCTAACTGGCTGGTGGACGAGACTTCAACTCTCCTAACTGGCTGGTGGACGAGACTTCAACTCTCCTAACTGGCTGGTGGACGAGACTTCAACTCTCCTAACTGGCTGGTGGACGAGACTTCAACTCTCCTAACTGGCTGGTGGACGAGACTTCAACTCTCCTAACTGGCTGGTGGACGAGACTTCAACTCTCCTAACTGGCTGGTGGACGAGACTTCAACTCTCCTAACTGGCTGGTGGACAAGACTTCAACTCTCCTAACTGGCTGGTGGACGAGACTTCAACTCTCCTAACAACATAGCATTTGATTTACTGTAGCTGTGGATGTCTATGGTGGAGTTGAAATACTTCATTTCGTGTATTAGTAACTAAAATTGATGTTTTGTAATTTTCTAGCCCCATAGAGAGTTCAGCCAAGTGCACTATGGAGTTAAAGCGTAGCATATATATATCAGTGAGTATATCAAAGCAGTAAACACCACTGGAATATAATATTACTATTATAATAGTATAGTAGTGTATTAATTTCCAATGCTTATAAAGTCCCACAAATGTGTAGTAATATTGCATTTGTTTCTGTCCTTGGATTTTGTTATTTCTTTAGCTCCAGTAGTAGTACGGTGGTACTATCTGGAGATGTGTGGCTTCTCAGTCAGGACCAATGTTTTTTATTTTTTTTATTGGCACACTAGCCTTAATTTGTTTGAATATTTTGATGACATTACTATATTTGTTAATCCTTTGCTACAGATTGCACATTGATAAACCTAATGAAATTAACCTTTCCTTTCAGAAGTTTCGGGATTCTTTTTTTGCCTTGCATTCAAATCAATCAAAAGCGCACATGATCAAATGCAGTCCTGTGGTGTTCCACGTGCTTGTCTTGGTGGATTATTTTGTCCTGGTGGATTATTATGTCTGCTTGTCTTGGTGGATTATTATGTCTGCTTGTCTTGGTGGATTATTATGTCTGCTTGTCTTGGTGGATTATTATGTCTACTTGTCTTGGTGGATTATTATTTCTGCTTGTCTTGGTGGATTATTATGTCGGCTTGTCTTGGTGGATTATTATGTCGGCTTGTCTTGGTGGATTATTATGTCGGCTTGTCTTGGTGGATTATTATGTCTGCTTGTCTTGGTGGATTATTATGTCTGCTTGGCTTGGTGGATTATTATGTCTGCTTGGCTTGGTGGATTATTATGTCTGCTTGTCTTGGTGGATTATTATGTCTGCTTGTCTTGGTGGATTATTATGTCTGCTTGTCTTGGTGGATTATTATTTCTGCTTGTCTTGGTGGATTATTATGTCTGCTTGTCTTGGTGGATTATTATGTCTGCTTGTCTTGGTGGATTATTATGTCTGCTTGTCTTGGTGGATTATTATGTCTGCTTGTCTTGGTGGATTATTATGTCTGCTTGTCTTGGTGGATTATTATGTCTGCTTGTCTTGGTGAATTATTATTTCTTGGTGGATTATTTTGTCCTGGTGGATTATTATGTCTGCTTGTCTTGGTGGATTATTATGTCTGCTTGTCTTGGTGGATTATTATTTCTTGGTGGATTATTTTGTCTTGGTGGATTATTATGTCTGCTTGTCTTGGTGGATTATTATTTCTTGGTGGATTATTTTGTCTTGGTGGATTATTATGTCTGCTTGTCTTGGTGGATTATTATGTCTGCTTGTCTTGGTGGATTATTATTTCTTGGTGGATTATTTTGTCTTGGTGGATTATTATGTCTGCTTGTCTTGGTGGATTATTATTTCTTGGTGGATTATTTTGTCTTGGTGGATTATTATGTCTGCTTGTCTTGGTGGATTATTATGTTTTGGTGGATTATTTTGTTTTGGTTGATTATTATGTCTGCGTGTCTTGGTGGATTATTATGTATTGGTGGATTATTATGTCTACTTGTCTTGGTGGATTATTATGTCTGCTTGTCTTGGTGGATTATTATGTCTGCTTGTCTTGGTGGATTATTATGTCTGCTTGTCTTGGTGGATTATTTTGTTTTGGTGGATTATTATGTCTGCGTGTCTTGGTGGATTATTATGTATTGGTGGATTATTATGTCTACTTGTCTTGGTGGATTATTATGTCTGCTTGTCTTGGTGGATTATTATGTCTGCTTGTCTTGGTGGATTATTATGTCTGTTTGTCTTGGTGGATTATTATGTCTGCTTGTTTTGGTGGTTTCATACCTACTGTACTTATACAAATTAAAGCCTACATGCATTTTTTGTAGGTTGGCATGGCAAGTGTTTCCCAGTCAAATTGAATAGTTTTATAAGTACGCTACTGACTCAGCAGGACCATGTTTTTGAGAAAGTGAAATATTCTGTAGTTAATGCACTTTAATTTAAAGGGAGATACTTGTTTTAACTAGGCAAATCAGTTAAGAACAAATTCTTATTTACAATGACAGCTTAGGAACAGTGGGTTAACTGCCTTGTTCAGGGGCAGAACGACATATTTTTACCTTGTCAGCTCAGGAATTTGATCTAGCAACCTTTCGGTTACTGGTCCAACGCTCTAACCACTAGGCTACCTGCTTTGTGAATAAAGCAAATTAAAAGCATTGCTGTATATAATTCATTTACGTAGTGAAATTGTTGATCGATACTGTTTGTCGGTAAAAAAAAAATATTTGTTTTTTTCCTACATGTCTGAATCAGCATTTTTCCCAGCACCATGTTCGTTCAGTAGTTTACAGTATTTACACATACTTGACATTGTGTGCTCTGTGTTCAAGCTGTACAGTGGGTTGTGTTGACTGATAGATGCATCCTTGGTGAGAGTCAGACCAGCTCCTGAGTGGTGCAGCGGTCTAAGGCACTCCATCTCACTGCAAGAGGTGTCACTATAGTACCTGGTTTGAATCCAGTCTGTATCACATCCGGCTGTGATTGGAGTCCCATAGGGCGCGCACAATTGGCCGGAGTAGGCGGTCATTGTAAATAAGAATTAGTTCTTAACTGACTTGCCTAGTTAAATAAAAGGTTCATTTAAAAAATAATATATAAATATATATATACTGCTCAAAAAAATAAAGGGAACACTTAAACAACACAATGTAACTCCAAGTCAATCACACTTCTGTGAAATCAAACTGTCCACTTAGGAAGCAACACTGATTGACAATACATTTCACATGTGTTGTGCAAATGGAATAGACAACAGGTGGAAATGATAGGCAATTAGCAAGACACCCCCAATAAAGGAGTGGTTCTGCAGGTGGTGACCACAGACCACTTCTCAGTTCCTATGCTTCCTGGCTGATGTTTTGGTCACTTTTGAATGCTGGCGGTGCTTTCACTCTAGTGGTAGCATGAGACGGAGTCTACAACCCACACAAGTGGCTCAGGTAGTGCAGCTCATCCAGGATGGCACATAAATGTGAGCTGTGGCAAGAAGGTTTGCTCTGTCTGTCAGCGTAGTGTCCAGAGCATGGAGGCGCTACCAGGAGACAGGCCAGTACATCAGGAGATGTGGAGGAGGCCGTAGGAAGGCAACAACCCAGCAGCAGGACCGCAACCTCCGCCTTTGTGCAAGGAGGAGCACTGCCAGAGTCCTGCAAAAGGACCTCCAGCAGGCCACAAATGTGCATGTGTCTGCTCAAACGGTCAGAAACAGACTCCATGAGGGTGGTATGAGGGCCCGGCGTCCACAGGTGGGGGTTGTGCTTACAGCCCAACACCGTGCAGGACGTTTGGCATTTGCCAGAGAACACCAAGATTGGCAAATTCGCCACTGGCGCCCTGTGCTCTTCACAGATGAAAGCAGGTTCACACTGAGCACGTGACAGAGTCTGGAGACGCCGTGGAGAACGTTCTGCTGCCTGCAACATCCTCCAGCATGACCGGTTTGGCAGTGGGTCAGTCGTGGGGTGGCATTTCTTTGGGGGTCCGCACAGCCCTCCATGTGCTCGCCAGAGGTAGCCTGACTGCCATTAGGTACCGAGATGAGATCCTCAGACCCCTTGTGAGACCATATGCTGGTGCGGTTGGCCCTGGGTTCCTCGTAATGCAAGACAATGCTAGACCTCATGTGGCTGGAGTGTGTCAGCAGTTCCTGCAAGAGGAAGGCATTGATGCTATGGACTGGCCCGCCCGTTCCCCAGACCTGAATCCAATTGAGCACATCTGGGACATCATGTCTCGCTCCATCCAGCAACGCCACGTTGCACCACAGACTGTCCAGGAGTTGGCGGATGCTTTAGTCCAGGTCTGGGAGGAGATCCCTCAGGAGACCATCCGCCGCCTCATCAGGAGCATGCCCAGGCGTTGTAGGGAGGTCATACAGGCACGTGGAGGCCACACACACACACACTACTGAGCTTCATTTTGACTTGTTTTAAGGACATTACATCAAAGTTGGATCAGCCTGTAGTGTGGTTTTCCACTTTAATTTTGAGTGTGACTCCAAATCCAGACCTCCATGGGTTGATCAATTGGATTTCCATTGATTATTTTGGTGTGATTTTGTTGTCAGCACATTCAACTATGTAAAGAAAAAAGTATTTAATAAGATTATTTCATTCAGATCTAGGATGTGTTATTTTAGTGTTCCCTTAATTGTTATATATATATATATATATAGTTGTGAGAGGACTGTAACCAGACACTACTGCTTCTGGCCTGGAGGAAAGGGGGTGAGGTTCATAGGGTGTGGAGATTAACATTTACGTCATTTAGCAGACACTCTTATCCAGAGCGACTTACAAATTGGTGCATTCACCGTATGATATCCAGTGGAACAACCACTTTACAATAGTACATCTACATCTTTTTTTTGGGGGGGGTTAGAAGGATTACTATATCCTATCCCAGGTATTCCTTAAAGAGGTGGGGTTTCAGGTGTCTACGGAAGGTGGGGATTGACTCCGCTGTCCTGGCGTGGTGAGGGAGCTTGTTCCACCATTGGGGTGCCAGGGCAGCAAACAGTTTTGACTGGGCTGAGCGGGAACTGTGCTTCCGCAGAGGTAGGGGGGCCAGCAGGCCAGAGGTGGATGAACGCAGTGCCCTTGTTTGGGTGTAGGGCCTGATCAGAGCCTGAAGGTACGGAGGTGCCGTTCCCCTCACAGCTCCGTAGGCAAGCACCATGGTCTTGTAGCAGATGCGAGCTTCAACTGGAAGCCAGTGGAGTGTGCGGAGGAGCGGGGTGACGTGAGAGAACTTGGGAAGGTTGAACACCAGACGGGCTGCGGCGTTCTGGATGAGTTGTAGGGGTTTAATGGCACAGGCAGGGAGCCCCGCCAACAGGGAGTTGCAGTAATCCAGACGGGAGATGACAAGTGCCTGGATTAGGACCTGCGCCGCTTCCTGTGTAAGGCAGGGTCGTACTCTGCGAAAGTTGTATAGCATGAACCTACAGGATCGGGTCACCGCCTTGATGTTAGCGGAGAACGACAGGGTGTTGTCCAGGGTCACGCTGAGGCTCTTAGCACTCTGGGAGGAGGACACAATGGAGTTGTCCACCGTGATGGCGAGACCATGGAAAGGGCAGTCCTTCCCCGGGAGGAAGAGCAGCTCAGTCTTGCCGAGGTTCAGCTTGAGGTGGTGATCCATCATCCACACTGATATGTCTGCCAGACATGCAGAGATGCGATTCGCCACCTGGTTATCAGAAGGGGGAAAGGAGAAGATTAATTGTGTGTCGTCTGCGTAGCAATGATAGGAGAGACCATGTGAGGATATGACAGAGCCAAGTGACTTGGTGTATAGCGAGAATAGGAGAGGGCCTAGAACTGAGCCCTGGGGGACACCAGTGGTGAGAGCACGTGGTGCGGAGACGGATTCTCACCACGCCACCTGGTAGGAGCGACCTGTCAGGTAGGACGCAATCCAAGAGTGAGCCGCGCCGGAGATATCCAACTCGGAGAGAGTGGAGAGGAGGATCTGATGGTTCACAGTATCAAAGGCAGCAGATAGGTCTAGAAGGATGAGAGCAGAGGAAAGAGAGTTAGCTTTAGCAGTGCGGAGAGCCTCCGTGACACAGAGAAGAGCAGTCTCAGTTGAATGACCAGCCTTGAAACCTGACTGATTTGGATCGAGAAGGTAATTCTGAGAGAGATAGCAGGAGAGCTGGCCAAGGACGGCACGTTCAAGAGTTTGAGAGAAAAGAAAGAAGGGATACTGGTCTGTAGTTGTTGACAACGGAGGGATCGAGTATAGGTTTTTTGAGAAGGGGTGCAACTCTCGCTCTCTTGAAGACGGAAGGGACATAGCCAGCGGTCAAGGATGAGTTGATGAGCGAGGTGAGGTAAGGGAGAAGGTCTCCGGAAATGGTCTGGAGAAGAGAGGAGGGGATAGGGTCAAGCGGGCAGGTTGTTGGGCGGCCAGCCGTCACAAGACGCAAGATTTCATCTGGAGAGAAAGGGGAGAAAGAGGTCGAAGCATAGGGTAGGGCAATGTGAGCAGGACCAGCGGTGTCGTTTGACTTAACAAACGAGGATCGGATGTCGTCGACCTTCTTTTCAAAATGGTTGACGAAGTCATCCGCAGAGAGGGAGGGGGGGGGAGGAGGATTCAGGAGGGAGGAGAAGGTGGAAAAGAGCTTCCTAGGGTTAGAGGCAGATGCTTGGAAGTTAGAGTGGTAGAAAGTGGCTTTAGCAGCAGAAACAGAGGAGGAAAATGTAGAGAGGAGGGAGTGAAAAGATGCCAGGTCCGCAGGGAGGCTAGTTTTCCTCCATTTCCGCTCGGCTGCCCGGCTGCCTGCACTGTTCTGTGAGCTCGCAATGAGTTGTCAAGCCACGGAGCAGGAGGGGAGGACCGAGCCGGTCGGGAGGATAGGGGACATAGAGAGTCAAAGGATGCAGAAAGGGAGGAGAGGAGGGTTGAGGAGGCAGAATCAGGAGATTGGTTGGAGAAGTATTGAGCAGAGAGAAGAGATGATAGGATGGAAGAGGAGAGAGTAGCAGGAGAGAGAGAGCGAAGGTTGCGACGGCGCAATACCATCTGAGTAGGGACAGAGTGAGTAGTGTTGGAGGAGAGCGAGAGGGAAAAGGATACAAGGTAGTGGTCGGAGATTTGGAGGGGAGTTGCAGTGAGATTAGTAGAAGAACAGCATCTAGTGAAGATGAGGTCAAGCGTATTGCCTGCCTTGTGAGTAGGGGGGGACGGTGAGAGGGTGAGGTCAAAAGAGGAGAGGAGTGGAAAGAAGGAGGCAGAGAGAAATGAGTCAAAGGTAGACGTAGGGAGGTTAAAGTCACCCAGAACTGTGAGGGGTGAGCCATCCTCAGGAAAGGAACTTATCAAGGCGTCAAGCTCATTGATGAACTCTCCAAGGGAACCTGGAGGGCGATAAATGGTAAGGATGTTAAGCTTGAATGGACTGGTGATTGTGACAGCATGGAATTCAAATGAGGAGATAGACAGATGGGTCAGGGGAGAAAGAGAGAATGTCCACTTGGGAGAGATGAGGATTCCAGTGCCACCACCCCGCTGACCATATGCCCTCGGGGTGTGCGAGAACACGTGGTCGGACGAGGAGAGAGCAGTAGGAGTAGCAGTGTTTTCTGTGGTAATCCATGTTTCCGTCAGCGCCAAGAAGTCGAGGGACTGGAGGGTAGCATAGGCTGAGATGAACTCTGCCTTGTTGGCCGCAGACCGGCAGTTCCAGAGTCTGCCGGAGACCTGGAACTCCACGTGGGTCGTGCGCGCTGGGACCACCAGGTTAGAGTGGCAGCGGCCACGCGATGTGAAGCGTTTGTATGGCCTGTGCAGAGAGGAGAGAACAGGGATAGACCGACACATAGTTGATAGGCTACAGGAGAGGCTACGCTAATGCAAAGGAGATTGGCATGAAAATTAACTAAACAACTGGGGAAGCGAGAGAGCAGGGCCTCCCTCACTAACAATTCACTGAAACACTAAAACGCTAAAATATAACTTTTCTAGCTACCACTAGAAATTAAAATTGATGTAAACTACAGTGGTTCAATGTTTCCAGGAATAGGCTCAAACTTAGTTTATTCCGCTAGATAACTTGATACAGTATTCTTCCGTGAAAACCCACCTAGTGCACCGTGTCCTATGACGCCGTAGCTAACTAGCTAACTAGCATCCTATAAACACACGGTTAGCACCAATACTTGGTAACAACAAGCTACCAATGGATCATTCGTGTCCGTGTCTAGTTCATAACACAGAAGTAATTAAATGTTGGCTAGCTAACACAAAGTCAGTCCTGCTAGCTACACAAGTGGCCTACACATCTCGAATGTTCAGAAAGTTAAGCTTACGTTGCAAAAATCTTATTGACTAAAAATGATACAGCTAGCTGGTAGGGTTAGCTAGCTAGCAGTGGGCGCATTGTAGACTGTTAGAAAATGTAGCTGGCTAGCTAACCTCGATAGTTACTCTGTACTACGCCTTTATCTTGATACAAAGACAACTATGTAGCTAGCTTACATTACACTAGTCAAATCATTCCGTTGTAATGTATATCGTTTCTACAGTACTGCTAATTGGTAAAGTTGGCTAGCTAGCTGTGGTGTTATGGTGTTGACGCCGTTTCGAAAACAGCGCGAACGAACGAATACAGCTGGCTAGCTAACCTTGTTAGTTCCTCAGAGCTACACACTAAAAAGCTACACCTTTATCCTTGATACAAAGACAGCAGATACAACTATGTAGCTAGCTAACAATACACTAATCAAATCGTTCCAATGTAATGTAATGAAATGTAATATTACCCGCGGAGCGAGGTGCAGCACGACCACTCACTCCAGCATCCGGAAGTACATTAAGGCTGGTAGACCTCAACAATATAAGGACTTACCAGGGTGGGGTTAATTGGTATTGATTTAAAATGTATTAAACACAACATCCTAAGTACTCTAATATCTAACAGTAACAACTGTTGTTCTCCCCCCTAAGGAGACACATATTGTTAGGGTTAGTGTTCTACATGAAGTGCCTTAGGCGTAGGCTAATACTGCATCTCAGTGCTAGAGGTGTCACTACAGACCCTGGTTCGATCCTGGGCTGTATCACAACTGGCCGTGATTGGGAGTCCCATATGGCGGCGCACAATTGGCCCAGAGTCGTCTGGGTTTGGCCTGGGTAGGACGTCATTGTAAATAAGAATTTGTTCTTAACTGACTTGCCTAATTAAATCAAGGTTAAATAAATTTAAAAAATGAGCATTAGATGATTCACAAGTCATATAGGAAAAGTAGCCTACTAAAAAAGGTTATTAAACGGGTATTTACATCTGGTAGTAATACAAGATGATTGCATGGGGGCGCTGTTTAACCTGAGTGACATTGTTACAGCAAAAGGTGATATATCATAGTAGTAATTCAGAGTGTATGACACTGAAAAGTCATGGTCACATTGAATCCTCAGCTACAACAAGAAAGCCACAAGCATCTCATAGGCTAAAGGAAAATGAAAGGGCACTGATTTGATGACAACAAAGAGTTCCTTATAGATGGAGCCTACCAACTGCTGTGTGTCTAAACTGCTGTGTGTCTAAACTGCTGTGTGTCTAAACTGCTGTGTGTCTAAACTGTGTGTCTAAACTGCTGTGTGTCTAAACGGTGTGTGTCTAAACTGTGTGTGTCTAAACTGCTTTGTGTCTAAACTGCTGTGTGTCTAAACTGCTGTGTGTCTAAACTGTGTGTCTAAACTGCTGTGTGTCTAAACTGCTGTGTGTCTAAACTGTGTGTGTCTAAACTGCTGTGTGTCTAAACTGCTGTGTGTCTAAACTGCTGTGTGTCTAAACTGTGTGTCTAAACTGTGTGTCTAAACTGCTGTGTGTCTAAACTGCTGTGTGTCTAAACTGTGTGTGTCTAAACTGCTGTGTGTCTAAACTGCTGTGTGTCTAAACTGTGTGTGTCTAAACTGCTGTGTGTCTAAACTGCTGTGTGTCTAAACTGCTGTGTGTCTAAACTGTGTGTGTCTAAACTGCTGTGTGTCTAAACTGCTGTGTGTCTAAACTGCTGTGTGTCTAAACTGTGTGTCTAAACTGTGTGTCTAAACTGCTGTGTGTCTAAACTGCTGTGTGTCTAAACTGTGTGTGTCTAAACTGCTGTGTGTCTAAACTGCTGTGTGTCTAAACTGTGTGTGTCTAAACTGCTGTGTGTCTAAACTGCTGTGTGTCTAAACTGTGTGTGTCTAAACTGCTGTGTGTCTAAACTGCTGTGTGTCTAAACTGTGTGTCTAAACTGTGTGTCTAAACTGTGTGTCTAAACTGCTGTGTGTCTAAACTGCTGTGTGTCTAAACTGCTGTGTGTCTAAACTGTGTGTGTCTAAACTGCTGTGTGTCTAAACTGCTGTGTGTCTAAACTGCTGTGTTTCTAAACTGCTGTGTGTCTAAACTGCTGTGTGTCTAAACTGTGTGTGTCTAAACTGCTGTGTGTCTAAACTGCTGTGTGTCTAAACGGTGTGTGTCTAAACTGCTTTGTGTCTAAACTGCTGTGTGTCTAAACTGCTGTGTGTCTAAACTGTGTGTCTAAACTGCTGTGTGTCTAAACTGCTGTGTGTCTAAACTGCTGTGTGTCTAAACTGTGTGTCTAAACTGCTGTGTGTCTAAACTGCTGTGTGTCTAAACTGCTGTGTGTCTAAACTGTGTGTGTGTCTAAACTGTGTGTGTGTCTAAACTGTGTGTCTAAACTGTGTGTGTCTAAACTGCTGTGTGTCTAAACTGCTGTGTGTGTAAGTGTGTTGGGGAAAAAACGAATTATTTTCAAACCAAATGGTAAAATAAATGTGTATTCAATTGTTTTACTCTATGATGTAGTAGGCTAGTAGTCTTATTCGTTGTTCATGATCTTTCAGTTAGATTTTGATGATCTGACTGATAACAAGCAGTATCATGGTCCTCATTGAAAGCATACTATTGTTTGGTCAGGATGGTTTTCAAAGGGAACACATGGCATGACGTCACTCACCAGATTTCTTCTAAAAGTCTACATTGGAACTGACCTCCATGCGCATTGTGATGTCAACACTCAACCTGACAGACAGCGCGGACAACAAGGCGTGGTTTGGTGACGCATTGCGGCTCGGTGGATCGGTGAGTGCATTGTGCGGGAGGCGTGTGTCCCTTTCCCAACCAAAGAGCAAGGAGCGAAAGCGACTGGACCACGCAACAGCCTCGCCGCTCCAAACAGAATGTCGTCAAGGAATGTATTCTAGCTGGAAATACAAGGGAGCACCGACCAGTCGCAGTATCTTATTTAAAATCTCTAGACCCATAATAATCTGAAATATGGCTGAAGTGAAGTCGAGGTGAGTTGCGCTGTTGCTCAGACAACTTGCTGTTGGGTGGTGCGCACTCTCCGCCTCTCGCCAGCCAGCCTCTCTCCAGCCAGCCTGTCGGATGAAAAGAAAACGGATAGAGCCCGTTCTTTTTGTTCTTCTATCAATCGATAGTCATTGGACTGTGGAATCATGTCGATGGGACAGGACGAAAACTCAGTCCGGGTGGCTTTGAGGTAAGTCGTCAAGCCGTACATTTAATTGCTTTACTTTGCATAACTGTCGGCACAATTACATATTTGGGAGGAAGCCTACCTGTCACCACCAGCCCAGCAGAATGCATGACCCCATAGAGGAGATGTAGGAGATTCATTTAGGCCTTGCATCATCTGTTGACACAGTTTCCACTCTAGGCGCTTTATGATTTCATAGTAGGCTAACATCAAAAACTGAATCAGAAACTCTGTGGAAACCTTGGGATACATTTGTAGCCGACAGTTACATATTTTTCTGTAAAATGTTTTGCCGTATGATGGTCTTTGAGGACGCACAATATGAATTTAGGAATTTGCAGTTGATAGTTTACATAAACCACCATATAGGGCTAGGCTATTGTGTCGCTTGTCACAGAAGTGCTAAATAAATGTGATAGCCTACATTGTCTCCATGCATGACGCAGCATTATCACACGCCCAAAGAAAAACACTGAAATGTGCACATATGGCAGGTGTCTTCGCATGCCATTTGTCTCTCCCGCCGGCCTAGGAATGGAGGGTACAGTATCATGCTTGTTTTGTAACGATTGAACGGTTGGAAAGACAGATCTGGCCTTTATAGCTCCTTGGCGGTGTGCCGGAGTCTGGGGCATCCTTTCAAAGAAGTCAGTTGAGCCACAGTTGATCGATGCAAGGAGCGCTTTACTGACAGGCTTCAAGGAAGACAGCCAACCGTTTGATACGCAAAAAGCACTAACCGTTTCTGGTTAATTGATTCTTTGTTTACAGTTAAGAATACATTACAATGGCCTTCTTTAGCTCAGAAGCCTACAGAAGGAGTGAACAGTAGCCAAATAGCACATTATTTTGTTCATACTTAAGGCTATAAAATGTGTTAATCATAGGACCCTAAAATATTTAGTTAATTCCTTAGACAGGTTTATGTATTTTCCACATGAAGACAGTTGAATGAATGTCATCCACAGTCTGTTATTTGCAGAATAAGGAGCAGACATGCTGATGTCAGGTGGCACACTGACAGATGTCTCTAATGGCACAATGGGACAGTTGGCACACATGCAGCACTAGCCTGCCTTTCACTTTGTGTGTCTCTCTCTCTGTCTCCATCTCTCCCTCTCCGTCAGTCTCTCACACGCAGACACACACAGACACCCAGTAGACCGTCTAACTAATTCAGTGTGAATATTGTGATGTTCTCTGTTAGATTAGTGTTGTATTATAATGTATGACACAAGCAGCTGACTGTTTTGTCAGCTCTATGGTCCTTCACGTCCACGGTCCCCATAGTAACAATCCTTCTGGAATAACTGAGACTCTTGACCCAGTCTCCAATCTCTAAGTTCTCATTGTATGCGTGCGTGCTTGTGAGAGAGAGTGACCATATTCCTGGCCCAGTCTCCTATTATTGTTTATATCTGTATTTTCAGATATATTTTTGATTGAACAAATAATGGAAAGCTAGGAGGGAGGGTTGTCAAAGGGCAGATGGACGGAGTTGAACCCATTCCAATACGGCCATGCAATGATGTGTGCTTCGGAGTGGTGGCACTAAACGCTAGGCCACGTAAGCCACATCAGTCTCCTATTTTGCAAGACTTTGCCCTCCCGTGGTGCCGGCCAGAGGGTCCATAGCTAATACTGAAAAGTAGTCTTCTCATTAGCAAATGGCCCATACTGAGGGGGTCGCGTTGGCCTAAAAACATGTGCTCTCATTGTCTCCAGTCCAAACTAGTCTAACTTTTTAGTTGGCTTCCCCAAGGCTGCTGACATGCAGCTAACATAGGTGTTGACCCCAGGTCAAGGGGAGTGTGTTCCCAATCCAGTGGCAAGCCTATACGTTGTATAAGCCAACCTTTACTTACTGTGTGTCTGTGTGTGCATAGAGGGGAGAGTGATACAGGACACATTTCTGACTGTATTCTCAGTGGTTTGTACAGTGAAGGCTGTATTAGTACAATACTCCCTGACAGGTATTAATGGTTGTGATGAGAGGAGGAGGTAAAGAGATGCTTGTTGAACCAGCCAGATAAGGTTATTATTTCAATGCAAACTACTTAAACTACACATAATGGGAGAGGCCCTTCAGTCAAGTCAAGGTGGTAAGACATGTTTGTCTACAATACTGACTTTGTGTGTGTGTGTGCTCGAGCATGTGTGTGTAAGCATGTGTATGCGCTTGTTTCACTCGCAGGGTTTGCACAAGGTGCTTAAAGTACTTGAATTTAGCACTCTGAAATTGAAGTACTGGAGTACCTTGAAAATCAGACATTTTCTCAAGTTGGTACTTGAATTCAAATGAGAGGAGAACAGACAATTCTCAAATATGTTAATATGAAAAATATTAGAAAAATGTACTGTTCTTGCAAATTAATTTCCAGTTAGACTACCAAGTTTTATTTCCTCACATGTTTGGCGCTGTGGTTGCCAGGCGAGCTCACTCATTCCACCCACACTGCCTCTGAGCCAGGCAGTTACAGAACTGACTGATTAGGCACCGCCAAACGTCACATTGATAGCTAAAATGCCGGGCAAATGTAGATACAATCCTGCCTGGCAGGATATTGATGTTTGTGAATGTGTTTTGCCAGACCCAAACAGGGATGTAGTGGAGGGTAAACGCTGTTTACGCACCTTTTTAATTTAGTTAATTATCATTTGCACACTTATTATTGCGTTCCCAACGGTGATCGATGCTCAGAAGGCTTCTTGATCTGAGTTCTAATAGCGTCTACTCAGAAGGCTTCTTGATCTGAGTTCTAATAGCGTCTACCTCTGCCAATGAGTGGAATCATGAATGATTCATGCATGTTCCTTATGTTCGCCTGCTCCCTCATATTTGCCTTGTTAGCAGAAATTTAATTCACCACATATCCGAGAGGTGAAACAAACGACCTCAGCCCAGACCTATAGTGGCAAGGTCAGAGAGACTAAGGCTGACAGTGCAATTTTATTTATTTTTTTATCCCTCGACTCCTGCCATTTCAACAGACATCATCCAAACAAAAACCCCTGACTCTCGGAGAATGAGTGTACAACTGGTAAATAGTTGCTGATATTTCAGTTAGATGTCTAGCTAGCTAGATAGGTAGCTCGAGCTTTGGCTATTAGCCAGGTAGCCAGCTATGACTAGCTAGCTGGCTAGAAGGAGGAAGTTAGAAGCTAATGTTGAACGGAGCCTGATCTCAGCAAGAGCAGTTGACTGAAATTAAGCTAGCTATTATCAAAAGATGGGCTACTAGAAGTCCTCATAACAAAATAGCTTTTCTTTACAGAGAATAGTGAGACCGACAGGCAGAGAGATTAGTAGGACAGTGGTTCCCAAACTTGGGCATGCGGACCCATATGGGGTCCCCTGCAATTTAAACGGGGTCCCTTGAGATAATCTGTAATCTTATCAAACACATTCATAACTTGTTTCTCTTCAAATGCTTTTAGAAGACAACAATTTAGATTCAACAAAGGGCCTTTTACACTGTTAGAATTCACAATCATGTTATTATGTTTTGGGAAAGCCCATGGGACCTAAAATTTTGTGAAATATAAAGTCAATTTAAATGTAAAGAAATGTAATATTATTAGCATGTACACTTAAACGCAAAAACACTGCTCAAAAAAATAAAGGGAAAACTAAAATAACACATCCTCTAGATCTGAATGAATGAAATAATCTTATTAAATACTTTTTTCTTTACATAGTTGAATGTGCTGACAACAAAATCGCACACAAATAATCAATGGAAATCCAATTTATCAACCCATGGAGGTCTGGATTTGGACTCACACTCAAAATTAAAGTGGAAAACCACACTACAGGCTGATCCAACTTTGATGTAATGTCCTTAAAACAAGTCAAAATGAGGCTCAGAAGTGTGTGTGGCCTCCACGTGCCTGTATGACCTCCCTACAACGCCTGGGCATGCTCCTGATGTGGTGGCGGATGGTCTCCTGATGGATCTCCTCCCAGACCTGGACTAAAGCATCCGCCAACTCCTGGACAGTCTGTGGTGCAACGTGGCGTTGGTGGATGGAGTGAGACATGATGTCCCAGATGTGCTCAATTGGATTCAGGTCTGGGGAACGGGCGGGCCAGTCCATAGCCTCAATGCCTTCCTCTTGCAGGAACTGCTGACACACTCCAGCCAGTCTTGCATTAGGAGGAACCCAGGGCCAACTGCACCAGCATATGGTCTCACAAGGGGTCTGAGGATCTCATCTCGGTACCTAATGGCAGTCAGGCTACCTCTGGCGAGCACATGGAGGGCTGTGCGGACCCCCAAAGAAATGCCACCCCACGACTGACACACTGCCAAACCGGTCATGCTGGAGGATGTTGCAGGCAGCAGAACGTTCTCCACGGCGTCTCCAGACTGTCACGTCTGTCACATGTGCTCAGTGTGAACCTGCTTTCATCTGTGAAGAGCACAGGGCGCCAGTGGCGAATTTGCCAATCTTGGTGTTCTCTGGCAAATGCCAAACGTCCTGCACGGTGTTGGGCTGTAAGCACAACCCCCACCTGTGGACGTCGGGACCTCATACCACCCTCATGGAGTCTGTTTCTGACCGTTTGAGCAGACACATACACATTTGTGGCCTGCTGGGGGTCATTTTGCAGGGCTCTGGCAGTGCTCCTCCTGCTCTTCCTTGCACAAAGGCGGAGGTAGCGGTCCTGCTGCTGGGTTGTTGCCCTCCTACGGCCTCCTCCACGTCTCCTGATGTACTGGCCTGTCTCCTGGTAGGGCCTCCATGCTCTGGACACTACGCTGACAGACACCGCAAACCTTCTTGCCACAGCTCGCATTGATGTGCCATCCTGGATGAGCTGCACTACCTGAGCCACTTGTGTGGGTTGTAGACTCCGTCTCATGCTACCACTAGAGTGAAAGCGCCGCCAGCATTCAAAAGTGACCAAAACATCAGCCAGGAAGCATAGGAACTGAGAAGTGGTCTGTGGTCACCACCTGCAGAACCACTCCTTTATTGGGGGTGTCTTGCTAATTGTCCATATTTTCCACCTGTTGTCTATTCCATTTGCACAACAGCATGTGAAATTTATTGTCAATCAGTGTTGCTTCCTAAGTGGACAGTTTGATTTCACAGAAGTGTGATTGACTTGGAGTTGCATTGTGTTGTTTAAGTGTTCCCTTTATTTTTTTGAGCAGTGTATATACGCAACGTGCAACAATTTCAAAGATCTTGTGGCGAAAAGGAACTATTACAAATTGATGGTCCTTAAAAATGAGTATTAGTTCTGGAAAAAGTACTTGAAAGTCCTTGAATTTGACTTGCCACTGTCTGTACGAACCCTGCACTCATCTGTAGGACTGGTTTTGACTACCAGAATAACTGGCTTTCTATTGTTAGTCCTTATAATCATGTAATTACAACTATAGGTGGAGGAACATGACTTGTGCTAATATCCACATCAAGACAGTAATGTTCTGTGGGATCTGGTACACAAACTCTCTTAAGGGACAATGTTTAGCCTTACCAAGACCAGCAGAACAGTAATATGTTACCATTTTGGCTATACAGGCCAGAAGGTAAGGACAACTCACTTCTCTCCAGCATGTGTATTTGCCCCGAGCAGGCCGTGGTGGGGGAAGGAGAGATTGAGGAACATTCAGATCTGTGTTTGTCACCCATGGCAGCGTTGGCCAAACACAAAGGGCCCTAAGCCTCCCAGACTCTCTGCTTTGTCCTGGTCCACTGAGCCAAGCTACGGTGTCACACTCAGCCCTCCACTGGCCCGGCCCACAGACTGGCCGTGTGTGTGTGTGTGTGTGTGTGTGTGTGTGTGTGTGTGTGTGTGTGTGTGTGTGTGTGTGTGTGTGTGTGTGTGTGTGTGTGTGTGTGTGTATGCGTGTTAATATGTGAGGGGGTATGTCATGAAACCCCCGCCTTTAAGAAAATCTCTAGGATGCATTCTGCTTCATTCCTCTGGTACTGAGACATCCTTGTGTTAGCAGTATGCAACATAGCAGTGTGCTTTGATTGTGGTGCCTATAATATAGGCTAGTTAAGTCCTGTCATTTCAATATGTAATGAATCCTAATTATAGTTCCCGCAGTAGTTCAAATTTCCTTTTCAAAGTAAATCTCTGTAAAGGCTTGCCTCTTTAGCATAGCCTATGTGGGTAACCTTCTTTCAGAACTGTAGGCGATTCCTTTCCGAGGCAGGCAGCACTAAGCATAGCCTACACTTAAACTGAACTTGCCCAGAAATAGACCACTGCATTGCTGGAAGACCTCGGTTATCTATAACATGACGTCTGAGGGGTCAGCGCATTCTGCCAGTCCCAGACACATTCACATAATGGGAAACCACTGCGACTGCTTTCTGGCACAGCATGGAGACCCCTCCAACTCTTGTTGATTTTTGCACTTAGAAAACAAGCAAAAGAAATTTAAGGTAGTTATACGGTACATTGGTTGGCATGGGTACACCACACCCATGCAAATGTTGCTCACTTTCTCCCTATTTTTCCTTTATCTTTCTTTGTCTTTTTCACGCCCTCTATCTCTTGTCATTATCTTTCTCTCTCTCCATCCCTCACTCCCCTTTCAAGTAAAGTGACCATATGTAGCACAAATAATATATTACTCGCTATTAGCCTCTCTACTTGTAGCAACATATGTTGTCAGACTGGCAGCCTAACCGGTGATAAACATAAATAGGTTTCTGTCTGTAAATAGCGCTCTATGCTTGTTTTAGCAAGCTGTCTGTCACACTGTCACCGCTTTAGTTACAGTATGCATCTCTTTTTCCTTAGTCATCAACAATAGTCTAGTTCAGGGATGAGCGACTTTGATGGGGGTAAGGGCTACAAAAACTCAAAACTCATCATGAGGGGCCGCAGTGGCTCGCGGGTCCTACCCATATCCATACCCACACATGTAGTCGTAGCCAGTCCTACCCATATCCATACCCACACATGTAGTCCTAGCCAGTCCTACCCATATCATACCCACACATGTAGTCCTAGCCAGTCCTACCCATATCCATACCCACACATGTAGTCCTACCCATATCCATACCCACACATGTAGTCGTAGCC
This sequence comes from Salmo trutta, assembly GCF_901001165.1. Lineage (NCBI taxonomy): Eukaryota > Metazoa > Chordata > Actinopteri > Salmoniformes > Salmonidae > Salmo > Salmo trutta. Next base: position 48,684,542 of record NC_042963.1, read on the forward strand.
AGTCCTACCCATATCATACCCACACATGTAGTCGTAGCCAGTCCTACCCATATCATACCCACACATGTAGTCCTACCCATATCCATACCCACACATGTAGTCCTAGCCAGTCCTACCCATATACATACCCACACATGTAGTCCTACCCATATCCATACCCACACATGTAGTCCTAGCCAGTCCTACCCATATTCACACCCACACATGTAGTCCTAGCCAGTCCTACCCATATTCACACCCACACATGTAGTCCTAGCCAGTCCTACCCATATCCATACCCACACATGTAGTCCTAGCCAGTCCTACCCATATCCATACCCACACATGTAGTCCTAGCCAGTCCTACCCATATCCATACCCACACATGTAGTCCTAGCCAGTCCTACCCATATCCATACCCACACATGTAGTCCTAGCCAGTCCTACCCATATCCATACCCACACATGTAGTCCTAGCCAGTCCTACCCATATCCATACCCACACATGTAGTCCTACCCATATCCATACCCACACATGTAGTCCTAGCCAGTCCTACCCATATCCATACCCACACATGTAGTCCTACCCATATCCATACCCACACATGTAGTCCTAGCCAGTCCTACCCATATCCATACCCACACATGTAGTCCTAGCCAGTCCTACCCATATCCAACTTAAAGGTTTGAGTTCATTTCTAAACATTTTGCCATGGGCCGTAGAGAAAAAAAGAACAATTTTACAGCTAATGTCTTGCAACTCTACACATTTTGCCAAAGGGTGGAGAGAGATTTTGCAGTTTTTAATATAATATCTGAGTGAGTGATGGGGGCCCCTTGGCCAGAAATTCAACCATGATTACTACAAGTTTAGCTAGCTGGCTAGACAAACTTACCAATCTAAAAATGTTAGCTGACATGGTCTAATTCACTGACTGTCAGTGACTGACATAACAAGAGAGAAACTGCTGATGAACAACCTCGTTTTGAAAATGCACCATGTGTGTGTATTCTACTATTTTAACTCTCAACAGTAAGTTGAGACCCAGACTGAGTTTGATTTATTGATCTGTCGGCCACCAGTTGCCCATTCCTGGCCTAGTTGAATATCATATGATTACTATACCATAAGCACCCCTCCACACATCTGTAGTCATGTTGTCACACCCACACACAGTCTGCCACTCGCCTTACCATGTCATACAAATACAGTCTTTTTTGTCGTGCTGGAGGCAGGCCATACAAATGAGTCCTGTCCACCTGTCCTGCTGCTTACGCTGGTAGCTACACACACACACACACACACTGTTGGAATCTGCATGATGTGGATGTGGTACATTTCCATCAGGTGAAACAGCTTTCTTGCCAGGATGAATCGTCATGTCGTGTTAAATGACCATTTCTGTGTATGCTATGCATTATAAAGAAAAGTATATTATTTCGTAACATGAAGCAAGTGTTCTTTAATCTATGTTCACTTCCCGACTATTTCCAGTGAACTTCCACTTTAACGTTTAGGCTGTCTCGTTGCCTGAAAGCCGCTTCACATGGTGGTCTTTTTCACCTCTCCCTGACTGCATTTTCTGGGCCTAGCTTTTGTGTCAAGCCCTCACTGGTTGGCCCACTGTTGACAGAGGACTCCCATCTTTGTTTCAACACAGCACGGTTGACTGCAGGTGGATCCCAAGCTTGTTGTCCTGGAGGGCCTTGGGGTGGAGGGAGGCAGGGGCGTTTTGATGTCCTGGAGGGCCTTGGGGTGGAGGGAGGCAGGGGCGTTTTGATGTCCTGGAGGGCCTTGGGGTGGAGGGAGGCAGGGGCGTTTTGATGTCCTGGAGGGCCTTGGGGTGGAGGGAGGCAGGGGCGTTTTGATGTCCTGGAGGGCCTTGGGGTGGAGGGAGGCAGGGGCGTTTTGATGTCCTGGAGGGCCTTGGGGTGGAGGGAGGCAGGGGCGTTTTGATGTCCTGGAGGGCCTTGGGGTGGAGGGCGGCAGGGGCGTTTTTCGAAGGAAAAGCAGCGCTGTTCCCTGAAAGCATTGGGCTTTGTTGTTCCTTCATCTCGCCATGTAATGTTAATCATTGTGTGAGTTGCAGCTGATTGACATCCATTTGTTTTCTATTATTAAACTGTTATTATGTTGTTGCACATTATACAACTTGCAATGTCTTTTTTTATATCTTTGTTATTGATAATGACAACCTGGTGATCATGTCTTGTTGTTTTAGGATCCACCACTGTCATGTGCTGTAAGTTGCTTATTCTGCCATAACTCTGTGATTAGTTACGGCTAGTGACAACTTCTGCAGGTTTTACCACCAGTGTTAGGGGGAGGGGGCTCTTTCTCCCTCTGGTTTCCCCTCGTGTGTGTGTGTGTGTGTGTGTGTGTGTGTGTGCGCGTGCTTGTATTTTCCAGTTGTTGACAGCTAGAAAACAACTCCTCTGCTGTGACTGTTCCCTCTCCAGCCAGAGTGCAGCACCAGGCCAGACAGGCATCTCTCTGAGGCACGCTGAACACTGCTTCCTGTAGGTCAGAGGTCACACAACAGTCCACCCTGGCCTGTGATTATTAGGGGTGTCCATCGGAGGGGAGGGTTAGGCGGAGTTAATCAACAAGGGGAAAAGAGAGGGAGAAATACCGTTGAAGTTGTCCATAGTCACCAAGGATATCTTATCCTCCCTGAATCCTGATCTTTAAGTGAGAGCTCACTTGAAGCCACAATCCTGAGTTTGTTTTTCAGTCTAACTTTATTGTAACATTGTAGTCCAGTACTCACACTGTCTGGTTCCGGTGTGGCTTAATTGGTAGAGCAGGGCACTTGCAACACCAGGGTTGTGGGTTCGATTTCCACTGGAGGACCAGTATGAACAAATATGAAAATGTATGCACTCACTACTGTAAGTCGCTCTAGATAAGAGCGTCTGCAAAATAACTCAAATGTAAAAATGTTGTAGTCCGGGACTCACACTGTCTGGAATTAATGGGGGGAGATGGTACCGTTTCATTTCATAACTTGGAGGGAAACCAGTTAACTGACCTGAGGTCATTATCCAACCCTGCCTTGCGTGCTAATCCACAGACAGACTGGAAGTGCCCGTCAGCGCTGGTCTGGGTTCAGTTAGTTTGCTCTGCTCTGTAATTAAGGGGTGAATCCTAACTTCCACTTAAGTCAAATTTTTGCTTTTTAAGTGGAAGTTAGGATTCACCCCTAAGCAAGCCTAAAGGGTGAGGATTGGCCATCTGATCCTGAACCTGTAGTTAAAGGGAGGTTCCATCTGGGATGCGTGCTTCACTGCACTAAAGCTCCTTGTGTGGGTTCCGTATTTCCTTGGCAACCTTTTTTTCCATGGCAACAGGATAAACACCATCCTCTCAGGGAGCTCTGGAGTGATATATTCTGGAGAAAGTTGTGGTTTGGAGACATTTTAATATCAGAGAACATATCTCTTGCCATTTCTGATAAATGTTCTTCACTGCTAGTGTAAATTGCAATGTCATTATTGAGGCCTGTAATGACAGTTATTGTTTTGTCTCTCTGATTTGACTAGTGGCACGTTCTGTGTCGAAACAGGGAGCTTTCTGTCCTCCTCTCTGCATTCTTCCTCTCCTTTCCTCTCCTTGTTATGTCATAGGGGGGATACGGCCTATACGTTGTTGTGTCATAGTGGGTAGAGGTCGACCGATTAATCGGAATGGCCGATTTAATTAGGGACGATTTCAAGTTTTCATAACAATCGGAAATCGGTATTTTTGGATGCCGATAATTTTTTATTTATTTTTTTACCTTTATTTAACTAGGAAAGTTAGTTAAGAACACATTCTTATTTTCAATGACGGCCTAGGAACGGTGGGTTAACTGCCTTGTTCAGGGGCAGAACGACAGATTTTTACCTTGTCAGCTCGGAGATTCAAACTTGCAACCTTACAGTTAACTAGTCCAACGCTCTAACCACCTGCTTTACATTGCACTCCACGAGGAACCTGCCTGTTACGTGAATGCAGTAAGAAGCCAAGGTAAGTTGCTAGCTAGCATTAAACTTATCTTTATAAAAAACAATCAATCATAATCACTAGTTAACTACACATGATTGATGATATTACTAGTTTATCTAGCCTGTCCTGCATTGCATATAATCGCTTAGGTACACGTTGCTCCAACCATAAACATCAATGCCTTTCTTAAAATCAATACACAAGTATATATTTTTAAACCTGCATATTTAGTTAATATTGCCTGCTAACATGAATTTCTTTTAACTAGGGGAAATGTGTCACCTCTGCAACAGAGTCAGGGTATATGAAGCAGTTTGGGCCGCCTGGCTCGTTGCGAACTGTGGGAATACTATTTCTTCCTAACAAATACGGGGTGTGATTTAACAAAAGCGCATTTGCGAAAAAATCACAATCGTTGCACGACTGTACCTAACCATAAACATCAATGCCTTTCTTAAAATCAATACACAGAAGTATATATTTTTAAACCTGCATATTTAGCTAAAAGAAATCCAGGTTAGCAGGCAATATTAACCAGGTGAAATTGTCACTTCTCTTGCGTTCATTGCACGCAGAGTCAGGGTATATGCAACAGTTTGGGCCGCTTGGCTCGTTGCGAACTAATTTGCCAGAATTGTACGTAATTATGACATAACATTGAAGGTTGTGCAATGTAACAGGAATATTTAGACTTAGGGTTGCCACCCGTTAGATAAAATAGAGAACGGTTCCGTATTTCACTGAAAAAATAAACGTTTTGTTTTCGAGATGATAGTTTCCGGATTCGACCATATTAATGACCTAAGGCTCGTATTTCTGTGTGTTAATATTATAATTAAGTCTATGATTTGATATTTGATAGAGCAGTCTGACTGAGCGGTGGTAGGCAGCAGCAGGCTCGTAAGCGTTTATTCAAACAGCACTTTTGTGCGTTTGCCAGCAGCCCTTCGCAATGCATTGCGCTGTTTATGACTTCAAGCCTATCAACTCCCAGGATTAGGCTGGTGTAACCGATGTGAAATGGCTAGCTAGTTAGCCGGGTGCGCGCTAATAGCGTTTGAAACGTCACTCATTTAAAACGTCACTCGTTTGAGACTTGGAGTAGTTTTTCCCCTTGCTCTACATGGGTAACGCTGCTTCAGGGGTGGCTGTTGTCGATGTGTTCCTGGTTCGAGCCCAGGTAGGAGCGAGGAGAGGGACGGAAGCTATACTGTTACACTGGCAATACTAAAGTGCCTATAAGAACATCCAATAGTCAAAGGTATATGAAATACAAATCGTATAGAGAGAAATAGTCCTATAATTCCTATAATAACTACAACCTAAAACTTCTTACCTGGGAATATTGAAGACTCGTGTTAAAAGGAACCACCAGCTTTCATATGTTCTCATGTTCTGAGCAAGGAACTTAAACCTTAGCTTTCTAACATGGCACATATTGCACTTTTACTTTCTTCTCCAACACTTTGTTTTTCCATTATTTAAACCAAATTGAACATGTTTCATTATTTATTTGAGGCTAAATAGATTTTATTGATGTATTATATTAAGTTAAAATAAGTGTTCATTCAGTATTGTTGTAATTGTCATTATTACAAATAAATCAAAAAAATCGGCCGATTTAATCGGTATCGGCTTTTTTTTTGGGTCCTCCAATAATCCGTATCGGCGTTGAAAAATCATAATCGGTCGACCTCTAATAGGGGGGATACGGCCTATACATTGTTGTTACGTCATCGGGGGGCTACGGCCTGTACGTTGTTGTTATGACATAGGGGGGATAAGGCCTGTACATTGTTGTGTCATAGGGGGGATAAGGCCTGTACATTGTTGTTGTGTCATAGGGGGGATACGGCCTATACGTTGTTGTTGTGTCATGGGGGGATACGGCCTGTACATTGTTGTGTCATAGGGGGGGATAAGGCCTGTGGGTTGTTGTGTCATAGGGGGGATAAGGCCTGTGGGTTGTTGTGTCATAGGGGGGATAAGACCCTGTGGGTTGTTGTGTCATAGGGGGGATACGGCCTGTGGGTTGTTGTGTCGTAGGGGGGGGATAAGGCCTGTGGGTTGTTGTGTCGTAGGGGGGATAAGGCCTGTGGGTTGTTGTGTCGTAGGGGGGGGATAAGGCCTGTGGGTTGTTGTGTCGTAGGGGGGGGATAAGGCCTGTGGGTTGTTGTTGTCGTAGGGGGGGATAAGGCCTGTGGGTTGTTGTGTCGTAGGGGGGGATAAGGCCTGTGGGTTGTTGTGTCGTAGGGGGGGATAAGGCCTGTACATTGTTGTTGTGTCATAGGGGGGATACGGCCTATACATTGTTGTTGTGTCATAGGGGGGATAAGGCCTGTGGGTTGTTGTGTCATAGGGGGGATACGGCCTGTGGGTTGTTGTGTCATAGGGGGGGCTACGGCCTGTGGGTTGTTGTGTCATAGGGGGGATAAGGCCTGTACATTGTTGTTGTGTCATAGGGGGGATACGGCCTGTACATTGTTGTGTCATAGGGGGGATAAGGCCTGTGGGTTGTTGTGTCATAGGGGGGATACGGCCTGTACATTGTTGTGTCATAGGGGGGATAAGGCCTGTGGGTTGTTGTGTCATAGGGGGGATAAGGCCTGTGGGTTGTTGTGTCATAGGGGGGGATACGGCCTGTGGGTTGTTGTGTCATAGGGGGGGATACGGCCTGTGGGTTGTTGTGTCATAGGGGGGGATACGGCCTGTGGGTTGTTGTGTCATAGGGGGGATAAGGCCTGTGGGTTGTTGTGTCATAGGGGGGGATACGGCCTGTGTGTTGTTGTGTCATAGGGGGGATAAGGCCTGTGGGTTGTTGTGTCATAGGGGGGGATACGGCCTGTGTGTTGTTGTGTCATAGGGGGGGATACGGCCTGTGTGTTGTTGTGTCATAGGGGGGGATACGGCCTGTGGGTTGTTGTGTCGTAGGGGGGATACGGCCTGTGGGTTGTTGTGTCATAGGGGGGATAAGGCCTGTGGGTTGTTGTGTCATAGGGGGGGCTACGGCCTGTGGGTTGTTGTGTCGTAGGGGGGGATACGGCCTGTACGTTGTTGTGTCATAGGGGGGATAAGGCCTGTGCATTGTTGTTGTGTCATAGGGGGGATAAGGCCTGTGCATTGTTGTTGTGTCATAGGGGGGATAAGGCCTGTGGGTTGTTGTGTCGTAGGGGGGATAAGGCCTGTGGGTTGTTGTGACGTAGGCGGGGATATGGTCTATATTATAATTGTTCCCTTTTGTATGTATATCATAGGCAGGCCATTAGGACCTTTCACAACTGAAATCTACCACAAACAGACAGACAGACTTTGATCTGCATCACTATTTTGTCCCCTTGTTGTTGTTTCCAGATTTTACTCATCAAGACATACTCAAGTATACTCATAATCAAGTAGATTAGATTAGAGACACGCTAAAGATGCCTCTAAAGGCTAAGTGACGCCAAACAATGGACCTTCGTCAAATGTAGTGCACTATATAGGGAATAGGGTGTCATTTGAGTCCCGTCACTTAGACTGGTTTAGTGGCATCATGATATCCTGCTGGGATGGGATTATTCTATTAATGTCCACTTCCATTACCAGTCACCATGGCAACCACTTCCCTTCTTTGAAGTCGCCCACCGCAACACAAAGAACAGTACAGTAGGCCTACACTGCAGACTGTGAGACAGCAGACACTGTCCTTCACAAACACAAATGAAGTATTTTAAACTAAATGTTTAAACTGTTAAGGTGTAAATTGAGCACCGTTATTGGTAAACACTAGTTAGGGTTGAACAGAGCTCACTTTCAGGAACCCCAATTTCCCTCCATAGTGGATAAAATGACATGGCTGCAGGTCTTTATCCAGCATCAAAGCTTGGATTAAAGCTTGGCTCTGGTGATACTACACATACTGGCACAGTTTCATACATATGTGTGTGGGCATGCAAGCACGTGTTTGTGTGAAAGACGTACAGTAGAGCTCCTCAGAGCCCCCATCAGACAGTATGTCGAGGTGTCTCTGAAGGTGTCTGTCGTACTAACTGTAATCTGGGTGTTAGAGACGCTGACAGCTCAGGGAGCTAACCAGATAGCTACTGCACCCTTTGAGTCTGTAGTTACAAACACATGTATTGAACACACTAGCCTAGGCCTCTTGACTGGCCTCCTTGCACATGCTATTGCTTTTCTCTCTTCTCTAACGGCCTAACATTTTGTTACTGGACTGCCCTGATGCAGCGTCGATGCCGAGTGTTGCATGAGTGTTAAGGTTTCTTCTGCCTTCTTTTCCCCCCTCTGAACAGCATCCAGCTCACTCTGCAGAAAATGAGGCTGAAGAAACCTCTCACTCCCACCTCTCCTGCCTCTATCTTCTCCCTCGATGCAAACAGCCTTTAATGATTTATGGAAAGAGTGCTGTGGATCTGGAGTAGTGGCAGGGTGGTGGTGGTGGTGGTGGGGGGGGAGGACAGACAGCAGGTTGGGGCGTGTTCAGTACTTCAACCAGACTTGTAAACGTTTTGGGTTGAGAAAATGACCTCACTTTGGCTGCAAAGCTGAATGTTAAATAGCTGGTTTAAATAGCTGATGAGCTTAATCGCTCTGATTAAAAAGCAGTTGCCTTGAGGGGGTCCGGGGAGAATTTCCCCACTGTTTTTTAAAGAAAGAATGTAACTAAAAAGCTATCGTGAATATAGTCTCTCACTGAGGGGTAGTGATGGGGAGAAAAAAAACGAATTACTAATCGCAAAATTATTTTGGACGATATTTTATATATATACTTTGACTCCAGGTATTTGCTAGGTACCGTTAGCTGACCATAGTCGGCTGTACCTCCGCCAATACTCAGGTATTTTTCATCCTATAGCTTTGTTCTCCATCTTCTTTTTAAATAGTGAGCCAACATGTTTTCAGCACTTATTTCCATGACTGATCAAACTCATTTTATATTGCTCTCTCTCATCTATCTGCAGCAGCCATATAGTGAGCAATATGTTTGGAACATCAAAGAAATTGCAGTATTGAATTGCAACACACAGAATTGTGAGAATCACAATACATATTGTGAGGTTCCCCCGTCAGTTTTCCTTCTGTTCGGACACACACTATGAAGGCTCCAGAACAATGACGTTGTACACAATTGTGCACCATTTTCTGGACCCGTTTTGGCTCGTCAGCGTTACTTTCGAAACTACTGGCTGAAATTAGACAAAACCTTTTAATAGAGGCTCAATTACTTTAATTCACTGGTTTTAAAATACAATTTTTATGCCTTTTTTTTATAAATGTTTTATTTTATTTGACTAGGCACGTCAGTTAAGAACAAATTCTTATTTACAATAAAGGCCCAAACCCGGACGACACTGGGGCAATTGGGCACCGCCCTATGGGACTCCCAATCATGGCCGGATGTGATATAGCCTGGATTCGAACCAGGGACTGTAGTGATGCCTCTTGTGCTGAGAAGCAGTGCCTTAAACCGCTGCGCCACTCTGGAGTATTTACAGTATTCAAGTATATCCGTTTTTAATTCTGTGTTAAGACCTTGAAGAATTCATAAAAAATACAAAAAGACATTGGCATAGGTGTTCAAAAATCTACTTTTCTCTATCTTGCCCCCCAACCCAAACTGAGAAGGCTCACTATACATGGGAGGGGATAGGGGGATCACTACATATTTGGGAGAGACCATGTGCCCTGGGGAGAGAGGGATGGAGAACAAAGTTTTGAAACAGTACGATTACATGGCAAATTAGTATGTTACACTGCCTGAAACAAAGACATCCCTTGTGGTAATGGAATAGGATTAGCTCTCTAGAATGTGCAGGAAATCTTCAATTGGTAGAAAGGGGTTGTTCTGAGACTGGCATGTCAGCAAATCGATTTCATTCTGGGCTTGACACCTGTGTGCTTAATACATTATGACAGCCTTAAATGACAAGGGAACGAATTTGAAGATAAAAAGTTTGATAACGTGTTGGCTCCTTTTTCTCTCTTCTACAACCAAAACAAAAGAGGATTAAACCTAAAAGCTTCTTATTTTAAATTGTTTCAATTTGTGTATTTGTGTATTACATCATGTCACGCAAACAGATTTTGAGTGAATTTAAAGCTAGGCCTATGTGACTGTTGGTATTGTTTTATACAGTTACACTATCGTAATATTATTTTTGAATGATATATAGATATTTGTCTCCAAGAATCGATTTGTAAATAAAATAAGTATTTTCTACTGTTGGTAGCGTTAGCTAGCTCTAGTCGGCTGTACTGTACCTGTGCCAAAACTCCAGTATTGTTAAATCTAATAGCTTGTTCTCCATCATTTTAAATAGTGAGCCAACCTGTTTTCAGCACTTTTATTTCCATGACTGATCAGAACTCGTGCTCTCTCGTCTCTCTGCAGCAGACATACACTGAGTGAACAAAACATTAAGAACACCTGCTCTTTCCATAACAGACAGACCAGGTGAATCCAGGTGAAAACTATGATCCCTTATTGATGTCACTTGTTAAATCCACTTCAATCAGTGTAGATGAAGAGGAGAAGACGGATCAAAGAAGGAGTTTTAAGCCTTGAGACAACTGAGACATGGATTATGTATGTGTGCCATTCAGAGGGTGAATGGACAAGACAAAAGATTGAAGTGCCTTAGAACGGGGTATGGGTAGTAGATGCTAGGCACACCGGTTTGTGTCAAGCTGCTGGGTTTTTCACGGTCAACAGTTTCCCGTGTGTGTCAAGAATGGTGGTGGGGGGCACATAAGTATTGTGATAATATCTTATCGTGAGGACCCTGACAATTCTCAGCCCTAACTGTTGCCCCGCTCACTGTCTTCTCTGCCATGTTGTCAGATATGGATGATTCTACAGAATGCTAATACTTCTTTAAAATAGAGCTTGCTCTCTTCATGTTTTATTTCACAGTAGAACCAGCTCCTAGAATCATAACCATTTCATTTATCTGGCCTACTGGTTGATGTTCTGCTGACCTTGTTTACCCCACAGTCTATTTCATACAGGCTTATAAAACAGGAGTGTTTGGCATTGGTCTCCCACCCCTGCCTTGTACCATGTCATAACCCTGTGTTACTGTTATCTAGCGGACATCCCATGACCTTCAGGCAGGGCTTATCTCTTCTCCCATCCCTACGTCTCTCCATCCCTCCCTCTGTCCAGCAGGCTGTGTAATCCTGTAGCAGGTTTGGTCGTTGGTGGTAATGGTGGGATCCAGTGTCACACAGACACAGTGAGTGCACTGTGCACCGACCACAACATTGTTCTCTGTGCCCGCAGGGGACAATACAGTCCTTATATTCACGCAGGAAGGCAGGCCCACTGCCAGGTGCCTTAGCCGTTAGTTTGACCGTAACAGTGGAGTCCTTTTACCAGAGGAGTTGTGTACACTAAGAATAAACGTCTCCCATTTGTGTAAAATGGATGGCAGAAGATGCAATATATTAGAAGCTGTTACAATATATTGTAAACACTGTTTTAGACCTGGTTAGGAATGCAGTGGTATAGTACAGGCAGCACATGTAAACACAGAGCTGTATGCATTTACCTTCTATATTGTTAGCTCTCTTTTTCTGCCAATCACATTGTTTCTCTTGCCCTCTAGCACAGTCTGTCTTTTTCTCTGGATTCCACATCAGGTTTAAAAAACCAGGGCCAGTTGGCCAGCTATCAGGAGGGCATTATAGACATTCAGCATTGGAGCTTAGTGCATCTCTAGCTCACACTCACACACACGGACATACACACACAAATGCATACAGTGCCATCAGTAAGTATTCATACATATTTGACTTATTCCACATTTTGTTGTTACAGCCTGAATTCAAAATTGATAAAATTGATTTACACAAAATACCTCATAATGACTAAGTGAAAACATGTTTTTAGACATTTTTGCCAATGTATTGAAAAGCATCTAATTTACATAAGTATTCACACTCCTTTGCTATGTCACTCCAAATTAAGCTCCGGAGCATCCAATTCCCCTAATCATCCTTGAGATGTCACTACAACTTGATTGGAGTCCACCTGTGGCCAAGTTGATTGTTTGAACATGATTTAGAAAGAAACACACCTGCCTAAATAAGGTCCATTTGTTGACAGTGCATGTCAAAGCAGAAACTATACCATGAAGTCCAAGGAACTGTCCTTAGATCTCAGAGATAGAATTGTGATGAGGCATATATCTGGGGAAGGGTATAAAACCATTTCTAGGGTGTTGAAAGTTTCCAAGAGCACATTGGGAAATTGAAAAAATATGGAACTACCCGTGCCGTCCAACCAAACTGAGCAACCGGGCAAGAAGGACCTTTGGTCAGGGGAGGTGACCAATGATCACTTTGACAGAACTACAGAGTTCCTTGGCTGAGATGGGAGAACCTACCAGAAGGACACCAGTCTCTACAGCACTTCACCAATCTGAGCTTTATGGGAGAGTGCCCAGATGGAAGCCACGCCTGAGAAAAAGGCACATGACAGCAAGACTGGTGTTTGCAAAAAGGCACGCGAAAGACTGAGAGCGTAAGGCAAAAGATTCTGTTGTCAGATGAGGCAAAAATGTTACTCTTTGGCCTGAATGCAAGCGCTATGTCTGGAGAAAACCAGGCACAGCTCATCACCTGTTTAACACGGGGCGGCAGGTAGCCTCGTGGTTAGAGCGTTGGACTAGTAACCGAAAGGTTGCAGGATTGAATCCCCGAGCTGACAAGGTAAAAATATGTCATTCTGCCCCTGAACAAGGCAGTTAACCCACTGTTTCTAGGCTGTCATTGAAAATAAAAATTGGTTCTTAACTGACTTACCTGGTTAATAAAGATTAAAAAAAACACCATCCCTACTGTGAAGCGTGGTGGCAGCATCATGCTATCGGGATGCTTTTCAGCAGCAGAGACTGGTAAGGATAGAGGAAACAATGAATGGAACCAAATAAAGGCACATTTTTGATGAGAACCTGCTTCAGAGTGCAAACGACCTTAGACTGGGGCAAAGATTTACGTTCCAGCAGGACAAGGACCCCAAGCATACAGCCAAAGCAACATTGAAATGGCTTCAGAACAAGAATGTGAATGTCCTTGAGTGGCCCAGCCAAAGCCCAGACTTGAATCCCATTGATAATCTACGCACTCCATCTAACTTAACAGAGCATGAGAAAATCTGCAAGGAAGAACGGGAGAAAATCCCCAAATCCAGATATGTAAAGCTGATACAGACATACCCAAGACGACTCAAAGCTGATACAGACATACCCAAGACGACTCAAAGCTGAAATCATCGCCAAAGGCGCTTCTACAAAGTATTGAGTCCGGGGTGTGAATACTTATGTAAATGAGATATTTCTGTATTTCATTTTCAATAAATGTGCAAAATGTTCTAAAAACAACATGTTTTCACTTTGTCATTGTGTGTAGATGTGTGAGAATTTGTTTTATTTAATCCATTTTGAATTCAGGCTGTAACAACGAACTCTGGAATAAGTCAAGGGATATGAAAACTTTCTGAAGGAACTGTATTAAGCCAGCAGGCATGTTTTATGAGTCGGAGTATTGGGTCATAGATTCAGGGTAGCGTTACGACGTGACGTATGAGCTAATGCTTTAGGCCAGGGATGGTCAAACTGCCGGCCCACGGACCAATTTTTTTTTTGTGGGGGGAACTCATTTAGAATAATAGAATACACAAGGTGCAATTTCCAAATTTGGTTGTGCATCAGCAGTCACTCAATTAGCCCATGTCAGCTAAACATTTTTATATTGGTAAGTTAGTCTAGCGGACAGCTATCTAAACTTGTAGTTAGCATGGTCGAATTACCAAACGGGGTGGACCCATTGATCATCAGTTATCATATTTAAAACTGCAAACATTTGACACCATCCTATGAAAAATGTGTAGAAATGCAGCAAACTTAAAAAAAGGCAACACTTTCTCTACACCCCATGGCAAAATGTTCAGAATTGCAGGAAATGAACTGAAGAACGTAATTTTTCAAAATCTTCGCTGTCCCGAGGAGGGCCCCTAAAATGTTTTGCTCGCAAGGTGGGGGAGGGGGGACTGTGGGTACAGAGACCCACTGTAGCCCCTCAGGATGCGTTACGATTTTTCTGGCCCCCACCCCCATCAAAGCTGCCCAAACCCTGCTTTAGGCCTACCGGTTACTGTATACTTCCTGTTGCTAGACTTTTCGTAGCCTTGTAAGTGAAGGTAATATGACATTGTTAACTCCTTGTTTTGAAGTGTACATTTTAATAGTACAACAAGTTAAATCAAGAGTGGTGCATGTTGCTGTACGTATTGAACACTTACTAAAAACAGCATTACTTTTACATACAGTGCATTCGGAAAGTATTCAGACCCCTTGACTTTTTCCACATTTTGTTATGTTACAGCCTTATTCTAAATTGTTTGTTTCACTCAACAATGTATACAATACCACATAATAATAAAAAACAGGAATATCACATTTACATAAGAATGCCAAGAATGTGCAAAGCTGTCATCAAGGCAAATGGTGGCTAGATTGGAGATTCTCAAATATATTTTGATCTGTTTAACACTTTTTTAGTTACTACATGATTCCATATGTGCTATTTCATAGTTTTGATGTCTTCACTATTATTCTACAATGTAGAAAATAGTAAAAATAAAAACCCTTGAATGAGTAGGTGAGTCCAAACTTTTGACGGGTACTGTATATAAATTAGCAAACATTTCTAAAAACCTGTTTTTGCTTTGTCATTATAAGGTATTGTGTGTAGATTGAGAAAAATAAATATTGAATCCAGATTAGAATAAGGCTGTAATGTAACAATGTGGAAAAAGTTAAGGGGTCTGAATACTTTCCAAATGTACTGTAGGTTTTAGGCCAATTACAGTATGTTTGTCTCTTGTTGACTGAATGACATTGTTTCTCTCCATCTACCCCTCCCTCCCTTCCCCCTCTCTATCTCCACCAGGATTCGTCCTCAACTGGCCCGGGAGAAGATCGAGGGATGTCACATCTGTACGTTTGTGACCCCAGGGGAGCCCCAGGTGATGCTGGGTAAAGACAAGGCCTTTACTTACGACTATGTGTTCGACATGGACTCTTGTCAGGACAGCGTCTACGCTAGCTGCACTGAGAAGCTGATCGAGGGCTGCTTCGAAGGATACAACGCCACCATTTTTGCCTATGGCCAGGCAAGTCTCTACACAGCCCTGTCTCGACTGACACCTGGGGCTCCGGGGTCACAAAGTGTTGATATTTGGGTTGAAGGACACAACTCTTGTGTATAGCCCAGGGTTTTTCTTGGTCAGGTCAAATGACCTGGGAAAACTCTGGGCCCTATCTGCAGTAGGCTAAAGCAGTTGTACCATATTCCACTAGTTTGCACTGTGCCTGACATTGTAAGGCTGGTATTTTTGTAATATAAAACTTCTGTTTGATCACGAGTCAAAGACTGAACTGGTATGATAATCCTGTGTGAGGTCCTGAGAACTCATTGACCCCTCCAATTATATATATATATATATATATATATATATATATATATATTGTTGAATGCTTTTTAGCTCTTGGAGGTGCTTATATAGTTTTTATAAAAGGTTTCTGAGAGTATTGGAGGTGCTTATGTCATTGCAAGCCCTCACAAAGCTCTCTGAATCTATAGTAGCACCACTAAAGCACGCACTCTACCCCTCTGCCTCTCTTTTCCTATTCAACAGTTCTTACTCCTCAAGCAGTTTGGTGGCTGAGCCTCTCTCTCTTGCTCTCTCTCATAGGGGCTTCCTAGAACTAAAGTCTGTTTGATGGGAGGGGATTTCAAAAGTGGTGGGTCTTAAGTGATGCAGTTAAGTAGGCCTACACAACTCTTAAGATATTCACTCCTCTTCCCCCCATCTGTTCCACACCGCTGCTGCAGTGACTGGTGACCTACTTCTTGTCTGTCTCTCTACCATACTGTACAGTAGCTACAGTGGTTGGCCCTGGCTCTCGGTAGCCTGGTTCGGCCCGGCTCAGCTCAGTTTTACCCTGTGTTTTTACTCAGACTAGAGGACATTTGGTAGGATATGTGTCTGTCTAGTCTGTGCTGGACTAATTCATCTTTAACATGGTTCCAACAGGTTGACCCAGTCAGCAGAATCCTGGGGTTCTTTCCACTTGGTTACAAGCACAGCAGATTTAAATGAAACTTCAATTAATTAATTAACTTGAATAAATTAATCTCGTTATCTCTCTCCTTGCTCATCCCCTCCCCCTCTCCCCATCCTCCTCTTTCCATTCCTGCTCCTCTCTCATCCTCCCCTCCTTCTCTCCCCCTCTCTCTTGTCTTCCCCCCATCTTATCATCCTCCCCTCTTTCTTTCCCCCCTCTCTCTTGTCTGCCACCCCATCTTATCCTCCTTTTTTCTTCTCCTTTTCTGTCCTTCCTCTTCCTCCTCCTCCTATAGACTGGGTCAGGTAAGACCTACACTATGGGTACAGGGTTTGATGTTAACATCGGGGAAGAGGAGCTGGGCATCATACCCCGGGCGGTCAGCCACCTCTTCAGGGGCATTGAGGAGCGCCAGCAGGCCGCTAAAGAGCAGGGACGACCCGTGCCTGAGTTCAAGATCAACGCCCAGTTCCTGGAGGTATGGACTATGGAGACACAGAGGAGGAGGCAGGGAATATAGGTAACATTCTGCTTGTAAATATGTTATAGAGTGAGAAAGGGACATAACCACACTCTCAGACACAGAGGATTACTTCAAATAATAGATAAACCGTAGGCTGGCGCTACTTAAGCCTGACATGGCTGTTTGTGTATCATTTTAGGTAATCCTCTGTGTCTGAGAGTGTAGTTATGTCCCTATCTCTTAAAACCTCACTCTATAATATATTTACAAGTAGAATGGGGTTCTTGGATTACGTAGAGTCAGCGCCAGTCTGTGTTGACACGTCACAATCTAACGAGCTCCCATCTCTAGTCTCCTACATAAGTTTCTCAGACTGTTGACCGTGGACAGCTGTCAGCAGGTGGGAGCAGGTTTGTTAGGGTCACGGTTTGGGGTGGCAAGGGTTAACGCGGGATGACTGCACAGTTGTGTTTGCTTGTCATACTGACAGAAGCCTCATGGGGACAGACTGAGTCTACTCCTTTTTATGGCAGAGTAGTATACTGTATCTCAAATAGACATAGAGTTAGTAGAAAGGATATGGCTGGAAAATCAACAGGATTTTGCAGAATCTACCCAATATTGTAAGCAATGATCACTTCAGCCGCCTCAGAACAGTGAATGGGAATGTCCATTCTACCAATACTAATTCTATGTCTGAGTTGCCACAGAGAAAACAAACGGATGGATTATCAGCACAAACAAATAGCTTTCACTGTTTAAATGCACACATTAAAGGGATACTTCGTAATTTTCGCCCTTTATCTACTTCCCCAGAGTCAGATGAACTTTGGATAACATTTTTATCTCTCTGCGTGCAGTTTGAAGGAAGTTGCTATTTAGCGCTAGCACAATTGCTAACTAGGGTTAGCGCAATGACTGGAAGTCTATGGATATCTGCTAGCATGCCATTGGCGGCCATTTAAAATGTCTACATATTTTGGCATAACAGTATTAGCATTTAGCGGCTTTAAAAGTTATACTCTACCGTAATCCATGGAAAACCAGATGGGGGACGTTTTGTTTGCATCTTAGGTTTATCCCACATAGCCTCTTATAACCACCAGAGATGAGAATGACTATAGAAATGGGTAACACTTCATTTGGGTACTCTATCAGTAGCATGTGGACTGGCAACAGGAAGTTCAACAAATCAACCAAAATAAATGTTACTTGTTCACCCCCTTCCATAAAACTAGAACCTGGCAGAGCCAATCAGGTAATTCTTGCTGCCTCCCGAGTGGCGCAGCGGTCTAAGGCACTGCATCACATTGCTTGAGGTGTCACTACAGACCCGGGTTAGATCCCAGGCTGTGTCACAGCTGGCCGTGATCGGGAGACCCATTTGTCCCAGCGTCGTCCGGCTGTCTGTCTCTCTCTATAACATAATCAGATGTGATCTTGCATAGTTGTGATATCAGAACTCTGGCATAGGACACAAACATACTGTTAGAAGGTGTGATATTTCCATAGAATTTCACAGTGCTGAATTCAGACTGTAATATTGTGTTTCTGTATGTCCTGGTTAAGCTTTACAATGAGGAGGTGCTGGATCTGTTTGACTCAACACGGGACCTGGAAGCTCGGACGCAGAAATCCCACATAAAAATCCACGAGGACGCTAATGGAGGAATCTACACAGTAGGGGTGACCACACGGACGGTAGCCTCCGAGGCAGAGGTGTGTGCGTTGGGATGTATAGTCTGGGGGTCCAGAAGAAATGTGTATGGCTGTGTACATACAATGTAGGACTGTAAAAACAGGAATAACACTGTAAATGATCTTTTATGTGGTGACATGTCCAATCTCCTCTCTGTCTCCTCACCCAGATGATGCAGTGTCTGAAGCTGGGTGCTCTGTGTCGAACCACCGCCAGCACCCAGATGAACGTCCAGAGCTCCCGCTCTCATGCCATCTTCACCATTCACCTGTGCCAAGTCAGAGTCTGTGCATCCGACAATGTACGTACAAGAGCAGCTTATTCATTAGCCTGAGGGCCCGTCCCTTTGTGCTGTCTTTCCAACTCCTATCTTATTCCGTATCTACTCTTTTGTTGCTAAGAGGCGACTCTTGTCACGTGTTATGACACTGTTACGACATGCATTTGCAAAAAAGCACATTTGTTGCACAAATTGACCTAACCATAAACATCAATGCCTTTCTTAAAATCAATACACAGAAATATATATTTTTGAACCTGCATATTTAGTTAAAATTAATGCAAGTTAGCAGGCAATATTAACTAGGGAAATTGTGTCACTTCTCTTGCGTTCAGTGCCAGCAGAGTCAGGTTATATGCAACAGTTTGGGCCGCCTGGCTCGTTGCGAACTGTGTTCCTTCCTAACAAAGACCGTAATTAATTTGCCAGAATTTAACATAATTAAGACATAACATTGAAGGTTGTGCAATGTAACAGCAATATTTAGACTTAGGGTTGCCACCCATTCAACAAAATATGTTATGGTTCCCTATTTCACTGAAAGAATAAATGTTTTGTTTTCAAAATGATCGTTTCTGGATTTGACCATATTAATGACCAAAGGCTCGTATTTCTGTGTGTTTATTATAATTAAGTCTATGATTTGATAGAGCAGTCTGACTGAGTGGTGGTTGGCAGCAGCAGGCTTGTAAGCATTCATTTAAACAACACTTTACTGCGTTTGACAGCAGCTCTTAGCAATGCTTGAAGCACAGCGATGTTTATGACTTCAAGCCTATCAACTCCCGAGATTAGGCTGGCAGCACTAAAGTGCCTATAAGAACATCCAATAGTCAAAGGTATATGAACTACAAATGGTATAGAGAGAAATAGTCGCCGCGTCATAATTCCTATAATAACTACAACCTAAAACTTCTTAACTGGGAATATTGAAGAACTGGGAATATTGAACCACCAGCTTTCATAAGTTCTCATGTTCTGAGTAAGGAACTTAAACGTTTGTTTTTTTTACATGGCACATATTGCACTTTCTTCTCCAACACTGTGTTTTTGCATTATTTAAACCAAATTGAACATGTTCCATTATTTATTTGAGACGAAATAGGTTTTATTTATGTATTATATGAAGTTAAAATAAAAGGGTTAATTGTTCATTTAGTATTGTTGTAATTGGCATTATTACAAATATATACAAAAATTGGTATCGGCTTTCCCGTCCTCCAATAATCGGTATTGCCGTTGAAAAATCATAATCGGGTGACCTCTAACAAAGTGCTCTTATTACTGACATTCTATGTTTATGGTACTGACATTCTGTGTTTATGGTACTGACATTCTGTGTTTATGGTACTGACATTCTATGTTTATGGTACTGACATTCTATGTTTATGGTACTGACATTCTATGTTTATGGTACTGACATTCTATGTGTATGGTACTGACATACTATGTGTATGGTACTGACATTCTATGTGTATGGTACTGACATACTATGTGTATGGTACTGACATTCTATGTGTATGGTACTGACATTCTATGTGTATGGTACTGACATTCTATGTGTATGGTACTGACATACTATGTGTATGGTACTGACATTCTATGTGTATGGTACTGACATTCTATGTGTATGGTACTGACATTCTATGTGTATGGTACTGACATTCTATGTGTATGGTACTGACATTCTATGTGTATGGTACTGGCATTCTATGTGTATGGTACTGGCATTCTAAGTTATATTACACTAATGGCATGGACAGTGCTTTTGACTTGTGGTACTGAAACAAAGGCATCCATCTTGGTGTTATTTACATGTACACTTTGATAATTTAGCCAACGCTCTTATCCAGAGCGACTTACATAACTGTAATTGCTTAAGTGCCTTGCTCAAGGGCACATTGACCGATTCTTCACCTAGTCGTCTCTGGGATTCGAACCAGCAAACTTTCGGTTACTGGCCCAATGCACTTAACTGCCGCCTGTTATTTCTACCTCACAGACAGACAACAACGAGACGGACAACAACGAGACGGACAACAACGAGACGGATAACAGGATTGCTAACGGCAACTCAGAGATGGAAGAGTATGAGACACTGACGGCCAAGTTTCACTTTGTGGACCTGGCCGGTTCTGAAAGGCTGAAGAGAACCGGTGCTACAGGAGACCGAGCTAAGGAGGGAATCTCCATCAACTGTGGACTGGTGAGAGTTTGGCTGTGTCTCAAATGGACCTTATTCCCTATAGTAGTATACAGCTTTTGACCCACCCTTTTCCCTAACACACTATGGGGATCTGGTCAAAATACAATATAGGAATATTATATCAAGTCAGATGAGTCCTTTAAAAATAGGCATTTTATTTCTACCTTGCAAATACTGTGTGAAGCCGTGACAGCCCAGTATGAACACAAGTAGACTCGAATGAGAATCTTTCTGAAAATACCTTTCAATGTCTGTTTTTCTGAGTTGTGTTTTTTGGTCATCTCCTCCAAACTGCAGCTTGCTCTGGGGAATGTAATTAGTGCTTTGGGAGACAGGAGCAAGCGATCCACGCACGTGCCCTACAGAGACTCCAAACTCACCCGGCTCCTACAGGACTCTCTAGGTGGAAACAGGTCTGTTTGCCATTGGTCTGGCCTTTCTCCCTCTCTCTATAAGGATTGTTGTCGTAGTAATCTGGTATGATGTGCAAGTCAAACTAAATGCATTTTGTCAATCGATACAAATTGTACATATTAAGAGTCAGCTTTGAGGTGTCAGTCTGTTTCTTGTTCAGCCCACTTGTCGTTGGCTTGCCAAGGCAAAGCTGTTATGTTGTTGAATGCATAAAGTGAGGAACCCATGTTAATTTGAATTCTCCCATTTACCTTCAGCCAAACGATGATGATAGCCTGCATCAGTCCATCTGACCGGGACTTCATGGAGACCCTGAACGCGTTGAAGTACGCTAACAGAGCCAGGAACATTAAGAACAAAGTGATGGTGAACCAGGACAAGGCCTCCCAGCAGATCTCTGCTCTCAGGACAGAAATCGCCAGGCTACAGATGGAACTGATTGAGTACAGGACCGTAAGAGAGAGGGATGGAGGGAGGGAGGGCGAGATGGGGAGGGAGGGAGGGCGAGATGGGGAGGGAGGGAGGGCGAGATGGGGAGGGAGGGAGGGCGAGATGGGGAGGGAGGGAGGGAGAGCGAGATGGGGAGGGAGGGCGAGATGGGGAGGGAGGGCGCGAGATGGGGAGGGAGGGCGAGATGGGGAGGGAGAGCGAGATGGGGAGGGAGAGCGAGATGGGGAGGGAGGGAGGGGAGATGGGGGGAGGGAGGGGAGATGGGGAGGGAGGGAGAGCGAGATGGGGAGGGAGGGAGAGCGAGATGGGGAGGGAGGGAGAGGGAGATGGGGAGGGAGATGGGGAGGGGAGAGCGAGATGGGGAGGGAGGGAGCGGGAGAGAGAGAGAGCGGGAGAGAGCGGGGAGAGAGAGAGAGCGGGAGAGCGAGATGGGGAGGGAGGGAGAGCGAGATGGGGAGGGGAGGGAGATGGGGAGGGAGGGAGGGAGAGAGATGGGGGGGAGGGAGAGCGAGATGGGGGGGAGGGAGAGGGAGATGGGGAGGGAGGGAGGGAGATGGGGAGGGAGAGCGAGATGGGGAGGGAGGGAGAGAGAGAGCGGGAGAGCGAGATGGGGAGGGAGGGAGGGAGAGAGGAGGGGAGGGGGGGAGATGGGGAGGGGGGAGAGCGAGATGGGGAGGGAGGGAGAGCGAGATGGGGAGGGAGGGAGAGCGAGATGGGGAGGGAGGGAGCGAGATGGGGAGGGAGGGAGATGGGGAGGGAGGGAGAGCGAGATGGGGAGGGAGAGCGAGATGGGGAGGGAGGGGAGGAGAGAGCGGGAGAGCGAGATAGGGAGGGAGGGGAGAGCGAGAGGGGGGAGGGCGGGGAGGAGGGATGGGGAGGGAGGGAGGAGCAGGAGGAGGGAGGGGAGAGAGGAGGGGGGGATGGGGAGGGAGGGAGAGCGAAGATGGGGAGGGAGGGAGAGCGAGATGGGGAGGGAGGGCTGAGCGAGATGGGGAGGGAGGGAGAGCGAGATGGGGAGGGAGGGAGAGCCGAGATGGGGAGGGAGGGAGAGCGACGATGGGGATAGGGAGGGAGATGGGGAGGGAGGGAGGAGATGGGGAGGGAGGGGAGAGAGATGGGGAGGGAGGGGAGAGAGAGATGGGGAGGGAGGGGAGAGAGATGGGGAGGGAGGGAGAGAGAGATGGGGAGGGAGGGAGATGGGGAGGGAGGGAGGAGGGAGGGAGATGGGTGCGGGACGAGGGGAGAGAGAGATGGGGAGGGAGGGATGAGGCGCGAGATGGGGAGGGAGCGAGATGGGGAGGGGAGCGAGATGGGGAGGGAGAGCGAGATGGGGAGGGAGGGAGATGGGGAGGGAGGGGAGAGCGAGATGGGGAGGGAGGGAGAGGGAGATGGGGAGGGAGGGGGAGGGAGATGGGGAGGGAGGGAGCGGGAGAGAGAGAGCGGGAGAGAGAGAGCGGGAGAGCGAGATGGGGAGGGAGGGAGGGAGATGGGGAGGGAGGGAGAGCGAGATGGGGAGGGGGGAGGGAGATGGGAGGGAGGGAGAGAGAGCGGGAGAGCGAGATAGGGAGGGAGGGAGAGCGAGATGGGGAGGGGAGGAGATGGGGAGGGAGTGGGGAGAGAGGAGGGGAAGGAGGGGGGGACGGATGGGGAGGGAGGGAGAGCGAGATGGGGAGGGAGGGGAGAGCGAGATGGGGAGGGAGGGGAGCGAGATGGGGAGGGAGGGAGAGATGGGGAGGGAGGGAGAGCGAGATGGGGAGGGAGGGAGAGCGAGATGGGGAGGGAGAGAGATGGGGAGGGAGGGAGCGAGATGGGGAGGGAGGGAGGGAGAGCGAGATGGGGAGGGAGTGAGATGGGGAGGGAGGGAGGGAGAGAGGAGGGGAGGGGGGGAGATGGGGAGGGAGAGCGAGATGGGGGGGGAGGGAGAGCGAGATGGGGGGGGGAGGGAGAGCGAGATGGGGAGGGAGGGGAGAGCGAGATGGGGAGGGAGGGAGAGAGATGGGGAGGGAGGAGAGAGCGAGATGGGGAGGGAGCGAGATGGGGGGGAGAGAGGGAGGGAGGGAGAGGGAGAGAGAGCGAGATGGGGAGGGGGGGAGAGCGAGATGGGGAGGGAGGGAGCGCGAGATGGGGAGGGAGGGAGGGAGAGCGAGATGGGGAGGGAGGGAGAGCGAGATGGGGAGGGAGAGAGATGGGGAGGGAGGGAGGGAGAGAGATGGGGAGGGAGGGAGGGAGCGGATGGGGAGGGAGGGAGAGCGAAGATGGGGAGGGAGGGGAGAGCGAGATGGGGAGAGAGCGGGGAGAGAGAGGAGAGCGGGAGGTGAGGGCGAGATGGGGAGGGAGGGAGGGCGAGATGGGGAGGAGAGAGATGGGGTAGGGAGGAGCAGAGCGAGATGGGGAGCGAGGGACGAGATGGGGAGGGAGATGGGGAGGGAGGGCGAGATGGGGAGGGAGGGAGATGGGGAGGAGGGATGAGCGAGCTGGGGAGGGGAGGGAGGGAGAGAGATGGGCGGGAGGGAGGGAGCTTGGGAGGGTAGGGGAGAGGAGATGGGGAGGGAGGGCGGAGAGCGAGATCGCGGGGAGGGAGGGAGGAGTGAGAGAGCGGGAGGGATGAGAGCGGGAGGGAGGATGAGCGGGAGGAGAGGGGAGACGAGCGGGAGGGAGAGAGCGGGGACTGGAGAGAGCCGTGGAGGGAGAGAGAGCTGGAGGGAGATGACGAGCGGGAGTGGATGAGAGGAGCGGGGATGAGAGCGATGGATGGGAGGGAGGGACCGCGCGAGATGGGGAGGAGGGAAGAGCGAGC
Source organism: Salmo trutta (assembly GCF_901001165.1). Lineage (NCBI taxonomy): Eukaryota > Metazoa > Chordata > Actinopteri > Salmoniformes > Salmonidae > Salmo > Salmo trutta. The sequence goes on from NC_042963.1 coordinate 48,708,946, forward strand.
AATGGGGACGGGAGGGGGAGCGAGATGGGGAGGGAGAGCGAGATGGGGAGGGAGGGAGATGGGGAGGTAGGGGAGAGCGAGATGGGGAGAGCGAGATGGGGAGGGAGGGGAGAGCGAGATGGGGAGGGAGGGAGAGCGAGAGAGCGGGAGGGAGAGAGCGGGAGAGAGAGAGCGGGAGAGAGAGAGCGGGAGAGAGAGAGCGGAGAGAGAGAGCGGGAGAGCGAGATGGAGGGGGGGAGAGAGCGAGATGGGGGGGGGGGAGAGAGAGCGAGATGGGGAGGGAGAGGGGAGGGAGGGAGAGCGAGATGGGGAGGGAGAGCGAAATGGGGAGGGAGGGAGATGGGGAGGGAGGGAGAGAGAGAGCGGGAGAGCGAGATGGGGAGGGGGGAGAGCGAGATGGGGAGGGAGTGAGATGGGGAGGGAGGGAGGGAGGGAGAGAGGGGGGGAGATGGGGAGGGAGGGAGAGCGAGATGGGGAGGGGAGGGAGAGCGAGATGGGGAGGGAGGGAGAGCGAGATGGGGAGGGAGGGAGATGGGGAGGGAGGGAGAGGGAGAGCGAGGGAGGGAGGGAGCGAGATGGGGAGGGAGGGAGAGCGAGATGGGGAGGGAGGGAGAGAGAGAGATGGGGAGGGAGGGAGAGCGAGATGGGGAGGGAGGGAGAGGGAGAGCGAGGAGGGAGGGGGAGCGAGATGGGGAGGGAGGCGTAGAGCGAGATGGGGAGGGAGGGAGAGCGAGATGGGGAGGGCTAGAGATGGGGAGGGCAGGGAGGGGAGAGCGAGGATGGGGGAGGGAGGGAGGGAGAGCGCGATGGGGAGAGAGCGGGAGAGGAGATGAGGCGGGAGACGAGACGAGGGGGGAGAGGAAGAGCGGGAGGGAGGGCGAGATGGGGAGGGAGGGAGGGCGAGATGGGGAGGGAGGGAGGGCGAGATGGGGAGGGAGGGAGAGCGAGATGGAGAGGGAGAGAGGGAGAGAGAGAGCGGGAGAGAGGGAGAGCGAGATGGGGAGAGAGGGAGAGCGAGATGGGGAGAGAGGGAGAGCAAGATGGGGAGAGAGGGAGAGCAAGATGGGGAGAGAGGGAGAGCGAGATGGGGAGAGAGGGAGAGCGAGAGGGAGAGCGAGATGGGGAGGGAGGGAGAGCGAGATGGGGAGGGAGGGAGAGCGAGATGGGGAGGGAGGGAGAGCGAGATGGGGAGGAGGGGAGAGAGATGAGGGAGATGGGGGGGGAGGGAGGGAGGGAGGAGAGATGGGGAGGGAGGGGAGAGCGAGATGGGGAGGGAGGGAGAGCGAGAGAGCGGGAGGGAGAGAGCGGGAGGGAGAGAGAGCGGGAGGGAGAGAGAGGGGAGGGAGAGAGAGCGGGGAGAGAGAGAGAGCGGGGGAGGGAGGAGAGCGAGATGGGGAGGGAGGGAGAGCGAGAGGGGAGGGAGGGAGAGCGAGATGGGGAGGGAGGGGGAGAGGGAGGGGAGGGAGGGAGAGAGCGGGAGGGAGAGAGCGGGAGAGAGAGAGGCGAGATGGGGAGGGAGGGAGAGCGAGATGGGGAGGGGGGAGGGAGAGCGAGAGGGGGAGGGGGGAGAGCGAGATGGGGAGGGGAGGGAGAGCGGGAGGGAGGGGAGAGCGGGAGGGAGAGGGAGCGGGAGAGAGAGAGCGGGAGAGAGAGAGCGGGAGGGAGGGAGAGCGAGATGGGGAGGGAGGGAGAGCGAGATGGGGAGGGAGATGGAGAGGGAGGGAGGGAGGGAGGGAGGGGAGATGGAGAGCGAGATGGGGAGGGAGGGAGAGCGAGATGGGGAGGGGGGAGAGCGAGAATGGGAGGGAATGGAGAGCGAGATGGGGAGGGAGGGATAGCGAGATGGGGAAGGAGGGAGAGGGAGATGGGGGGGAGGGGGAGGGAGGGAGATGGGGAGCGAGATGGGGAGGGAGGGAGAGGGGAGGGAGGGAGAGAGAGGGAGATGGGGAGAGCGAGATGGGGAGGGGGAGGGAGAGCGAGATGAGGGAGGGAGGAGAGCGAGATGGGGAGGGAGGAGGAGAGCGAGTTGGGGAGGGAGAGCGAGTTGGGGAGGGAGAGCGAGAGGGGGAGGGAGAGCGAGATGGGGAGGGAGGGAGATGATGAGGGCGAGGTGAGAGAGCGGGAGAGGAGGAGAGAGGGGGAGAGCGAGATGTGGAGGGAGGGAGGGAGGGAGAGCGAGGATGTGGAGGGAGGGAGGCGAGAGCGAGATGGGGAGGGAGGGAGGGAGAGCGAGATGGGGAGGGAGGGAGGGAGGAGGAGCGAGATGGGGAGGTGAGGGAGGGAGGAGGCGAGATGGGGAGGGAGGGAGGACGGAGAGCGAGATGGGAGGGAGGGAGGGAGGGAGAGCGAGATGGGGAGGGAGGGTGAGAGCGAGATGGGAGGGAGGGGAGAGCGAGATGGGGAGGGAGGGAGGGAGAGAGATGGGAGGGAGGGAGGGAGAGCGAGATGGGAGGGAGGGAGGGCGAGCGAGATGGGAGGGAGGGAGCGGAGCGGAGAGCGAGATGGGAGGGAGGGAGGGAGGGAGAGCGAGATGGGGAGGGAGGGAGGGAGAGGGAGGGAGGGAGAGAGCGGGAGAGCGAGATGGGGAGGGAGGGAGGGAGAGCGAGATGGGGAGGGAGGGAGATGGGGAGGGGAGGGCAGATGAGAAGGAGGAGGGGGGAGGGAGAGAGAGGAGCGGGAGAGCGAGATGGGGCGGTGAGCGCGAGATGGGGAGGTAGAGCGAGCTTGGGAGGGGAGAGCGAGATGGGAGGGGAGAGCGAGATGGGAGGGGAGAGCGAGAGGGAGGGGAGAGAGCGAGGGAGGGGGAGGAGCGAGATGGGAGGGGAGAGCGAGAGGGAGGGGAGAGCGAGATGGGAGGGTGAGAGCGAGATGGGGAGGGGTGAGGGAGCGGAGAGGGAGAGAGAGATATATTATGTGGTGCACTTCCCACTACATGACCAAAAGAGTGTGGGTTGGGCATAGTTAAGAGTGGAAGAAAGGGTCAAATATTGTGACGGGGGTGGGGGGTATGGGACAGAGAGGAGTTGAGAAAGTAAATTAGATGAGGGAAACTGGATAAAAAAAGAAACAGGGAAGTATATGAAAAAGAGGTATGACTGTCCAAAATAATTTCCCTTAGTGAATTATATCTAAACCCATTTTCCTCTGGTAGGGTAAGCGTCTATGGTGGGAGAGGATGGTATGGAGAGCATCAACGACATGGTCCATGAAAACACCATGCTGCAGACTGAGAACAGTAACCTGAGGATCAGGGTCAAGGCCATGCAGGAGACCATTGACGCCCAGAGGGCCAGAATCACACAGTACCTCAGTGACCAGGCCAACCAGGTCCTCGCCAGGGCAGGTGAGTGGGGTTGTGTGCATGTCTCCTGTGAGATATGAGGGAATGTGAGGGTTGTGGGTTTTCATATGTGTCAATATGTCTGTGCCAATCCCCTCATGTCTTAAAACAGTTCATAAGTGTGTGTTTCTGTGTTTTGTTTATTCAGGTGAGGGCAGTGAAGAGATTGGGAACATGATCCAGAGCTATATCAAAGAGATAGAGGACCTCAGGTAAGTAAATGTCTCCCCTATATTAGATTAATACCTTTCATTTGTCATTTCAATTTGTTCAGTTTGTCAATAAGCTTTTACTGTTACCCTCCCCCCCCTCCTCCCCCCTAGGGCCAAAACTCCTGGAAACGTGAGTCTATGAATGAGACACCTGCGTAAGAACCTGTCCCGTGCCTCCTCACGCAGTCCTTCTACCACCGGAACCTTTCCCCTGCCCTCCTGGCCCCGAGAAGGAGGCCCTCTGACAATCATCGACGATTGGCCAAGATGATCAGGAGGAAACTCAAGAAGAAGGAGATGAAAGAAGAAGAAGAGGTAAAACGAGCTGGGGTTATGCAACCCAAATTATTGTTTTCTTGTTTTGAAAAAAACAAACTCCACTACACTGGCAATTATTGTTACAGTATATCCTCAATGTGTTGCCATGGTGAGTAACAGTTGTGATCCCCCATGTTTCTCCCTATGACTTTCTCTCCTTCCAATTCTCTGTACTCCCTGATTCTTTCCTTCCTTTGTCAACTCTTCCCCTGTGACCTTCGACCCTTACCTTTCCCCTGAAGGCTCCAGCAGCTGCTGGAAGAGAGAGGGAGGGAGGCGCTGGTAGAGGAGGAGGATGGCAGGTTTGTCACAGGTTCCACTCCCATTGCCACTCCCATCCCTCGCTTCTTCTAAACCGCCATTTTGTTTTGTTTAGCAGGCAGTTGACACCAGAAGGAAAACTTCAGTTCTTTCAGTGCTCGCTTGTTTGTTCACCCCGACTTGCTGATATGATGGAAACAATGCTGTTGGCTCTGTTTTCATGCACCACCAATGGCCTTATCTCTAGCTTTTTAACACCCTTTATTTTGAAAAATACAAAAAAACAGATTCCTTTACAGATAATTACTGTACATACTTTTTTTGTGCTGCTGCATATTCTTTCATGCTATTATGCTTTCGGTTGTCTTTTTCCCCTCTAGAAAATAAATACTTTGAACCTTTGGTCTGCTCAGTTCAATGTTGTCACCCTGCCTCTTTGTTCTCCCGACTAGTGTCGTCAAGGAAGAAGTCCCGACAATGACCAAGGAATGGAAAAAGAGCTGACTGAGCGGTCCAATGACGAGCCTGAGATGGTATATTTGACAACCTATTAGTCCAATGATATCTCAGGATTAAGAGAAGTGCTTTTGCCCACCCCATTTTGCTGACACTGGATCATTTTCTAATCTATTTTTGTTTGTGATCTCAGGAGGGGAGTGACCATGAGGAAGGGGAGGAGGAGAAGAAGAGGAGGAGGAGGAAGAGGAGGAGATGGATGTGGAGGAGAGCTCTGATGATTCAGACTCTGAGTCAGATGAGAAAGGTAAAATAGCTGAATTGTAGAAATAGCATGTATAGAAGGGGCATGGCTCCATGTTTGAGTCAGTGAGTAGGGTTACATGCACACAGTAATGCGATTTATTGTGGACAGTCAGATTAATATATTAGTTTGTTTAAAACGTGTACATGCTTTGCAAGAAGGATTTTCCTAATAGACCTGTTTCCGTGGACACATCTGAAATCACCAATCAAAAAAACGTTCTACCACGGATATATAACATTTGTATGTAAACTGTTTCTAAGATGTATACTTTATACTTTATGTATACTTTAAGTCTTTCGGAACTCACTTTACTTGAGCGTAGAGGGAGGCTGGTCCTACCCGGGGCTGGTCCTACCGGGGCTGGTGCTACCCGGGGCTGGTGCTACCCGGGGTGGTGCTACCCGGGGCTGGTGCTACCCGGGGCTGGTGCTACCCGGGGCTATCACATACACAGATCAAATACTCTGCTGGAACGCCGATTTTAGCTTTTTACATGTATTAATAGTTTGAAATGTTGCTCAGAAAACCAGGTGTTTTAATCGGCGTATACTTACTTTGATTATGACCTTACACTGAGTGCTATCTATTTTAGAGACTCCCTGTAGCATCAAGTAACTAACATTTTGCAAAATGAGACATTGTTTTTTGATAGAGAAATTTGTTTCATTAACTTACCTGGTTGAATAAAGGCAATATGTTTTATTTTAAAGGGGTGTAACAGCTACTGTAAAGTATATGCCACCATGTTTACTATACTTCAGCCAGAGAACTTCCAGGCGAACCTGGCCAACATCACTGTGTTGAGATCTACTAAATATGTATGTATGTGAAACCCATGTGATTGTACTTCACCACCAGAGAACTTCCAGGCGGACTGGCCAACATTACGTGTGAGATCGCCATCAAGCAGAAGCTGATAGACGAACTGGAGAACAGCCAGCGCCGTCTGCACACGCTCAAGCAGCAGTATGAACAGAAACTGAGATGCTGCAGAGCAAGATCAGAGACACACAGCTTGAGAGAGACCGGGTGCTGCACAACATGGGTAAGCGTTATCACGGTAGGAAGTGAAAGGTGTGACTGCTGCAGAGCTATGTGGTACGGCTAAGGCCGTCACTGGCTACAGTGACACTGTGAAGAGTTTGGAGTTTTGATTTTGCTGTGGTTCTTTAGAACCAGTGACACGAAAGATATTGAACAGATGATTCCATCTGTTGATTTTAAAGCGGGGGGGGGGGGGGCCGGGCAACCTTCCACTGGAGAGCTGGATTTTACTTTACCCCCTACTCTAACACACTGATTCAGCTTATCACTTGAGGTCCTGGGGCTCAATTATCAACCATGCGTGCATTTCTTAAATTTTTTGCCATTCTAGGATTTGCGTGCGCAAGTTGCATAAATCCCAATTATTTGTGGCGCACGCAAATCCTAGAATCTCCACGTATGCCAGAATTTAATAAGAAACATATACGCAACATACAGAGCATTCGGAAAGTATTCAGACCCCTTCACTTTTTCCACATTTGTTACATTACAGCCTTATTCTATAATGGATTAAAAAATATATAATCCTCATTAATCTACACACAATACCCAGAATGACAAAGCAAAAAAACGTTTTTATTTATACAAAAAAAAGCGTATTTACATAAGTATTCAGACCATTTGCTATGACACTCGAAATTGAGCTCAGGTGCTTCCTGTTTCCATTGATCATCCTTGAGGTGTTTCTACAACTTGATTGGAGTCCACCTGTGGTAAATTCAATTGATGGACATGATTTGGAAAGGCACACACCTGTCTATATAAGGTCCCACAGTTGACAGATGTCATGACGTTGGCCTGTGGGTAAGGTTTATGACCCACCCCCCATAAATACCTTTCTCCCTTCCCTCTCTCTCTGACCCTACTGAAGGACTTTTGAATAGCCTTTGTAACTATAGAGAGTCTGGGAACATCAAACAAGTGGGGGGAAAGGAACTATATTTCGGTAATAGAACCAGTTGGAAATATACCAGGTACTTAATGAGTATGGATGTCAGTTCAGTTGTCATCTGAGACATTATGACTGATGACAGGACGACATAAACTGTACCTGGGAAAGTCTACACATTCTAGTTATCAGATTCACATGGAATTGTTGTGCAATTTAAATGTTTGATATTGAAACTGTTTGTTAGGAGATTAAATGTAATTTTAGCTTCCAATGAGAGAATGGGTTTCATAAGGAAAGAGCCCTGACCAATCAGTGGCCCCCTGTGAAGAGACAGGGGTTATAAACGATGAAACACACCCTTCTCCCCTCGCCACTATATAAGTCAGTGACGAAATGTAACCAGCCTGTTCCGGGTACAAGAGGTCTGCAGCCTCTGCGTTAAAAGGACTTGCATGTCAAGTACAGAACTAAGCCAACCTCAGCATGAGCTTTGGTTGCGAATGGTATGAACTTTGAACTCTTATTCACTACAGAAGTGATACTTCCTAGCCGTTGAGTTAGCAGCGGCTGCTGTAGACGTGGGCTAGGAAAGGACGGACGACGGATCCAGTCTAACACACAACAAAGATACTACAACGTATCCATTTACCACCAGTGACATTCTTCCGAGGACAGGAAGGTCTCTTTGGCCAACACGGCCAGCATCTACGACCAACCTACCGAAGCGCAGCTCAGAGTAAATATTTATTGCTTTCCTTTTCCAAATGGGTGGTAATTTAGAATGCATACGATACTGTATTTACGATAGCATAGCTGCTTTCTGTGTTCCTCAGTCTTCCCGCTCTTTCATTCAAGCCCAACCCCCTTTCTTTGTGTAACAAGCCGCCATGCCGGTTTAGCCCACTAGGGCACAATCTCCTATCATTTCCTTGTAACCATATCTGTTTGTTATGCATTTCTGTGAATTACTTAGATTAGTAAATAAATGATTTTAAGACAATTGATGTATGGATGACTCAGAGTGAAGACTGGGTTCGTGCAGATAACCAACAATTTACGATGTTTGGAATGAGACTGGCGAGGTAAATAACACATCATTAATCAGAGGACTCAGAGATCAGATATTATAATATCTGAAAGTTATATTAGGAAAATTATAACTTTGTAATCTGAATATTTTCCTTGGTGCCCAGACCTTCTAGTTAATTACAGTTACACGATTAATCAGTTTAATCGCGTAATAATAATTATAGTTATTTGATAAACATGTCTTCCCTTTTAATGATGCCAAAGACACGACACAGTGCATGTCAGAGCAAAAACCAAGCCATGAGGTTGAAGGAATTGTCGGTAGAGCCAAGACAGGATTGTCGAGGCACAGATCGGGGAAGGGTAACAAAAAATGTCTGCATCATAGAAGGTCCCCAAGAACACAGTGGCCTCCATCATTCTTAAATGGAAGAAGTTTGGAACCACCAAGACTCTTCCTAGAGCTGGCTGCCCGGCCAAACTGAACGATCGGGGGAGAAGGGCCTCGGTCAGGGAGGTGACCAAGAACCCGATGGTCACTCTGACAGAGCGCTAGAGTTCCTTTGTGTAGATGGGAGAACCTTCCAGAAGGACAACTATCTCTGCAGCACTCCACCAATCAGACCTTTATGGTAGGGTTGCCAGATGGAAGCCACTCCTCAGTAAAAGGCACATGACAGCCCACTTGGAGTTTGCCAAAAGGCACCTAAAGGACTCTCAGACCATGAGAAACAAGGTTCTCTGGCCTGATGAAACCAAGATAGAACTCTTTGGCCTGAATGTCAAGCGTCACGTCTGGAGGAAACTGGCACCATCTCTACGGTGAAGCATGGTGGTGGCAGCATCATGCTGTGTGGATGTCTTTCAACGGCAGGGACTGGGAGACTAGTCAGGATTGAGGGAAAGATGAACGGAGCAAAGTACAGAGAGATCCTTGAATAAAACCTGCTCCAGAGCGCTCAGGTCCTCAGACTGGGGCGAAGGTTCCCCTTCCAACAGGACAACCACCCTAAGCACACAGCCAAGACAATGCAGGAGTGGCTTCGGGACAAGTCTCAATGTCCTTGAGTGACCCAGCCACTCCCTGGACTTGAACCTGATTGAACATCTCTGGCGAGGCCTGAAAATAGCTGTGCAGCAACGTCTCCATCCAACTGACAGAGCTTGAGAGGGTCTGCAGAGAAGAATGGGA